>NC_087472.1:77497629-77803165 GCF_036321535.1 Camelus dromedarius
CACAGTGACTTGCTCAAAGTTATACAGTTGGTAATGGTCCATCTGTGCCTGGAACTAAGGTCTTCCAGACTCCAAAACCTGGGATCCTTTCCATTGCACCGCCAAGCAGATTAATTTATTGGGCACTTACTGTGTTCCAGGCACAGCACCAGGCCCTTTGCAAGCATTAACCTCTTATTCTTATATTGGAATTATCATTGCCATTTTACAGAGAAGTGGAAATTCAGGATGGGGTAGGTGTCAAACGACTAGCCAGAGATCACTCAGACAGGAGGCGCAGAGCTAGGATTAGCTCGCCATCCTTTCAATAGCATGAATTTTCCCAATCTCATTGCGAGATGCTGGTTGATGACAGAGCTGGTTCATAAACTTTGCTCGATTCAGGTAAACTCAGTTCCAGGGGAGGGGCAAAAAAAAAAAAGAAAAAAACAGGGGGGGGGGGGAAAGGCTGTGCCGCGCCTGCGCACTAGCCACAGGGGCGAGGAGGTCAACGCGAGGGCGAGAGCGCGGTGGTGCCAGAGAGGGCGTCTACTTCCCAAACACCCGCTGTCCCCACGGTGTCCGTCTGTCCCAAGGTTGGCCCGTCCAACGTGAGAGACGGCATGTCTTAACCAATCACGCAGAGCTCGGCCTGTTGCCAGGGTGAAACGGCGCCCGCCTCTCCACCGGAAGTGGATTTGCAGGTAGGTGGAACAGGAACTGACGCTTTAGGGGGTTGCTAAGCCCTGGGAGTGTTGATATTTTCCAGTCAGTCCGGCTGACTGCGGCCAAGTTGGAAGCCCGGAAGGGAGGTGATTTTAAAATTGTCGCTCGTGGGGAACGCCACACTGTCCTGTCGCAGAACCCACGCCTGCGAGTCAGAGCCCCGGGGAGAGAAGTTAAGAGCGGGACAGGCCGACGAAAGGAAAGGCAAGGAACAAGGGTGCCGACATTGACTGAAATCTGAGACGGTGGGCAGGGAGGGCGAACGTTCGCTTCTGATTGGCCCGTGGCTGTCATCGAGGACCCACGCAGCCGCTTTGATTGGTTGGTGCTCGCAATTGTTGTGGCGGCGGCGAAGATTTTGCCCACGTACTTCCGAACGAGAGGCGGGGCTGTGCCCCGGCGCGCGTGCGCAACTCCCGGGGCCCCACCCGGTAGTTCAAGAACCTGCGAGGGGGCGGGGCGAAGAGGTGCTTGTTTTGGTTCTGTTTCCTTTGAAGCCGAAGGCCGGAACGAACGTAGCAATAACTTGCTGGACTTGGAGCAAAGGCTACGACAGGCTCGCCGCGGTGCCTTCATCTAGGACATCACATCCGGGTTCTCCTGCCTTGTGACCCTCGCACCGCCGACGGTTCGAGAACCGGTGCTGTGATCTCTTTATCCGGGTCCCGCCGATCCCGTCGTGCTTCGCGCACCACTGTAGCCCCCTCATCCGGGTCCTCTCCCGGCGTGCCCCGCGTCGGGTTTGCTGGGGGGTACTCGGTGCTGCCGCCATGACTATTCTCCCCAAAAAGAAGCCGCCGCCACCCGACGCCGACCCCGCCAATGAGCCGCCGCCGCCCGGGCCGTTGCCCCCAGCGCCGCGCCGCGGCGGGGGTGTAGGCGTGGGCGGCGGCGGCACGGGCGTGGGTGGCGGCGACCGCGACCGTGACTCGGGCGTCGTGGGGGCCCGTCCCCGGGCCTCGCCACCGCCTCAGGGCCCGCTCCCGGGGCCACCGGGTGCGCTCCACCGCTGGGCGCTGGCCGTGCCGCCCGGCGCCGTGGCGGGCCCCCGGCCACAGCAGGCCTCTCCTCCTCCTTGTGGGGGCCCCGGCGGTCCCGGCGGCGGTCCGGGTGACGCGTTGGGTGCAGCAGCAGCGGGCGTGGGCGCGGCGGGCGTGGTGGTGGGCGTGGGCGGCGCCGTGGGCGTGGGCGGCTGCTGTTCAGGGCCTGGCCACAGCAAGCGGCGGCGTCAAGCCCCTGGGGTTGGCGCGGTTGGCGGGGGCAGTCCGGAGCGTGAGGAGGTCGGCGCAGGTTACAACAGTGAGGACGAGTATGAAGCGGCTGCAGCTCGCATCGAAGCTATGGACCCCGCAACCGTCGAGCAGGTATGGGCGGGGGGTGACAGGTGAGTGGGTGTGGTGGATGGGATCCCCAAATTGGGTAGGGACCTAAGGAGGGCTCTTTGAGGTCGTTTCAAGGGGTCTACATCTTCTCTCAGAGCCTGGTACTCCTTTTCCCTGCTGGTGGGTGCGTGAAACACCCTCTTCCCTCAGCCAAGGATTTGGAGTTAGGGGCCCCACAGAAGATAGACGACTTAAAGATGGGGTCTGTGGTCTTTTCTAGGACCCATCGTTGTTACTCTGGGCTGTGGAATCTCATCATGTAGGGCTAATAGGTGGAAACTCCCCAGGAGAGACAGGCAGGATGGAATGCCTCCTGAGAGGGGAGTCTCATGATTCTCCAGAGGACTTTGGTCTGTGTTTGGTGGCTTGACATTTCTTTTCCTCTGGGATAAGAGTCTAGGAGTCTCCCTCCGAGTAACACAAGGTGGAGACATTAGAGATGTCTGAGTGTCCCCAGGATACCTAAACCCTTTCAGGGGTCTGAGGCACTATGAAGGACAACCCCCACCTCCTTCTCAGGGAGGTACAGCACAGGACCACACAGCAGTGAGGTCTTAGATTCCTTCCAGAAATCAAGGGCCTGACACACACCATATGCATATCCCCCTAAGATTCCCTTCCCCTTTGGGGACAAAGGTCAAAACCAACACCCTGGGACCAGAAACTCTGCTAGGGTAAATGAGATCACCTTGTAAGTGACAAGGATCTGTGCTTCGTTTCAGTAGTCTGAGACTTCCTTGGAGACAAGAGTGTGAATCCCTCTCTAGGAGCTTAAGCTTCTTTTAAGGGCTAGACCATCCTCCCTCCCAGACCTGAGCCTTTCTTCAAGAAAATGAGGCTCACTGTTTTGAATACTGGAGCCTGGGGTTCCTGCTGCTTATGGACTGGGGCTTTCAGAGACTGGGTCTGAAGCCTCTTCGGGAGACTGATAGCCCTCCACAGAAGCCTTTAGGGGATTTTTCTCTTCAGGGACTGGTGTCTGAGTGTTCTCTTTGGGGATCTGAGACCCACTGTGCCAAGGACACTTGAGCGCACCACTCTCAAGGACAAGAGACCCACACATACCTCAGTGACCAGTGTGTCTCTAGAGATGAGGTCCAGGTTACTCCCTCAAGGAACTTAAGTTACTTCTCAGGAACAGGAGGATTCCCCCCACCAGAATTGAGTCCTGAGACCCCTCCCTTGGGGGCATGGATAGAGTCCCTGGGGAGTAGGGTCCTGAGTCTCCCCTCTCAAGTTTGAACTTTCCCTCAGGTGCGTGAGACACCTCCCCCACCTTAGGACCTGAGACTTGAGCCTACCCTGAGAGTACTGTCACCCCACTTCAGACAGCATATGTACACCCCAGTCATAGAGGCCTTTTAGAGACATAAAATTTCCTGCTTTGGTGACTCGAGCCTAAGCCCACCATCCACTTGTGAACCAAGTCCTGAGAACTGCTTGTTCCCTTGGGGACATGGGTAAGGTGAGATTCTGAGGGAAAGAGTCTGAGCCTCCTCTCAGGGGCCTGAGCTTCCCCTCAGGGACAAGAGATCTTTCACCTTAGGGAAGGGTTTGGGTCCCTCACCCCTTTGGTGTGAGGTCTTCCTCAGTGTGGCCTGAGACCTCTCCCATTGGGCAGAACGACCTGGGTGCTCTTCACAGTCTTAAGAACCTTCTACCTGAGCCGGCTCAGTCTAGGAAGTTCCCCTTTCTATGAGAAGGTTGTCGGTTACTGAGGAAGACTGAAGTCTCTTCTCAAGAACCAGGAGATATTCTGAATCTCTCCCTGACCCAGCTGTGCTTCCTTCTCATTTCTAGGATCAGGGAAATACTCTGAGCTTCCCGAATTGCTTTCAATAAGCCTGTTTCTTACTAGAGACAGAGAATGGGTTTGGGACACCCCCACTCCAGGGAAATTCTCCACCCACATTCCTCTCCCCCTTTGCTCAGGTGAATCTTTTTGTACTTTACAGGGGCCAGGGTCTTGTCGTTAGTCCCTGTCCTTGTTCCCTTTCCACCCATTACTACTCCAGGCAGGATAAAACATCTGCCAAGGTCAGGACCAGGAGTTGCTGGTTAGGGTAAAATGTGCCTTTTCTTCTCCGCTGAAATAGGAGTGATACTTCCCTGGTCCCAGGGACAGAGAGGAAGAGAAAGTCACGTGCTGCCGCGGTGACTAGAAAGACACCTCCTGAGACCCCCATTGCACCTTTTAGGCTGAGAGTCCCTCCCTTGTAATTGTCCCCCTAAGAACATGGAAGTAAAGCTCTGTGGTTGCATGATACCTTCCCTTCCCAATGACGGGAGAGGCTTCCGTGTCCTCCCACTTCTTGGGACAAAAGGAGGAAGAAGATGCATCTCCTTGCCTCCCCTGGTTCAACTTGGGGTTGAAAGAGGGAAGATTATTCCTGGTGCCCCAGGCTTGGTCCTGAATCATCACTGGGGGCATTTGTAACCTGGAGGCCAATTAGATCCCTTGGGAAAGAGGGGAGTTGTTGAGAGGGATCCCAGATGGTGAATGTGGTCCTTGTTGTGACTACTCAGACTTCCTGTCTGTCCTGATGCTGTGACTGTATCTCTACTGCCTTTGGGAGCCCTTTTGGCACCCTGGGGTCTCAGTGCTGGGAAGGTGGTGTTGTCAGGGGTTTCCTTTCCCAGGCATGGCTGCCTTGCCGAGAGTCTCCTCTGTGCAAAGAATGACTTGAAAGTGTCCTGAGCTTGAGGACCCCACAGAGCATTTTAAGAAGGGGACCCGTGTGCTAATGTGGTAGGAGAAATTGAAACTGGCACTGTAACCAAGGTACTTGGGTTCCCATTCTGGCTCTGCTGGGGCTTTGCTGGATGAACCAGGAAAGTTCTTCCTGTGCTCTCTGGGCCTCAGTTTCTTTGTTGGTCAGGTAAGGAGCTGGTGAGGAGGTATCACTTAGCTTTGGGATTTTAAAGAGCTCACACCAAAGCCCTTTGAACCTGGAGGTGACAGAGAATGGTGGGTGTCTTTTGAGGAAGAGCTGGGTTCCTCCCCTCTCTCCTCTGCCCCTCTGTTCCTTCCCAGCTAACGAAGCTTGGTGGTCAGGACAAGCGCCCTGGTCAGTGTGAGGCTCAGGGTTGGTGAACAGTGATTTTTGTGGTTGCTGGACTGTGGTGAATAAGCTCAGGGGTTGCCTGTTGGATGGTATGGAGTTAGAGTCGTGTGTAGAAAGAGCTTAGGCTTTGGAGCTGGGTGGGCCTGAGCTCAGACCCCAGGGTCTCCTGCTTAGCTGCCAAAAGTCCACCCATGCCAAGGGTTATTGAGAGTCTGAATACCTGACCTGGTCCACCTCATTTCTTGGCTGATTCTTTTCTTGCAGTTTCCCCAGGATCATCTGGGTTCTTCTTAAGAGCCTTTGCAACAACTGATTTTTGTTAGCAAGGGCCCATTTGGCATCTAGGAACCTACTGATTTGTCTGGGGAGGAGGCAGATTGGTATAGCAGGAAGTGGTCCCTGCCTGGTGGTCTGGGTTTGAGTCCTATATCTTCTGGCAGTTCCCTTTTCTGGGCCTCGGTTTCTCCATCCATAAAATGGGTAATGGTGAAGAGGGAGGTTGGACTCATTGTTCTGAAGCTAGTTGTATTCTCTTTAATTCCCTGCTTCCTACCCCCTTTGAGTGGGGCCCCTTGGCTTTTGTGGGTGTGCTATGAAGTTTCAAGCAGTTATCGGCTTCCCTCTCCCCAGCCAGTGCTGTAGGCCCTTGTGTGTATGCTTCTTTTTAAACAGGTTTATTGAGATATAATTCACACATCATACAGTTCACCAGTTTAAAGTGTGCAGTTCAGTGGTTTATGTTTATGTTCACAGAGTTGTACATCCATCACCACAGTCAAATAATTTTAGAACATTTTCTTCACCTCAAAAAGAAAGCCTACATCATATCATCATCATCATCCCCCAGTCTTCTCATCCTCTGTCAGCCCCTGGCAACCACTAATCTGCTTTTTGTCTTGATTGATTTGTTTATTCTGGACATTTCACATAAATGGAATCATACAGTATGCAATCCTTTGTGACTTGCTTCTCTCACTTGGCATAACGTCAAGGCTCATCTGTGTTGTGGCACGCATCAGTACTTCATTGCTTTTTGTTACAGAATAATAGAATCTTCTTTTTTTAAATACCACCCCCTCACCCCCCACCCTCGCAGTGGTCTGGCAATAGGTTTGGGACCTTGCTCTTTTCTGATTCCTCTGCCCTGGAGAGCTTGTGTTAATCCTTGGAGAGCAGTATGTCTGTGTTTCTCATTGGATGAGTTTGCCTATGTTTAGCCCGTGGAGCCGAGCCAGTGTTCCTGGGTGTTTGAGGGGGAGAGAGGGGTGGTCTTGGCACCAGGCTTGCTGGGACAGAGCTGTGAAGCCCAGAATACTAAACATCTCTTGGCCATGGGCTCTGGGAAGACATCTGTCCATGAGCTGCCACTGCTGCTGCCATCTCCCCCTGCCTCCTCCCCACTTCAGTGGCAGCTCATTCATTGATAGGCAGGGTCAGCAGCTTCCCAGGCTGGGAGGGAGGATTCCAGACCCCTGCAGCCTTAATTCTAACCCTTTCCTTGGAAGGATGCTAATAAGATGAGTCCTGGGGGATGGGAGCCATGCCATGTTGCCCAGGGCTCACACCAAGGAGTGCTACAAGGCGGTTGTAATCATTTCCTGTGGCTGCTGTGACAAATTACCTGGGTGGTTTAAAATAACAGAAATTTATTTTCTCATAGTTCTGGAGGCCAGAAGTCCAAAATCAGTTCTACTGCACCAAAATCAAGGTGTTGGCAGGGCCACACTCCATCCAGAGGTTCTGGGGGATAATGCAGTCCTCTTCCAGCTTCTGGTGGCTGCCAGCATTCCTTGGTTTGTGACCACATCACTCCAACCGCTGCCTGGCTTCTGTGTATGGGTGGTCTCCTGTTCTATCTGTATCGTGTCTTCGTTGGCTGTTCTAAGGACACTCGTGATTGCATTTAGGTCTTACCTGGATACTCCAAGATAATCTCCACATATCAAGATCTTTAACCACATTTGCAAAGACCCCCTTTCCTTATGAAGTAACATTTACAGGTTCCAGGGATTAGGGCCTGATACCTTTGGGTTGTCGTTATTCAGCCTACTACAAGGGTGTTCTTGTTTCCCTTCCAGGGAGAGGAAGAGAACTCATGAAGTGCTCTCCTACTGGGCAAAGTCCTGTAGTATTTGTTTGTTCTATATCCCTATTATTGGGAGGTTTGTTATCCCATTTCACAGATTGGAAAACTGTAGCTCAGAGCAGTTCATCACATGGTTAATAATTGAGGGGATTGGTGGAACTGGATTGGAACCTAAGTCACTTGGGTCCCACAGCTTGCTTCAACTTCTCTTGTGCCTTTGGACCAGTAGATTGCAGAGTCTTGCATCTAGGATTCCCTGGTGTCAGAGAGCTTTGCCTGGCCCCTTTCTGGAGGCTCAGAGGTAGGGAGGGAGTTACCCACAGGCTCAGCAGTGGTCTTGCAAGATTCAAGATCTGGACTTGACTTAGGCCAGAGCATTGATGTAGCTTAAATGTATCTGTGGTTGGGCCAGCTCTCACATCTCACTCCCATCAGCTCTTTCTTCCTGGGCCATTTTCCTGAACAGCTTCTAAGTTGGCACCTACCTTGGAGGCTTCTGTCCAGCTAGGGGAAGGAAAAGACTGTGCTAGAAGCGGGACTCTGAGCTCTTTTTGGAGTCCAGGATCATGACCTCCCTGTTTCCTCCCCTCAGAGAGACAGAGAAAGGGTTCTGGAGCCCAATTTCCAAAGGCTGCTGGTGCCAAAGCCAGTGGGTGGCTGGCGGTCTGACCTCCAGATCCAGGTCCAGATATCAGTCTGGCAGCCCTTGCACATGCTTGTGCGGAGAGTGTGCTCAGACCTCCATTTTTAGGGACAAACCAGGATTTTCTCAGGAGGGGCTGCCAGGTATATCTCCGTGGTGTGGCTCATGGGGCTCCCCTTGTTGCCTCAACACTAGGCTTTGCTGGTGCCCAAACCCCAGTTCCTTTCTCCCTTTGTGAAATGAAGATGATGCTTTCTGCCACCTGGGCTGTGGTAAAGACAATTAAACGAGGTCACCTTTTGCATCTGGTACCTGGCATGGGAAGGCATTCAGCTAATATGAATTCATATTTTTTCCTGGCCTACTTACCTGCCTACTCCTATCCAGGACTTTAGCTCTCCTGAACTCATTGTTGGGTCTCTGTCATCCTTGGGGTGGCAGAAGTGATTTCTTATCCAATTAACAAGCATTTCTGGAGGTTTTGGTGTTTTAATCCTTTACTCAGGTGGCATCTCCTTTCAGCCTTAGTGACTAGCCAGGTCTCTTCCTCTGTTTCACAGCACTCCTGTGTTCACCTCTTTCAAAGCCCTGCTCACACTTGTGTGTGATCATCACCTGTTTCCCTGTCCCTCTAGCAGTTTATGAACTTAACGAGGTTGAGACCAAGTCTGATTCATTTTTTTGTCCTCATCACCAGCCCAGGGTCTGACTTGGTAGCTGCCAGGTAAATCTTTGTTGGATGAATAAGTAGGAGCTCCTCTTGTCTTCTTTGATCCCTTTTCTCCTCTCAATCCCCACCCCCCCCCCCACGCACACATACTTGAGGTCAGGAGGTTGCTGTGTGCCCTGGTTTTTTGGAACTTCTTCTGTCCAACCTGGGGCTGTGATCATAGTTGCAGCTTCCCTCCTGGAGACCCCTGGCTAGGGTAGGCGCCTTAGTGCTGGGAGATGGCTGACCCTGTAGGACAGAGATAGGGGAACTGGCTTGAGTGTGCTAGTCCATAGCCTCTGGGGAAGGAGGGACTGCTGGAATGTTGCACACAAACAAGAGTCTTTGTGCTGCCTATGGAAGCCCATTAAGGGCTTCCAGGTGCCTTTATCATCTCTGGAAAGCCAGCCACACCTTCCTGGAGTGTAAGCCCTGACAGTGGGGCTACTGGGTGTTCCCTTGTTACCCCTTCTTTATCCTTTCCTGTGTAGCCACTCACCTGGGACTTTATAAGGGCTTCTCAGTTGTACATCATCTGTCTCTGCTGGTCTCAGCCCTTCTGTTACTGGTGAGCCCTTCTGTCACTAGTGTGTGGTATGTTGTTTAGAAAACATTTTCAGATCCTGAAGCTCCTCTGAGTCTCTTGACAGCTCCGTCAAGCAGATCACATATCCCCAGTCTGATAGGAAACTGAGGCTTGGGGAGTTCAGGTAGCTTATCTGAAATCATAAAGCAAGTAAATGATAGAACTGGGGTTGGAACCTAGAGCTTTTGACCTCTAAACCTTGTGTTTCCTACTTTGCCAGGAATTTCTCTCACTTGAGCTGGGCAAAAATGGCCTGCAGAGAGGTGATCCTTTTTGTCTGATCGGCATTAGCCCGGATACTATAAATCCCTGGGCTGGGTGGTGTCCTTGAGGAGGAGCCTTGAGATTTCTGGTCCCTAGGCCTGATGCAGGCTTAGACTGGCTTCTTCTGGTGGCCAGCAGAGGGCGCAAGGAAGCTGGGAAAGTCAGCTGCTTCTGGTTTGTTTTGTTTTGAGATGGAAAATATGTTTTAAGTGACACGTGTACTTTTTTTTTAATAGACTTAATTTTTTAGAGCAGTTTTACGTTCACAGCAAAATTGAGCAGAAGGTGCAGGGAGTTCCCATATACCCCCTGCCCTCACATGCCGAGCCTCCCCCATTATCAATGTCTCCCACCAAAGTGGTACATTTGTTACAATCGATGGACCAACATGGACACATCCATCACTCAAAGCCTACAGTTTACATTAGGGTTCACTCTTGGTGTTGTACACTCTGTGGGTTTGGATAAATGTGTAATGACATGTAACCACCATTATAGTGTCATATAGTGTAGTTTCACTGCTCTAGGTGTCCTCTGTGTTCTGCCTATTCATCTCTACATTGTTTTTTTTAATCTGAAAGTACACATTTGTACAGGTTTACTTAACCCAAACCTTCAGAGTCAGATGTGCTTTGGAATTTAGAAAAACTTTAGAATCTGGGAAAGACTACTGGTGTGTATATTGTGTATTATGTAACATCTCCGGTGGGGTCTGTAGCAACACCTCTTGATTAGACAGCTGAATGTTTCTGCATAGGAATGTATGCATATTCATCTCCATAGGTTCTTGTCAGCTTGGGTCAGGTTAGATAAAGACTTGGTTTTTAAAGCTTTTTGAATTTTGAGTAAGGTATTGTATATATATC
Organism: Camelus dromedarius; assembly: GCF_036321535.1. Lineage (NCBI taxonomy): Eukaryota > Metazoa > Chordata > Mammalia > Artiodactyla > Camelidae > Camelus > Camelus dromedarius. The sequence goes on from NC_087472.1 coordinate 77,507,936, forward strand.
TTATCAAGGAGGTGGTGAAGTAAAATCACCTGTAATACCAACCCTTAAGGATAATACTTTGTTGTATAGCCTTCCCAACTTTGTGTGCATGTGTTAAATGTGTTCAATCACAAGTGAGATCATACTTGGCATACGTCTTGCCTTACACAATGTATCTTGGAATTCCCTAGCTATATGTGGGGCTTGAGATCTAGGCTCTTGCCAGTCACTCCCTCCTCAACATCTCCCCTAAAGTGGCTAGAGGTTCCCCAGGTGAAACTCCTTGAGATAGAGCCATGTTCTCCCCCCAGGCACTTGCTGAGTCTGGGCCTCTGGCTGCCTTGGGGAAGGCCCAGCACTGGATTCCCAGCATGGTCAGCAGGGGTCAGAATGCAGATGGGGCCTCTGCCCTCAGGACAGCTGAGGCCCCTCTGGGAGCAAGTCTTCTGCTTACACAGCAACTGAGTTCCCTAAAAGAAAGGGTCGCCTCCTGCTCCATGTGCACGGAGTGGTCAGGCAGGGCTGAGGGCTTGACCTTGCCCAGTGTCCTCTCAGCTAATCAGCTGGGCCCCTTGGGAGCTCAAGGGCAGTGCCCTGGGGAGGGGGTACAGGCCTCTCCTGTTGCTGACCCCCCCCCCTCTTCCCTCCAGCAGGAGCACTGGTTTGAAAAGGCCCTGCGAGACAAGAAGGGCTTCATCATCAAGCAGATGAAGGAGGACGGCGCCTGTCTCTTCCGGGCTGTCGGTGAGTCTCTGCCTCAGCCTTCAAGGGCCTAAGGCTGCCCCTGAGCTGTGTCCCAGTTGTTAGGAGTAATTTCCATGACAGGGTTGCGGGCAGAGCTAGCTGGTTTTTTAGGGACTCCAGGCCCCAGTCTCGAGTTAGTATCTGGCTTCTAACCCTCGGTCCTGAAGCAGTGTGGTGCTGTGAGAATAACAACAACAGCAATGGTAGTGATGAAATAACATTACTTAGGGAAGGGCGCTCTGTCAGGCACTATAGGGAATCCTTTGATTCTCTCCCAAGTTAGGTAAGTATAGGACACTTGCTTCCAGTTGACAGATGAGAAAAGTGGCTCAGAGAGGCTCGGAGTTGGGGAGTGACTTATCTAGGGTCAGAGAGTACTCAGTAAAGTCGGGAGTCGCATTCTGGATTAGGTTAGTCTGAGGCCCATGCTCCTAACCACAGCACGTTGCTGTTCAGTACAGAGAATAGTGAACCCTCATGTACCCATCATTCATCTTCAAAATAGTCATTAACATATTGCTAGCCTTATTTCATCACTACCCCACCCACTCTTTTTCACTCTCCTGAAACGAGTATTTTTAAAGCAGAATGCCAGCATTAGATCATCTCATTCGTAAATATGTCTGTATGTTTCTCTGACAGATGAGGACTCTGTCTTTCTCCTTTAACATAACCAAAATGCCATTATCATGCCTAACAAGATTAATAATTCCTTAATACCATCTACCATCCAGTCTGAACTAGATGTTTGAAGCACCTCTGGCTCTGAATCTGACACTCAGTAAGCAATTGTGAGGTCCTGTGCTGGTGTCCAGGGAAAGCTGGAAGTGTGATCTGATCCTCCGATATCTGGAGCTCTGATATCTCCCGAGGAAAAGTACCCTCCAATAGGAGCTTTGAGCTGGGAATCAGAAGTCCCTTCTAGTTCTGGCCCTGACTCATAACTTCCATTTTGCCATCTGTGAAATGATGTTGATTCTGAAGGGCTCCTTGAATCCCTTCTGGGTCTGTTATTCTCTCAGTGTGTGGGTACCCCTCATGTCTGCTGGTGGGCTAGACTGACTCAGGCTCCACTTCTGGCTGTACCACTGATTCTTGGTGTGCCCTTGAGCACACACATCTTTTTTTTGTCTTGAACCTTAAACCAATTTTCCTTGTCTATAACATGAGGCTAAAAGACACCATGTTATAATGGTTAAATGAGATTACTTTAGTAGATCTCTTTAGTGTCTGACATATAGTAGGCCCTCATGGGACAATAGCATTGATAAAGCCTGAATGCTGTTTTCAGTGGTACCTCAGAGCCACGAGTGTTTAAGTGAGTGAAAGTTAAGTGGGGTGAGTGGTTGTCTCCCCATTCTACCAAGCAGAAGAGGTCCCCGCAGTGGACTCTGGTGGGCTGGGAAAATTCCCAACCCTCCGATCCTGTGGCTCAAGTCTATGTTCTCCCTGGGATGTTCCCTAGAGAAAGAGCTAGGTTTGGGGTTATTTTGGACCAAAGGAAGGCAAAGAAAGAAAAGGTGAGGGCCCATTAGGTACTAGGCCCTGTGCTGAGACCTTAGGCTGGATGTGGGGTAAGCAGGGCTGCTGGAGGAGTGAGGGTCAAAGAGTGTAGCTGGGCATGTGGGTCTTGGGTGGTCTTTGAGGCAGGTCTCAGGGCTAGTGAGGACCTGGCTGGGCAGTAACCCACGTTAAGAACAATATTTGTGTGTGTTCATCTAGCTGTTTTCCTAAAACACACTCTGACCCTTCCCCCTCTTTGGGGCCTTCCAGTAAGGGGCCTGAGCTTACAGGAAGAGCTGACCACGACAGGTTGAAGGCCTTTCCCTATCAGCACAATGGCTACACATTTTCCCTGACTGGGCTGCCCTTGGCTTTTCTCCGTAAAACCTCAGAAGCCCCACGGCCTCTCCCCCAGAAGTACATGACTCTTGGGTCTCTAGGCCTCATCTGGAGGTTTCTCTGGGGCAGAGCACACAGGACATGTACCTGGGAAGGGAACTTTGTCCTCAAGCTTTCTGCTGCTCCTCTGTTTCCAGCCTAGCTTGGACAGGGACAGGCGGTAGTTGCCCTAGGCTCTGGTAAGAAAGCCTCCGGGTTCTAACTTCCCGCCACACATTGAATAGTAGAAGGAGCACATAACTGAGGGTTAGAGTTGGAGTGGGGATTGCGGACACAGAGGACGCTCTGTTCCTTGACTTTGACTGTTTGCTAGGCATTCTGCTGGGTGCTTCACGTTGACCTGCAAAATTGGGATTGTTATCCCATGAGACAGGAATGAAGATTGAGGCTCAGGAAAGGGAAATGACATGCTCAGGGTCATTAATGGCACAGCTGGCATGGGAATCCAGATGTCTCCAAAGGACACATTCTTTCTGTGACCCTAGGAATGCCCTAGCTTCTTAGTTTAGCTATCAACTGGCTGGATGACCTCAAATGTATTCCTTGATCTCTCTGGGCCTTACTTCTTCCAGCTAGGAGGCTGTAGTCCTCTACTGTTAGGAACCCTGAGGCAGATGGGTTTCTACCCTCTATTTTGCCTCTGAGATCTGGGTGTCCCTAGTGTAAACCAGTATCCACTGCTTGTGCCCAATTCTCTCTTCCGCCACCCCCTATTGGAGATTTGTGAGCATCAGCAAAGACTTGGGTGGAGTGGAAGTGGGAGCCTGGGTCTCAGAGGTATCCTGTGGTCCACCCTGCCCCTGCTATGCTCAGATAACCTCCTCCTAGAAACGTGAGTCTGCATCTCTCCTCCCTCCCTCTCCCCATATGGCTTTGACTCAGCAAAAACCTCTGGCCCTGGCCCTGGCCTTGGTCTTGGCTTCTGTGGGCAGAGTAGAGGCCACACGTGTCTGTGCCTGCATGGGCCATGGGGATGCAGCTGGGGCTGTGTGTGTTACAGTGATGGGGCTCAAACATCAGCCAGGCCCACTGCTCTGGGCCTTTTAGTCTTAGAACATGGGCTATCAGCATTGATCTCAGATCAATTCTGACTGTTTCATAAATGGGAAACTGAGGCCTCAAGAGGTAGCCAAGGCCCTATTATCTAGGTCATACAGCCAGTATCAGAACATTGGTGTTTAAGGTTGAACCAGCCCAGGAGAAGAATCCCATGGGCCACCATGTACACCAGCTTTCCTTGATCTCTCTCTGCCCTGCCTCCTTCAGTTTTCCCATCTTTGCAGTGGGGATTTTTTTCCCACCCTGGCTGCCACCCCTGCAGTGGGAATTCTTGAGTAGAGTAGCAGGCATCTCTGAGACCAGACTATTGAGAGGGCCGAGTTCTGTTGTCTCCCCCACTGAGAGTGAGGCAGTTGGGGCCATAGGCCAGGTATGTACCACAGCTACTTGACAGGCCGGTGCGGCCTTTTTCTTGGTTCATCTCCTCAGTGGATCCAGGAGAGAAGTGGGGAACAGACCCGGTCTTGTCTCCCCGTGCTGCTATGTATACACACATTTATGTGGTTTGTTTTCATATTGCCTGCAGATACCAGACTTCCTTTTTTGTCCTCAGTGGAACTTGCTGTGGCTCTTCTAGCAGGCAGGCAGGCAGCAGCCTGGCAGGGAGGCAATTCCCAGGTGCCTCTAGAACAAATGGTAGGGCCTTGTACTTAAACTCCTTTAGATAGTCCAGGCTCTCCTGTCTTGCTCATCCACATAATTCCTCAGCAAATACTGACTACATTTTAGGAAGCCTGAGGAGGAAGGATTACAGAGGTTTGAGAGACCTTCTCCCGGGCAGCAGGGGAAGGAGGTTGAGGCAAGTCTGTTAGAGCTAGTGGCTACTCCCCTCTCCTACTAACCCCTGGCAAAGGCTAGGAAGGAGGTGAGGGGTTGTTCAGCCTCGCATCTTATCCAGCCTTTAGTCTTGCCTGGTTGGTGACAAGGGCATCTACTTGTTGAGTGTGATTATTCTCTGTAGTTGTGAGGGTTGTTGTGTGGCTGTTTGACTTCAGGGAACATCTTTAGCAGGATCTGCTGGCTCTGTGTGTGCACATGTGCATTTCTATGCTGGTGTCTCTGTATGTTCAGAGAAAGGACAGAAGTGGGGTGTGGGAGGGTAAAGTTCATGCTGACCTCTGTGGCCCTAGTGAGGGGTACAGCCCCTGATACCTGTAATCTCTGCCCACTCACAGGCCTTTCCTGGGTTACAGCTGCTTCCTGCTTGTGCTGGTGGGGAAACTGAGGCAGGCAGGATCAGGCCTGGCCCAGGGAGTCAAGTGGCTAAGGTGACAGCTGGATTAGAGGTGGTGGTAATGTCACCTGGGGAATCAGTGCTTGAAGTTACCAGTTATTCCTTGAAAGCCTGGCCTCTGGGCTCTCCTTCACCCTCCCAAATGTGTGACTTTGGGCCAGCTGTGCCATATTTCTGTACTCAGTATCCCTCCTGGGTAAAGTAGGGTTTTTGGGTGAGGATGGAATGTGAACCTTGAGCCTTGGTGGAACCAATTTTCATATTGTGCTGAGGCTTCCCGAGCCCTGTTTGGGTTGGGGACAGAGGTGAGGTAGTGGGGGACCCCCTTCCAGCTGGACTCTGGGAGGGAAGAGCAGGTGCAGATTGCCCACAAGTGCAGTGTCAGCAAGAGGAGGAGGAGTTTCGGTTTCTATAAAAACAAGTGCTCTGAATTCCCCTACCTCTGCAGGTCCATTGGGCCCTTTTCCCCCACCTTAGCCCCCACTGGGAAGTCTACCTCAGCCCCTAGTCCCATGTTCAAACCTTTTGGGAGGAGAAGGGCTTTCTAGAGGACAGAGGTGGGGCTGGCAAAGTCAGACAAGCATCTCTTCAGTGAGGACTTCCTGTCTTCTTAGCCCTATACTGGGTGTTTTTCCTGCCTTATGTCACTGAAAAGATTCTTCTACTCTACCTCATTGGCAAAGTAGTTGCTCTGTTTCCTCAGTTCAGAGATGCACATTTTATTCCACATTGATGATCTCCAAATTAGGGTACATCTTATAGTCAGTGAAGTGAGTTCCCCCCTCCAAAAGCTATGATTAAATACACATACTGTATCACCTATCAGTGCATCTTAGAATTGAGGAGAGAAGGCGATATTTTACATTTTATAGGTAAGTAGGAAAGGTCATACCTTGCCTGCACTTAAGGACCCTATTTTGTGAGGCCTATGTTATTGATTTGATGTTATTTAGGTTGCTAAAGATTTGAATTACGGGCACAGAAGGTAGACCTGTGGACCTTTGGATTCAGTAAAGGTAGAGAGCCAGTCCTGCCTGCACGAGGAGGGGCAGCCTAGACTCCAAGTTTGGGGCTTTCCTCTAGCTGAGGAAGTGCAACAGAAATGAGGAAGGGCTTAATAAGTGGTTCCGGTGACATTCTAGCTGACTTATGGGTGGCTAGCTATCTGAAGGAGTCATCGTTCTCCTTGTGACAAACAGAGCCCTGTCTCTGGAACATTTAGTATGCCTTCGGTGTTTGGCAGACCACCCCCTATAGTCTTGACAGCGCCCCATGAGAGAAAGAGGAGTTACTCTCCCCACTTTATGGATGAGGACATTGTGGTTCAGAGAGGTTAAAGGCCTTGCCCAGTACCACACAGCTAGGAGGCAGCAGAGCCTTTCTACCAGGCAAAGGGGTCAGTGGCAGGGAAATGGGGGGAACCTCTGCCACCTCCTTTCCTTGTCCAATAGTCTCCCCTCTTTCCCCCAACTTCTTGCATCTGGCATCTAGTTCAGGTAAATCTATCTCCTACGCCTGGAAATGCCTGTTGACCCTTCCCTAGGAACATCTCAGCCACCTCCCTGAGCTTGGTAGACTGACTTCTATTTAACCCCTTCGCTCCCATCTCAGTTCCTGTTTACTGCAGCTGCTGACAGCCCTGTCTCCTTGGCACCCCAAGTTTATTCTACAGAAATAGCTCCTCAAGCAGCTCAGGCAGCCACAGTGGGTTCTGTGGTCCTGGCTTCTAAGAAAGGCAGCAGCAGGGGGCCCCCAGGCTGTGCGCGGGGCATGTGACTTGCTGGAAGTACCGCTGGGGGGGGGCGGGGGAGAGCGTGGCCACAGAACCCACATCCTTGTTTACATCGGTGAAGGGGCTACCCCTTCCCGCCTTCACAACCCCCACTCCCCCTCACCTTCAGTTCTGCACCTCCAAGAGGACTTGAGACAGACATGGGCCCCATTTTCTATCTCAGAGCGGCCTTTTACTCCTTATCTCACAAAACCCTCCAGGGAGGGACGGGTAGGGCAGCGAAGGTGTTCTTCTGGTGATTCTTCACTGAGGAGGTAGACTGGCTGTCATGCAAGTACTCTGCAGTGTTCCCTGCGGGACCTGCCCCGGCCCCAGTGCCCTAGGGAGATCCCATCAGAGCAGCGGTCCTCTGGGGAGACAAAGGGAAATTCCCTCTTCATCTTAGCCAGAGGGCAACAGGCGTGCCTCATCTTCAAACCCGCTTTAATTTCCCAGGGAAGTGGCTTCCTGGCTCCCCCAGCCTACCCATCCACTCAGCAGACTGTTCCAGTTTCCTGCAGTGCATCAGGCTCTGAGCAAGGGGTGGACTTGGATGTAAACCACCCTCTGCCCTCAGTGGGGGGAGCCCAGTGTGATCAGGCAAATGACGTCTGCACACACCTTTGATAAAACTGGTGATAGAGGTGCCCTGAAGGGTGGGAAACTGTCTTAAGAACTCATTGGTGTTTGACAAGTAGGCAACCGAAGAGGATGGAAAGAACATCCTAAAAAGAAGGAACCACATGTACGAAGACCTCAAGCGAGGCAGAGGGAGCCTAGTTCTTATTGTGACCAAAACCCTGACGCCTGAACCCATTTGGGCCACAGGCTGCCCTTCCCGAATTAAGCTTAAGTTTAGGTGCATATGTGTTTTATCTCTCTTATAGACTACATGCTTCTTGCAGATAGGGACAGGATTTTACTCACCTCAGTGTACCCTACATTCAGGCCCCACCACAGGAAAAGGGGCTGTGAGTGACTGCTCTGTCCTAAGCCCAGTGCTAGTCACTTCACACCTGTCATCTCATTAATCCCACAAGAGAATTAAAGGAAGTTACCCAGCTTGATCCCATTTTACACGTGAGGCAAGTGAAGTTCGGAACACTTGGGTCGTTTACCTCTGGTCATTTAGTTTGCTAGTACCTACCACAACCATTTTTTCCTTTCCATTTTTTAAACCTATAAAGGCCATGCTGATACCTGAGAATCTGGAAAACTGAATTCTAGAGTTGAAGCTGTCACAGACTAACTTTCTGTATGACCTTGGTCAAGCCACAAACTCCTGAGCCTCAGTTTCTTCATGTGAAGAGTGAAGGGTGGGGTGGTGCTTAAGGCCACTTGTGGGATTTGTAAATGTTTGTTGACAAACTCATCTACCCAAGAGGCCTGTGGTTTTGTCCCTCTCACCTGTACTCTTGTTCTTAAAGACTGTCCCTGTCTGCCTCTTTTTTCATGACCCTATTCCAGCCTACAAGGCCAAGAACTTTCCACACCTTGGGGTAGGAAAGGAAGTTTCCCTGGCCCCCAACCCTCCAGCCCCAAGGATATTCTGTGACTCGGAACTCTTCTCTGGTGGCAGCTCTGACCCCAACCTCTCCTTCTGTCCCCGCAGCTGACCAGGTTTATGGAGACCAGGACATGCATGAGGTTGTACGAAAGCACTGCATGGACTATCTGGTGAGACCTTGCAGAGGCCTTAGGGTGGGGGCAGAGTGGAAGGATCTCCTCTCCACATAGACCTTGACCCTCTGATCTTTTCTATAGATGAAGAATGCTGACTACTTCTCCAACTACGTCACAGAGGACTTCACCACCTACATCAACCGGAAGCGGAAAAACAACTGCCATGGCAACCACATTGAGATGCAGGCCATGGCAGAGATGTACAACCGGCCCGTGGAGGTGTATCAATACAGCACAGGTACTTCGGTGGTGGGTAGGTGAGCGACTGATCATGCCTGGTCTGAGGCTGCCCCGCCTAGGCCACTGTGGGCGCTCCCTCCTCTTTCTCTTCAGAACCCATCAACACATTCCATGGGATCCATCAAAATGAGGATGAACCCATCCGTGTCAGCTACCATCGGAATATCCACTACAATTCAGTGGTGAATCCTAACAAGGCCACCATTGGCGTGGGACTGGGCCTGCCATCATTCAAACCAGGGGTAAGGAGATCCCTGTGCTCAGAATGGCTGCTGAATATAGAGGCCAGAAACCCCTGCTGGGGTCTGTTTTGCCCCTGGCCCACAGAAATGTCCTCTTCCCTTTTCTGAGTTTGCCCCTAATGCCTCATCTCTGTAAAATTAGGGAATTACCCAAGGTGATCTCTCAGGGCTCATTCTGTGGTCTCAGTTTACCTGTCTGAGCTGGCTCACCCATCTTTTGTGCCTGTTGAGGGTTGGCATTTTGGGATATGGAGCACATTTGGGAACTGTGAGCCAGTGCTTGGTCTGGGGGTCTTGACACCCACATGGATCCTCCTCCGAACCTCAGCAGGTACAGACAGCTGTGGTCACAGAAACTTGGAGTGCCGGCCTGGCCCCGCCACTTACTGGCTGTAGGACTTAGGGCAGATTGTGTAAGTAATCTGGCTGGCAGCTTAGCCGATGCAGAAAGTGCCTAACACTGGACCTGGTGCCTAGTAGGTGCTCAGAAGGTGGCAGTACGTTTTCCCAGCACACACTGACAGATTCTCATTCTCTGTCTATTCATACACAGTTGCCTGCTGGGGGTTTTGATATCTCTTCTATTCAGGTTTCACTTCCTACAAACAGAAAGTGCTCCTGCTTCATTTTGGGACACATACCCTAATAACAGCACACTCTCCAACATAGAGGGGTTTTTGTTTTGTGTTTTAAATAAATTTTTAATATCAGAACAGTTTTAGATTTATGCAATTACTGTGCTTAGAGAATTCCCATATACCCCACTATGATTAACATATTAGCATAGTATGTTTGTCAGTTAATGAACCAATATTGATATGTTAACTAAAGACCACACTTTATTCAAATTACCTCAGTTTTTCCCTAATGATTTTATCTGTTCCATGATCTTATCCAGGATACCATATTAAATTTAGTTGTTGGGTCTCCTCTTGACTGTGACAGTTTCTCCTGATTTCCTTGTTTTTGATCTGTTTACAGGCTGTAGTTTTACCTTTTCTAGAATGTCATATAATTGGAATCACACAATATGTAGTTTTTCCAGTGGCTTCTTTCATGTAACACTGTACATTTAAGATTCATCCATGACTTTTTGTGGTTTGATTGCTCGTAACTTTTATTTTTTCTTTTGTTAGAAATGTGAATGCCCTAGTGTTTTTTTTTATTTAATTAAAAAATTATTGACTTAAGAATAGTTTTAGATTTACAGAAAAATTGAGACAATAGTACAGAGTTCCCATATACCCTCCTCCCCCTTGCACACTGTTTCACTATTATTAAGGTATCAGATGACTGTGTACATTTCTTATAATATACGAACCAATATCGATATATTATTATTAACTAAAGTCATCATGTCTCCTTAGGCTCCCTTTGTGACGGTTTCTGACTTTCATGTTTTTGGTGACCTTGACAGTTTTGAGGAGTACTAGTCAGGTATATTGTAGGATGTTTCTCTTGGAATTTGTCTGATGTTTTTCTCATGATTAGACTGGGTTTATGGGTTTTAGGGAGAAAGATCATAGTGGTAAGCTGCTGTTCTCATCACATCATATCGACAGTATATCCTATGAACATGATTTATGACTGCTGATGTTGACCTTGATCACCTGACAGAAGTGGTGTTTGTCAAGTTTTCTCCACTGTAAAATGACTCTTCCTCCATCCCCACCTCCTTTTCCATGCTGCACTGTTTGGAAGGAAGTCATTATACACAGCCTACACTTAAGAAGTGGGGGTTATACTTCATCTCCTTGAAAGCAGAGTATCTACATAAATTCTTTGGGATTCTTCTGCAAGGGAAATTTGTCTCTTGTCCTCCATTTATTAATTTGTTCAATCACTTATGTATATCAGTATGGACTCAGGGTATTTATTTTATGCTTTACACTTTGGGTTATAATCCAATACTATTTTTATATATTTTGATGCTCAAATTGTTCCAGTTTTGGCTATTGGAACCTCTTTTAGTTGGTCCCTGCATCTCTTTGAAATACCCCCATCACTCTGGTGGTGATTTTTTGCGGTGGGGAGAGGTCTTGGGATTTTGTTTTGTTTTAGTTTTGAGTGCTTACTTTCTGGCACTACAAGGTGCTGCAGGCTCATCTTGTGTATTTCCTGCCTCAGTCCTAGAACCAGCTATTTCTCCAAGGAACCCTGATTCCTTTTATTGGAGAATTTTATTAGAAACCAAGATCTAGGTGATCTGGGTACTGAGTGTGCTCCTTGCTACTGGGGTATCCTTGCTTCTAGGCCCTTTCAGCTGACAGAGCAAGGAGGTATATGTGTGTATACTAATCTGTGTGTATACACATTATCTAGAAATGTTTCTGTATGTAACCATCTGTCTCTATATGAAGCTGTAGTTCTTACCTGTATCCTCAACTGATAGGTACCTTATTGTTTTAATTTGCAATTCCTAATAACAAATGGTGTTGAGCATCTTTTTGTGTGCTTACTTGTATATCTTTTCATGAAGTTGTATGTTTAGATTATTTTTGCACATGTTTTAATTGGCTTATTTTAACGTAGAGTTTTACATACTTGGGCTGTTGCCCATGGGTAAAAAAAATTACATTTTACATCATTACTTAGTGCACACACACACACATTGGTATGTGGTGTGTGTATGTACATTAAAATAAGTATCACTGAGCAATACTTCAATTTATTCCCTGGGATAGGCACTGATATTTTTCATTATTTCATTTTAAAAAATCTGTTGTGTCTCACAGCCTGACAGAGCACACTCTGATACAATGTCCCACAAGTCATATCACCCCACACCATACTAGCACTGTCCTCTTGTCCACTTAAATGCCCCAATACTTCCTCTGCCCTGTGCACACACAGCTAACTTCTGAGGTGGTCTTTTCTCCTTGTCCCATTTGGGAATAGGTGAGGAAGGCCTCAGCAATTGAGTTGTCACTGGGTGAGGCTTCTTTAAATTCCGGCCTCAGCTGGAATACACCTGGCTACCCCAGACTTAGTACTTCAGTGAGATGTTTTGGGGTTGGGAGCAGGGCTTCTGAGTGTAGGAGTTTGAAATGACAAGTCCCACAACCCAAGCCTGCCTTCCCCCAGTCCCTGATGGATAGGCAGCCTGCCCAGGGGGGTGCTTAGTAAGAGTACCTGCCTCCCTGTTTCCTCTCTTCTAGGCCTGTGGGCCCACCTCCTCTAGCCAGTTCTGGCTCTTGGCCAGACTTCAGAGTATCACCCCACATCCCTGTTCCTCCCACACCCCCTTGTAGTTTGCAGAGCAGTCCTTGATGAAGAATGCCATAAAAACATCAGAGGAGTCATGGATTGAACAGCAGATGCTGGAAGACAAGAAGCGGGCCACAGACTGGGAGGCCACAAACGAGGCCATTGAGGAGCAGGTGGCTCGGGAATCCTACCTGCAGTGGCTGAGGGATCAAGAGAAACAGGCCCGCCAAGTCCGTGGCCCCAGCCAGGTGGGTCCTGGGCTCTGTTACTAGACTGGCCAAGAACCCATTACTTCCCATGTTCTGCCCCAAAACAGGCAGAATAAAATTAAGCGGTTTTGACATCTGGTAGAGAAGGAACCTCCTAACCCTAGTCTGTACAGGATCTTGGCCTTAGTCTTGGCATTGTGCCTTAGAACTTTTAACATCTGTGCAGAACAAGCTCTTTTTAAGGAGTGAGGGAGGGCAGCCATTGGTAGTGACATGCAGGATTCATGGGTAGTTTCAGAGGGACAAGCTTTTGCTGGATGTTCTTGTGTGCCAGGCTCTGTGCTGAGGATGTAAAATCAGGTCCAGGCCGCTCCACCCTCAGTGATCTCCTATCTGTTGAGGGAGACAGATGCATCAGTGGAATCCTTGACCCTGGCTGGGAGACCAGTGAAGGTGGGGGCTCTGGTCAGTCTTCATGCAGAAAGGTTGAATTTTTAAGTGGGGCAGGGCAGACAGGCATTTGAGGAATCACAAGGAGTTTAGAGTGATTATAGATGTTGTCAAGAGCTAAGTAATGCATTGAACAAATATTTATTGCAAGTCTGTGCCAGGCAGTATTCTCAGTGTATGGGGGTACATTGGTGAGCCGGGCAGTCCCAGATCCTTGTCTTTTTGGTGCTTAAATCTTTGTAGAGTGTAACAAAATAAACAGTAAACATAATGAATAAATTAATTGAGAGGTGGTACGGATGGAAGATGTAGAGCAGGGTAAAGGGTATGAGTAGGGCTGAGTAGGGCTGGGAGTTCACAATATTAAGTTGCATTGTCAGGGTCAGCCTTAGAGCAGGTGAGATTTAAGCTAAAGCTTGCAGAAGGTGAGGAAATTAGTTAAGTGCCTGAGCCAGGGAAGGCAGAGGGCCAGCAGGAGCAAAGACCCGGAGGTAAGTGCATACCTGGTGTGATTCAGGAGCAGCCCGGAGGCCAGTGTGGCTGAACAGAATGTGGTAGTAGATGGAGTTAGAAAAGTGGGGTGGGGGGAGCAGATTGGAAGGGGCTTTTGTGGGCTGTGGTAAGGACTTTGGCTTTTATTCTGAGTGAGGCAGAAGCCATGAGAGGGTTGTGAGCAGAGGAAGAATGGGATCTGACGTAGGATTTAACAGGATCCCCCAGACTGCTAAGAGTAGAACGGAGTCTAGGGGGCAAAGGTGGAAGCAGGGGGACCAGCCAAAGAGAAGGCTGCTGTGGTATTCTTGGTGACTGATGATGGTTCTGGCAAAGGAGAGGGTGAGAAGGGGATAGGTTTGGATTTACTTTAAAGGTGGAGGTAACAGGTTCCCTGTCAGATTGGCTTTATAAGGATGTGAAAGGGGGTTAAGGAGCTTACCTTCATCCTGTGGTCTGTTGTGTGACTAGGAATGATGGTGGCCTATGTAGAAGCTGTGTCATAGCCAGGATTCTGGTGTGGAGTGAGCCCTTTGGGGATGGGGCAGAGGAGTTTTGCATCTGGTGTTGGTACTTACCTCCTTCTCTCCCACCACAGCCCCGGAAAGCCAGTGCCACATGCAGTTCTGCCACTGCAGCAGCCTCCAGTGGCCTAGAGGAGTGGACCAGCCGGTCCCCACGGCAGCGGAGTTCAGCCTCGTCTCCTGAGCACCCTGAGCTGCATGCCGAGTTGGGCATCAAGCCCCCTTCCCCAGGCACTGTCTTAGCTCTTGCCAAACCTCCTTCACCCTGTGCACCAGGTCAGTGACTCGCTGGCAGGGAGCGTGCAGGGGTTAGGAGGTCCTGCCTAGGTCCTGGGCCCTGCCTCTGACTCTCCATCTGCCCCAGGTACAAGCAGCCAGTTCTCGACAGGGGCCGACCGGGCTACTTCCCCCCTTGTGTCCCTCTACCCTGCTCTGGAGTGCCGGGCCCTCATTCAGCAGATGTCCCCTTCTGCCTTTGGTAAGCCTCCTCTGTCTAGGGGCCAGGGACCAGCTGGGAGTTGGGGAGAGATGGAAGAAGCAGAAAGTCCTGAGAGGGAGCTTCTGGAGCCTCTGGCCATCTCCCAGGGAAAGAGACTTTCAGGCTCAAGGGTCTGTCCCAGAGGGGCTCTGAGTGGGGTGATGTGGGCCCAGAGGAGCCTTTTCCTTGGAGAAAGGAATGAGATCCCTGGATGGGATCTCTCCAGAGCCAGGGGTCAGTGAAGGGCAAGAAGGCAGGCTGAGAGTGCTCTGTCATCCTTTTTCCCTTCTTGCCCAGCAGGTCTGAACGACTGGGATGATGATGAGATCCTAGCTTCGGTGCTGGCAGTGTCCCAACAGGAATACCTAGACAGTATGAAGAAAAACAAAGTGCACAGAGACCCACCCCCAGACAAGAGTTGATGGAGACCCAGAGACTGGAGACCGTCTCCCAACCCCCACCACTCCTGCCCTCCGGTGCCACCCCACCTTCTTTGGCTTTCTTCCCTCTTGCCTTCTTCCTTCTTCCCTCTCTCCCCTCCTTTCCTTCCCCACTTCCCTCTGGCTGGCCCACCCCTGCGCGCCCTCTCATCGCTGCCACCACCACCATCACCTGTCTCTTCGCCAGCTGATATGCCCTCTTGCCCCCTGCACAGCACCATCCCTGCATTCCACAGGGGACTCGGGCAAGGGTGCTGAAGGTAGGCGAGAGGCACACAGAGACAAACCAACTGGCAGCCAGGCAGCCCCTGAAGACAGACATTCAGACAGAGGGAAGTCTCCCTGCCCCCAGTTCTTTCCAAGATCAGAAAATTGTCACCCCACCTCCACAGTGATGCCAGGGAGGTGGGAGGAAGAAGTGGGAATATCCCCTTCCCAGTACCCCCAAGAATGTCTGAGCCTTCAATGTTGAATTTTTCTTTATTAAAATGTACTTTTATCTTATAAAATCATTCAATCAAAAAGTGATGTAGACAACAGTATTGGCTCTATGAAGGCGGCATCTCTGGTTTGGGGGCAGGCAGGCCATGGGGCACAGAGGGGGCACAAAGATGTGTTTGTTGTCCCTGGCCTCCAGCTCTGTGGAGGTGGGCAGGGTCTAGGGCGTGAGCCGGGGATGGGGACGAGGGGGGCAGGTGTCAAGTGGGCTTTTTGGACAATGAGACTGACCTCGCTGCATTCCTTATGCTTCCACCTCCACCACTAGTCTTTTTCGGGGTGGGGGGCACTTTTGAGGATCATGGCCGCCGCCCAGGATTTGAGTGTGGGGAGTGGGAGCAGCCTCAGCAGATGGGGCACCCGTGCCCTGCAGGTGTCGACAAGATCCGCCATCTGTAATGTCCTTGGCACAATAAAACCAAATGTCAGTTTCCCCTGAGCACCTCTGTTCTGTGTGGGGCAGGGGGTGGGTGGGCCTCTGGGCAGAGGCGGTGATGGCACAGGCCTTGGCTTGACCTCTGGGGGCCGCATGCTCTCCAGTAGGGTCTGTGTGGGGGCCCAGAGTTTGTTCATATTTGATTCACTGCTTACTAAACTACCTTCTGGACGTGTTACCACCAAGAAAGCTCTGTCTTTGCCCGCTGTCCCTGCCTCGGTATTGGCACAGGATATAGCCTGCCCACCCTATTTCCTGGGGTGTAATGGGAGCAGAGAACTGTGAGCTTGAGGGCAGGGACTGAACTTCCAACTTCTCTGACTGCCTCTTGTCCCGTATGTTTTTGCTCGCTCTTTGTGATTGTTTGATGAAGAAATGCTTTAAACAGGCACAATGGTTTCTTATTAGCAACATGAGTTTAGTGGAAGTGACCAGAGGGGACCCCCTCACTGGGTTTTAGAAGCTAGGGAACAGCTAAACCCTTTTTTGTTCACATTCCCCAGTTCTGTTGATAACTTCTGTCCCTGCCCTTCCTAGGGGTAAAGCCCAGGTTTTGTCAGTTGTCTTTTTTGATGTCCCTCAATAATGGGGTACCCCTATGGAAGAGTGTGTGTCCAGTTCCACAGGTGAGGGTGTGGCTGTCTGCAGGGTGTCTCTGGAATCCTCTGGTCAAGCACGTGTATGTTGGAGAGTTGGCTTGAAATCTTGGCTTTTTCTAACTGTGACTCACAACACAGGCTCTCAGTTTCAAGTGTCCCATGTACTACCTCACACTCTCTCTGGCTGTGAGCATTGAGAGAGAGTGCATATGGTCAACATAATGTATGATGGCACGGTGCCTGGCACATCCTGAGAGCTCAAATGTAAGCGGGTATTATTTGTTATCCTGATGTTGAAGTTTCTGCACCATTTGGCCCCTGCCTACTTCATCCTGCTGCTCTGTCCAGTTTCCTTGGCCTTTGCCTGGAATTTGGTCTTCCCCTGTCCCAAGCCTCCAACCTTGTCTTTCAAGATGGGTAGAGGGTCTTCTTCTGAGAAGCCCCGTGTGACCCATCTATATTCTCACCTCTATCTACAAGTATGTCTTTAGTCCCTCCCCGGTAACTGTATTATCAGCTTCCTGGGCAAGGGCTATGATGCCTGACTTATCTGTGTATCTCTTAATATCTGCACCCCCTCTAGGGCCTGGCAGGCTTACAGTAGACCCCTAATAAATGTTGGATGAATAAGGGAGAGTACATGTGTATATTTGCTTTTTGGGTGTGTGTTGGGGGGTGTGCACGTGCACATGTGAGAGAGACCGCAGTGAGTCCCAAGTCTTCATGCGCATCTCACAAAGTGTCTTTCTCTAGTCGTTTGTGTGAGACGAGGGCTTGTTTCCAGGTGTGTCAGATGGTGACTGAGTGTGGGACTCTATCTCTGACAGTCTGTGTCTGTTTCTGAGACAAGTGCATGTCTGCGTGGGTCTGTCTGTGACAGTGCATCTGTGGTTTCTTTCTGATGGGATGGATGTCCGCTTGTATTCCTGTGACAGATTCTGGGTAGCTATTTCTGGACAGTTACAGCAACAATGCTGCATGTCTGCTGTGTTATGTATCTGTGACTGGGTCTATCCAAGTCTGTTTTTGTGGCACTGCCTATCAGTGGCTCTTATCACCTAAGTGTATGTCTGCCTTTGGAGCAGTGCATGTGTGTCTGGAGCATCTGTGTGTCTTCCTGTGACAGACTCTGGGTCTCATTTCTCAGTACAAGTCTTTCTGTGACAGTGCATGTCTGATGGTGCCAGTATCTTTGTGACAAGTTTTGGCGGTGTGTCAGAACATTTCTGTGTCCTTGTCACATGGCAGTGTAGGTCTGTGAATCTCTGGAGTGCCAGTGTGTCTCTGGGACATAACTCTCTTTCTGGCAGCCTGCCTGCCTGACAGTGGATGTCTGCATGTGTGTCTAGGACAAAATCACGTGAATGTGTCTGGTGGTACACGTTTGTGTACTTCTCTCATGGTACTTCTGTGTGTGTCTTTGGAGTGCATGTCTCTTTCTGCAGCACGAGGCCTGTTTTTCCCCCAAATTTGTGCCTGAGGTATTTTACCACCTCTCTGAGCTCCCTCAGTCCCTCTCTCTCTCATCTGGAAGCACCCCCTCCTCCAGCCACCACCACTCTGGCTTGCTCCTATACCGAAGAACCACCTCCCCACCCCCCGCCATTCCAGATTCTAGACCTGCTGACTGGGCTCACAGCCAGGTCTAGCCAAGTCTGTCTAGGTTAAGGGCCCCCAAAACACCCCACAGGCCGTGGCCTCCGGGCTTGGGAACGCTGCTTTTGACCAGTGCTTTCCCCGCGGTGGTGGTCAGGGAGGTTAGCCACCCCCCACGAAGGCTGAGCAGGTTCTTGCAGGATCCTTGGTTTCCGGGCGGAGGCCGCCAGTTGCCTGGAGGACTCGTACTGGTATGAGGAGCACCCTTCGGAGACAGGGTCCTGGATAGCCACAGGCCCGGATTCTTAGAAGCCAGGCCTGGCGTTATCTCCGCGCTAATCTCGAAGCAGCGGAAGTAAGCCAACTTCCTAGGCGGTGCAGTTTTTTTTTAAGTTTATATATGCATATACACACATATATAAAAACAACCCCAAGCAACAACCAAAACAAAAACGCGGTTGCTGCAAGAGGGATTCCCATAACCAGTTTCCTCTTCGCGCGCGCCCTCCTTATTTGCATGCAGACCCCGCCCCCGCGGAAGATTCGGGCATGTATTTGCATAAGGGGGTACTTGAAACGTTGAGGGTGGTATGCAAATAAGGACGGGCTCCGATTGGCTGGGGTACAGCAGGTGCCGCGTCCGGATGGGCGGGGCCGTCGCCCGGGGCGACTCTCTCGGGAGGCGCGTGCCCCGTCTCAGTAGCGTCGGGGCTGGCGCGCGCGGCGAATCTTAACATTGCGCTGTTTGCCGGCGCTTCTGGGCCACCAATTTCCTCACCTTCCACCCTGGCGCCCCCCAGTCCTGGCTCCCCTGCCTCGCTACCCCGGGCGTCCACGCCCTGTGGGCTAAGCGGGCTCAATCTACGCAGCTCCTCCTCCATGTTGACTAAGCCTCTTCAGGGGCTCCCGGTGGCCCCCATGACCCCCACGCCGCCGCCAGGTGAGAGAGGCTCCGCTACCGCGACCAGGCCGGGCGGGCTGAAGTGGTTGAGGGCGGCGCGGGGGGAGGGAGAGGGGGTCGCGGCCGCCTCAGCACGCCACCACCCTGACTTCCTCGCCTCCGCCTGCGTAGGAGGCAAGGATCGAGAAGCGTTCGAGGCCGAGTACCGACTCGGCCCCCTCCTGGGTAAAGGGGGCTTCGGCACCGTCTTCGCAGGACATCGCGTCACAGACCGACTCCAGGTATCCACCACAAGGGTCTTGGGACGGCCAGTTGTGTGTGTGGCGGGGGTAGGAGTCCCGGGGCTGGGATGCTAATTGACGAGGGAATGAGCCTACAATGTGCGTGTGGTAGGGTCATGAGGACCAGGATCCGGGTTGCTGGGGGTGTCTGAGGGAGCGGGCGCGTGCGCGCGCGCGCGCGGGCGCGTGCGACGGTCCAGGTGGGTATGTGAGGGAGAAGGGGGTTTCAGGGCAACGATTCCGGAGGTCCTGTGTGTGAGACTAAGGCGGAGGGGTGGTCATGAGGACTCTAGACCTTGGGATCCAGGAGAGTATATATGCGTGAGAACGTAGGGACCCAGAGCTGAGATTTGGGAGATTTTGGAGGCAGGTGTCCAGGGTGGGTTGTGAGGACCAGAACCTCGCTGGTACAGATTTGAGGTGTCCTGGGGCTGGATGGGAAGATCGGGAGCTTGAGGTGTTAGAAAATTTAGAACCCAATACCTGAAGTGAGGAATCCTGAAACCTGAGAAGGGAGAACCCGAGCCAAAGATGGTGGGAGAGGTCTACTTGGTTCTGGGGACTTGGAGGGCAGGGGAGAAGCTAGAGCTAATTTTTGGGTTGTGGTGTGGGGTGGTTGGGTCGAGACTGGGAGGGGTCTGGGGGTCATCTGCTGGCCCCCTCACCTCAGCCCGCCTCTTCAGGTGGCCATCAAGGTGATCCCCCGGAATCGTGTGCTGGGCTGGTCCCCCTTGGTGAGTATCTTTGGAGTCCTTTTTGACCTGGCGACGCCATCTCTGATGATGGATTTCGCCTTTCTATGGTTTGTATGGCTCCCTGGGCCCTGTAACGGTGAGAAGAACACTCCTACCAGCCCATGTTTACTCCCCTGTGGTGACATCCACACCTCCATACAGTTCTGACTCACCCCAGTTCCCCCAGAGCCCTGGATTCTCCCCTCCCACCCTCCTTTCTCATCCTGCCTCCAAACACTGCCTCAGGGGCTGCCCGCAGGGCATGCTGGTGAGGAAAGAGGGGCAGAGGTCACTGGTTGCCATGGTGACGGTGGCTGCTTCTCTTCTGCCGTTAGAGCGCTAACGGACAACAGGGCGGGTCTGGGCAAGTTGTAGGGGCGGGAGCGCCCCCTGGCGGGCTCTGGGGAGACTGCGCCTGCGCAGGCTGTGGGACCCAGAGGGAGAAGGTGCGCCTGCGCAGTACCGGAATTTTCATCACCGTGAGAAAACCTGTCCGCAGCTGTGCTAGTCCTCGGACTCGCCGGTAGAGGGCTCTAATCTCAGACAGGAGGCTGCTTCTGGCAGGCCCTGTGCCCATGCAGGGCTTCTAAAGTGGGACGGGTTTTGTGGCCAGTAACATTTATGCCTTTCATTGAACACCGACTGTATGTCACAGACCTTGCTTTATCATAAAAGTTTACTGTGTTCCAAGCCCCACTGAGTACTTCATTCAGCACAGTTCTAGGTGCTTGGTGACAGGGACGAAATTATCACATGATAACATTATTTAGTTCTTTGTGCCAGTTCCTTTGCAATTAATTACTTCCAGCTATTTAACAAAATGTATATTGAGCACTTAGAATGTGCCAGGCACAATTCTTGGCACTTGGCAAAATATTACATTTATTGAGAGCTCTTTTTATGCTAGTCCTTTTCTATTAATTGCTTTCACCTGCTTAACAAATATGTATTGAACCTTACCCTGTTACCAGGCATTGTTTTAGTGCTTGAGCTATGTCGGCGAACAAAACAAACCATTACACAATAATAGTATTTACTGAGTGCTAAGTCTGTGTGAGACCCTGTGCTATAAAGTGCTTTCATCTATTTAACATTTATTCACACCTACTATGTGTAAGGCACTAGTCTAATTTCTTTTAGATGTCAGTGAACAAAACATAAATTATTACATAATAGTGTTCATCAGTTGCTTCTTCTGCTGAAGGCCCTTTGTTAAGAACCACTTCGATTTATTCTTTAAATATTTACTGAGCTCCTATTACTTGGCAGATGTGTATAGGCTTTTGGCTTGAATCACCTTTCCAATGACTGTGAGAGTTTGAGCCCTTAAGATGAGGAAACGGGGAGGGTATAGCTCAAGTGGTAGAGCACATGCTTAGCATGCAGGAGGTCCTGGGTTCAATCCCCTAATTACCTCCCCCACAAAAATAAATAAATAAAATTTTTTAAAAAGGTGAGAATACAGGCCCAGGGAAGGAGGTGGGTTGCTCAAGGTCACACAGTCAGGAGGCTGAAGGGGGACTATGATTTAAGTTCAGGTGGGAAGTCAAAAGTTGCCAGCCTGACATCTGTGTTCTCTTTTCTCTCCCTGCTTCCCCTAACAGTCAGACTCAGGCACATGCCCACTGGAAGTGGCACTGCTATGGAAGGTGGGTGCAGGTGGTGGACACCCTGGTGTGATCCGCCTGCTTGACTGGTTTGAGACACCCGAGGGCTTCATGCTGGTCCTTGAGCGGCCTCTGCCCGCCCAGGATCTCTTTGACTATATCACAGAGCAGGGCCCGTTGGGCGAAGGTCGAAGCCGCTGCCTCTTTGCCCAGGTAGTGGCAGCTGTTCGGCACTGCCATGCCCGTGGAGTTGTCCATCGTGACATCAAGGATGAGAACATCCTGATGGACCTCCGCCGGGGCTGTGCCAAACTCATCGATTTTGGTTCTGGCGCCCTGCTTCATGATGAACCCTACACTGACTTTGATGGTAAGGCTTTCCTAAATCTCTGTGGAGAGATTTCATCATTTACCTTTTTGGCCTCTTGATCTTTGGCCCCCAGAGCTGAGGTATCCTGTAACCCTTGATCTATAGTGCACCTCTATAAGGTTCTTGGTTTTTAATATTAGACTTTCAAGCCTTGCCCTCTAGTAGAGTCCATCAGTAAAGTCCATCTTCTGACAGTACCCTGATCTTGTTTTGGGATCTTATTCTGCTGAGGGGATCTTATTATTATCCTGAGTCTTCTTTTTTTGGTAAGGAGGTCCTACTATAACTTTTAAGTGCTTTTACTTTGTTGAGGGGACTCTGCTGTTATCTTAAGTGCTCTTTTTCTGGTGGTGAGACCCTGCTGTTATATTTAAAGAGCTTCTATTCTGGTTGAGGGGACTCTTATATAGTGAGTTTGCTTCATCCTGTTGAAGGGACCACATTTCCTGGGGAGGGGAGGGTGGGAGAAGGGCATTATCAGAGAATGCTCTAACCTCTGGCTTGCATGCAGGGACACGGGTGTACAGCCCCCCAGAGTGGATCTCTCGTCACCAGTACCATGCACTCCCAGCTACTGTCTGGTCACTGGGTATTCTCCTGTATGACATGGTATGTGGGGACATTCCCTTTGAGAGAGATCAGGAGATTCTGGAGGCTGAGCTCCACTTCCCTGCCCATGTCTCGCCAGGTAAGCCTCTCACTGGCTCTAGACCACCAGTCTCCATCCCTCCAGGGACCAGTACCCCCAAGTGACTGCTAATCTCCTGTGTGCTTCTGATCTGCAGATTGTTGTGCCCTAATCCGCCGGTGCCTGGCTCCCAAACCCTCTGCCCGACCCTCACTGGAGGAGATTCTGCTGGACCCGTGGATGCAGACACCACCAGCGGAGGATGCACCCCTCAATACCCCCAAAGGGGGTTCCACCCCTTTGGCTTGGTCCCTACTGCCCTAGTCCTGGCCAGGGTCCCCACTAGTTGGAATAGCCATCCCATGGTTATGGTCATGCCACAGGGATAGATGGGTATCTGTTGATCTGGTTTTACAGGTCATTAAAAATCCAGTGTTAACTAGGGTCAGAGATTGGGGATCAGGGGTCAGAAGACATAAGCCAAGTTTTCCCAGTCCCCATCCCAATCCTGTTAAGGAGCCTTCCTCCCAGAACGTATGCTCTCTTATTCTGGAGGGGGTCCTTCCTTGCTTCTCATTTTGCTAAGGATGTTTATTTCGTTGAAGTTATTTCCATTCTGAGCCCCCAGGACTCTTATTCTGATGAGTAGTAACCCCATATACTGGCATCTCCTGCTGCCACCACACAAACTTAGTTCAAATGCTCTTAACTTGGGCAAGGGTGCTTTCCTTCCAATACCCCACCCAGCAGCTCTTATTTTAGCAAAGGAACCCTTTCCCATAGCCTAGGGTCCCATATTCAGTCAAGCTGCTTGCCTACCTCAGCCCAGGATTGCTTGTTCTGGGAGAGGTAATGCCCTATTGTTATCCCAGGGCTCTTTTTACTTTCCTTTATTCTTTTTTTTTTTTTTTTTTTGGTGAGGGGACCTACTCTGTTATCCCAAGTGCTCTTATTCTGGTGAGGGGAACCCTACTTTAATTATTTGGGAAGGAATGGGAGATGGACACTACTAGAGTCCACTAGGATGGGGTGGATTTGGGGGGGGGGCTGGGGGGGAAATAAGTCTTATTGTTTGTTCTCCTGGGGCCCCACCCTCTCCCTTTTTTGGATTCTTGCTGCCTCCTTCTGAGCCAGGATTGTCCAGTTGCTGAAATGTAAATACTTATGTATTGGGGAGGGGAGCTCCAACTGTATCTTCCTCTCCCTCCTTCCCCTGCCTGGATTATTTAAAAAGCCATGTGTGGAAACCCACTATTTAATAAACGTAATAGAATCAGAAGCGACTGGCCATTTGTAGATGCAGTGAGGCATTCGTGGAGCATCTACTGAATGCTAAGCCAAGAGGGAGAGGGATTGGATTTCAACTCTGCCCACAGGAAGCCTGTCTCGTGGTGCCGTCCTAAAGATCTCTTACGGGTTCGTTTAAGCAGGACCACAAAGAAAAACTGTTGATTTTGCCATCAGCTCTTCTGTAGCACCCAGTATGTGCAGGAGTGCTTATTTGGGGATGCTGTAGACCTTGAAGATGTCTGGGACACACCTGAAATCAAAGATGGCCAGCTCAGAGGCAGAAAAAAATACTGCTTCTGTCCTCCAACCCCAGGGGAGAAGAAAAGCCATTTCAGGGCACTGGTGAGGGCACGATAGGGGTTGAGCGCTGACATGGCATCTTCCTAGCCCTTCCTTGTATTCTAATAACTTCCAGGGTGTAGTCACCTGTTTTGCCCCTACCTTTTCACTTCTCCCTTGTTTTCTTACCTGCTCATCCCTCTCATCTCTACTTCTCAACTCTTGACTTACCTGCCCTGCCCTATTCTATCTTGGCTTCCCTTGTCCCGACCTCAGCTGTACCCTCTCTTGCCTGCTGGCTTAGCTGTCCCCTTCTCACTTTTCCATCTTCAAAGGTGACTCCTGTTTCAACTCTCCGGTGCCTTTTCACCAGTATGTTCAACTACCCTGCATACCTTCCTGACCCTCACCTGCCCCGCCGTCTCAAAGTCTCACTTCCCTCTAAGATGCCCGCGGGCTCTCCAGGGGGCGGGGCCTTCCCGGGAGAAGGTAAAGAGGAATTTCTGTCCAACCTAGAAGCACCTGGGAGTTTTGATGCAGAAAGGGCGGTG
Organism: Camelus dromedarius; assembly: GCF_036321535.1. NCBI lineage: Eukaryota > Metazoa > Chordata > Mammalia > Artiodactyla > Camelidae > Camelus > Camelus dromedarius. Next base: position 77,532,360 of record NC_087472.1, read on the forward strand.
GTATCAAAAGGCTGCAATAAAGAGCCGAGAGAGAAGAGGGACAGTAGAACCCATGGGAGGAGGAGACAGGATGGGCGGGTGATAGAGAGCGGGATCGAAGAAGACGAGGACGGGGTTGGCAACGGGAACCGGCCAGAGGCTCTGTAAGGACTCTGGGAGACTACGCTGGCTGCTTGCCCGGTTTCCCGACAGCAACGGGATTTGAAAATTCCCGAGGCCGCGCTTAGACTGGCAATGGGGACTGGACGAGGAAAGCCGCTGCTAGGGTCGGCTTCTCGCTCGCCCCACCCCAACTCTGGAGGCCCGGAAGCGGAAGTGACGGACACGGAAGTGGCCTCCTGTTGCCGAGGGGACGGGCCAGGCAGATGCCAACATGGCAGCGGTTGGGTCTGGTGGTTCCACCGCGGCGGCCGGGCCAGGGACGGTCTCCGCAGGGGCGTTGGAACCTGGGACTGCGAGTGCGGGTGAGACAGGGTGTGGCTGAGCAGTCGGCGACGGGCCAGGGGTCGGGGTCACTGCAGGATCAGAAAGGTTCCTCACTGAGGCGAGAGGGAGCATCCCATATGGACCAACCTACGTGTGTGTGTGGCAGAGGGTAGTGGGGAGGACGTGTGTGTTGGAGGCAGGGAAGAGACCATTCTGAGGGTGATGGGGAGATCCCTTCTGCATATGGAGAGTAGAAACCATTCTCAGTCGGAGGAGGGTATTTCCTTTTGGGAAGGCTAAGACCACTAAGACCATTCTGAGTGTGTGTGTGGTGGCGTGTCCGTCCTTATAGAAGAAAGAGACCATTCTGAGAGTGGGAGAGTTCTTCCTTATAGAAGGGAGAGGCTATTCTGAGGGTGGTGGTTTCTTCCTTATAAAGGGACAGAGGCTATTGTGTGTTAGGGTGGGGCGAGTTCTTCCTTATATGACTTAGTACATTTTGAGGATAACGATGTCCATTATATGGGGAGAAGACTGTTCTGGGGGTCCCTTTGTAATGGAAGTAGAGTTCGTTGTACGTTGCAGTGGGAGGGTCCTTCCTTATATGGCAGAGAAAGGACGTCCTGAGGGTTCCAGGCCCTTTCTTATAGTGGGGAGAGTGCATTGTGAGTTTGAGTAGGACAAGGAATAATTCCTTGGCTGGAGGTAGGGGTATGCGGTGGTGGGAGGACGATTGGACCATATAGTGTACAGGAAAATACCTCCTGTATTGTTAAGGGACCCAGATCATTCTTAATGGAATAACCCTTTACTATATGGGGTTCAATCCTTGGGATAATGAAGGAATCATTTCTTACGTTCGTTAGACCATTCTGGGTCAGGGAGGAATCAGTCCTCATAGGAGGGAGGGATTGGAGAGACTATTTTGAATGTGAGGGAATGGAATGGGAGAAAAGCAGTTACTTAGGGGATGGACATGCCTTATACAGTGGTTGCATTCTTTGTTCTGGGGTATTATTCTTCACATAGGACAATCCTTCATTAAACAGAAGCATCATTTCATATGTCTTTGGTTTATTCATCCATCAAATGAGAATCTTTATAGTTCCTTCAGAGATCAGAGCCATGTAGGGGTCTGTTGAAGTAATACATATAAATCCCTTATTCCAATGATAGGCACACAGTAAGCACTTAATAAATATGAAGGATGTAGTTGGTATTCTGTCCAGGAGAGGGTTGCTTCAGATTCAGGGGCAGGAGAGAGAGGGCTGAGGTGGGTGTCCAGGGCCTGCCCACCCATTTCCTGACACCTCAGCAAGGATTCCAGGTATGGGCTAGACAGGGCGAGGCCCACTTCTCCCTTTCTGGCTCTTCCTGACTGTGGCTGAGGCAGTGAAAGCTGGCAGGGGTCAGACCCACACTGGGTCAGGCTAGGCAGGCAGAAGGAGGAAATAGTGGTGGCTAGGAGGATCCTGGTTGAGAAAGGAGAGGGGAAGGTGGTGGTGTGGCTATGCCCCAGCAGCTTCTGACCCCTTCTTCCCCCTTGGTCCTTCCATTCCCCACAGCTCACCGGCGCCTCAAATACATATCCCTAGCCGTGCTGGTGGTCCAGAATGCCTCCCTCATCCTCAGTATCCGCTACGCCCGCACGTTGCCTGGGGACCGCTTCTTTGCCACCACTGCTGTGGTCATGGCCGAAGTGCTCAAAGGTCTCACCTGCCTGCTGCTGCTCTTCGCACAGAAGAGGGGTACGAGCCAGGGAGGGGGGCTGCATTGGAGTCGGTGGGTGGGACCGTATGTGTGTGTATACCCACACCCACATGGAGGGTTTGTTGGGAGAGTATCTCTGTGTCTGTGAAACTGCCTGGGGATGGCATTAAGTGCAGATAGGCTGCCTTGTACCTCCAGCTCTGAGTAGCTGCATCCACATTTTTATACCCCTAACTCCCCGAGAGCTGGCCACTGAACACTATAGGAGTGAGACAGTCTGTGCCCATAAGGTAGCAGGTGACCCTCACAATGGTGAGTTATTTATTTCTCTTTAACTTTTCACTATAGAGAATTTCAAACACAAAATCGGAGAAAATAATGAAATCGTAAAATATCCATGTCCCATCACCCAGATTCAACAGTTATCAACTCATGGTCGTTAGCCATTAAACAGTATCAGTGATTATCCACTCACTATCAATCTGTGTGTCTGTTTACCTCCTCCCCTACCTTATTATATTGAAGTGGGTCCCCCATGAAGTATTATTTTGAAGTAAATTCCTCCTTATTATCTTGAATAAATATTTTGGTACATTAAAAAAAAATAACTGCAATACCTAGAAATCATGAATCAAAAAATTAATAATAATTTTTAAAGTTAATAAAGTAATTAAATATCCAGCCAGTGTTCAAAGTTATAATGATTTCTCAGATGTCATGAAAGTTTAAAAACTTTTGTTTGAATCAGATTTATAGAAGGTCAGTGTTTTGTAACTGCTTAGTGTCTTCTATGCCTGCTCACCTCTAGGTTGCCCTGAACTCGTTTTTTTTCCTTTCTGCAGTTAATTTGTTGAAGAAATTAGGTGGTTTGTTTATCTTGTAGACTTTGAGTAGCCTGGATTTTGCTGACTACCTCCTGGTGGTCTCATTTAACATGTTCTTCTGTCCTCTATATTTCATATAAGTTGAATTTATTTCCTAATCTAAACACCTCCCCGGAGGTGTTCTTTAAAATGTTGCCTAATCATTTCTCTGTGAAGGCCTTGCCTGGCGCTCTGCCCTCAACATTTATGCTGAAGAAAACGTTCTCACCCCCTCATTAGCTCCAGAGCCCTGGGAGGCAGCAGTTAAGGAACCCACCTGCTCTGTTCTTGACTGATTCTGAGCAAGTTCACGTGAACACTGTGTGGCATGCCCTGTTCTGGCTGGAGAGGTGGACATGTTAGCGATGCAGATGTACATCTTGCCCTGATAGGGCTGATATTGCGGTTGGGGAGAAACAAATAGCTCCAGATTAATCACATGCTTTCATCACATCTGCAGTTTCAACCCCCTCTCCCCAGTTTTTTTTTCCTTGAATTAGTTTGGTGGTAAAACTTGGCTTGATGTGATGCAGGGCTGTTTGTACGTTTGCATTTTTTGATTTTCTCATTTGGTGTGACGACATAACGAGTCACTGCAGAGAGACAAATGTGCTTGATTATGATGGGCAGCCCCATATATGTGGGGTGTCTTATATGAAATATATATACCCTGTTACCTTTCAAACACTGGACATTTTTGAACACCCAAACCCCTGAGCCCAGGGAATTTGGATAAGGGGTTATTAGAGATTGATAATTACTCCTGGGATTAGTGCCATGAAGGGCAAGGACAGGGTTTTGTGAACGAGCATCAGCAGGAGTTCCTGTGATAACCTTGTGCAGTGGTTGTGGGGTTTTTCCCTGAGAAGGGACACTCAGCTGAGCCTTAAAAGATGAATTGCAAAAAAGTGGGGTGCATTCTGCAAAGGTCTTTTTCTACAGGAAAATGTTCTCATTTGTCAATTGGAGCAGGTCCCAACCAGACTTTCTGCTCAGTAGCCTAGCCTGCATTCTGCCATGTGACTGGGGCAAATGCTTGATGTAGAGGGTGCTGACAGAAAGATGCAGCCAAGTGGGAGATGGCCCCTGCCCTCAGGCCAGAAAGTAACTAGATAAGTCTTAAAGTCAAGTCTAAAACTTCCACTTTTTGGTGAACAGCCTTCTACCCACATTCCTAGAGCCTCCAATTTACAGGCTCCTAGTTAACATGGATTATTTCACTAGAGAAATGAGTATTGAGTGCTTGCCGGGGAGGTAGAGAGCACAGACCTCACCCTAGCCCTCAGGGAGTCAGTGTGGTGGGGAGACACAGGACCAGGCCTGTTCCTGGCCCTCAGTGGATCCCTGCCTTTGGTAGCCAGTGCTAAAAAGGGCTCTCCTCCGTCCACCTAGGTAACGTGAAGCACCTGGTTCTTTTCCTCCACGAGGCTGTCCTGGTGCAGTATGTGGACACACTCAAGCTCGCAGTGCCCTCTCTCATCTACACCTTGCAGAATAACCTCCAGTACGTTGCCATCTCCAACCTGCCAGCTGCCACTTTCCAGGTGAGCCCTAAGCCCCGCATGGCCCCAGAGGAACAGGCTGGGGTGGGGAGTATGGGATTTGGGGGATAGGGGGTTACAAAAAGTAGGGGCTGTGTCTCCTTCAGAATGACCTTGGATCTTCCTCAACTTCAGTTTCCTCATCTGTGAGACTGGGAACGGGAACGGGAACAGTAGCTACTCACTGGGAGGCTGGGATGATTAAAAGAAATAATACCTGGGAAGAACCCTTGGTTGGTGATGAATAAATAAGCTTTAGGCTGTTTACAGGCAGCCTTATAAGATGGTTAGAAAGCCTGGATTCTGGGGCCAGGCTGCCTTGGTTCAAACCCCAGCTCTGCTACTTTCTAGCTGTGTGCTATTGGGCAAGTCACTTAACCTCTCTGTGCCTTAGTTGTCTCATCTTTAAATCGGACGTTACAATAGTGCCCACTTCATACTTGAGGATTAAATAAATGAACTCGCGAGGTGCTGAGACCTGGCACATAGTAAGTTCTATGTAAATGTTTACTGACGTGATTTCATGGCTGATTCATTTGTATAAACACTTTTATCAAGACCTCCCTCATCAGGATGTTTACCATTGATTCATTACCTGCCGTGTGAGGTGCTTCACATATATCAGTCTCATTCACAGATGATAATGTCAGGGCTCAGACAGGGCAGGTGTTTTGTCCCTCATCACACAGCTAGGACATGGGGTTGGGATGTGGACTTGGGTGTGGCCCAGGACTTCCTCCCACAGCCATCCTCCTGTGTACTTTCTGGGAGGCATCTCAGAGCTACTTAGCCGCATCGCAGTCAGTGGCCAGTGGCTGGATATCTTTGCTGCCTTTATTGGCATCTACCCTACCATTTCCCTCCCTTGTGCCCCAGGGGTCCACAGCAGGTGCCGTCCCCCACGTGCACACATTGGGGGTCGGGAACAGCCCTCAGTGCCTTCCACATACCACCCACAGGTGACGTACCAGCTGAAGATCCTGACCACAGCTCTGTTCTCCGTGCTTATGCTGAACCGCAGTCTTTCCCGGCTGCAGTGGGCCTCCCTGCTGCTCCTCTTCACTGGCGTCGCCATTGTCCAGGCACAGCAAGCTGGTGGCGGGGGCCCACGGCCACTGGATCAGAACCCTGGGGCCGGCCTAGCGGCTGTCGTGGCCTCCTGTCTCTCCTCGGGCTTTGCAGGTGTCTACTTCGAGAAGATCCTCAAAGGCAGCTCAGGCTCCGTGTGGCTGCGCAACCTGCAGCTGGGCCTCTTTGGCACGGCGCTGGGCCTGGTGGGGCTCTGGTGGGCCGAGGGCACTGCCGTGGCCCGCCGCGGTTTCTTTTTCGGGTACACGCCTGCTGTCTGGGGCGTGGTGCTCAATCAGGCCTTCGGCGGGCTACTGGTGGCTGTTGTCGTTAAGTATGCCGACAACATCCTCAAGGGCTTTGCCACCTCCTTGTCCATTGTGCTGTCCACTGTTGCCTCCATCCGCCTCTTTGGCTTCCATGTGGACCCCTTGTTTGCCCTTGGCGCCGGGCTGGTCATCGGTGCGGTCTACCTCTACAGCCTTCCCCGAGGTGCAGCCAAAGCCATAGCTTCCGCCTCCGGGTCTGCCTCCGGGCCCTGCACTCACCAGCAGCCTCCCGGGCAGCCGCCACCACCACAGCTGTCTTCCCACCATGGAGACCTCAGCACGGAACCCTTTCTGCCAAAGTCAGTGCTGGTGAAGTGAGGGCTGGCGGCGGTGGGGGGAGTCAGGGAGGGGCGCCGGGTGGAGGGTATTGGGCATCTGCAGGACCAGTTGCCACTGGGGCCTGGCTCCTCTGGGGTTGGAAGGGTCTTTTCTTCCAGGTCATTGAGACTTCTGGAAGGGTATGGGACTAGGGCAGGGCGTCACAGGAACCCTTCCTCATAGCCAAGGGTTTTTAGAACCGCCTCCTGTGTCCCAGTCTAACCCCTTTGGGGACCAGGTCGGGGGAGCATCATCATTCAAGGCCTTTTACGTCTGCCCCCTTCAGCCAGAGGTGTCCTGTCTCTCATGCCTGGGAGAGCCCCTCCCAGTAATCCCTATACCTTTGCAGGGACAAATTGGACAAAAATCCTACAGCTCTTCAGTAATGACTGATGCCTCCCTGTGGGGTTCTGTTTCCCATAGCTTGAGGCCTTCTCTCCCTGACAACCATACCAGATCATGTTAGCAGCTCAGTCTTTTTGTGGCCTTGGGGCAGCTTCCTTGACACAAGGACCTGAAAATGGGCCTCTTGTGAGCGCCCAGGGAGAGAGGAGGAATGGGAGGCGAGAGCTGAGATTTTTGCATCAGCCCATTCAGGGGGACGGTGCAGTTAGGGGCTGTTTGATTTTTGGTGGTTTGGGGGTTTGTGGTGTAATAAGGTGAATGATCCAGGGTGTAGGGAAAACGGGGAAGGGAGGTCCTTGACGTGGCCTAATCTCATAGAATCTAAGACACTGTCAGTTGCTGGATGCAGGTTTATTTTCTAAGACATCCTGCGAGGAAAAATAAAGCTGCCAACCACACTCATGGTACCCCATTGGCTGTTTGAGGCACCCTTACTTCATACGGGGGTGTCTTTAAATTGCTGAAATGTGGGACCTGCCCCCTGCACTCCCCAAAGCTTATTAACCCCTTAACTGTCTCCCAGGATGTGTATGTATGTGTGTGTGTGTGTGTGTGTGTTGTGTGTGTGGTGTGTGTGCGCGCGCGTGTGCCTGTGTGTGCCCGCGCGCTTGCGCATGGGAAACGCCTGGGCTATCTTTGCTATATGTACATAGGGGCGTTGGATCTTTATTTTTGATTAATTTGTTCTGATTTTTTTGGTTTGTTTTTTAAGGAACTGTAATGAACAAATGTCAGGATACCCAATGCCAAATAAAGATGTTGTATTTATTTAGTCCACGTGTAGCTTTCTGACGCGGGGGACCCCCTCTCTCTGCGTGGGCTCCATTACTAACCCTGGGACTACCAGCCTCACTGCCGCCACCCTCGCTTGCTCAGGATGCCCGCCTGCCAGCCTACCCCAGTTTTCTGTGTTTTTCTTTCCTCCCCATTCCCATCACAGGTTGCTCACCAAGGTGAAGGGTTCCTAGCCGCTGGGATGGAAGACGCTGGCCTGGCCTCGCTCTCCCTTCTTGCCCTGGCCCAGCCAGGACCAAACTCTCTGATCAGTATTAGTGCTGGGGAGAGGTAGACACCGAATCCCCTGCCCCCACCACCCTCTCTCCCACGCAGGGCTGACACGACTAAACTCTCTGGTGATGAGGGCCCAGATGGGACCCACCCACCTTGGCCTCCAGCCCCTGTCACCCTCTTGTCTCTGCCAACCCCCCCCCACTTATTTCTTAGGTGAGTTTTTGTAAATAAAATGTGTTTTGCATCTTGCTGGTTTGGGTTGGGAAGTCTCAAAAAGTACCAGAGAAGGAAGCACTCAGGCCTCTCAGGCAAAACTTTTATTAAAAACCTGGGGGGAAGGTATGGGGGCGGCGAAGGCTCAGTCCTGCTGCTTGGTTCGGGAGGCCTCAGCATTGGCCCGGAGCACAGCCCCTGGGGATGGGTAGGGGCGCTGCTGGAAGAGGGGCCCGGCTGCTGTCGTGTCTGCACCTGTCTTGGCCTCATTCCTCTTGGGGAGTCCTGTTGACCACGTGCCCCTGGGGGTGAAAGAGGATCAAGGTGGAAACGTGTAATGTGCTAGGCACCCTCCTACCCTCCACCCCCCCCTCCACAACTGACAAAGGGGGAAAGGAGATAGGAAGAAAGAACGGTTACTGGTGCGGTGAATCATGAGGAAAGAGGAGGGTGCTTGAGGGGTAGTCACTTACCGGGGTGCGTCTGAGTATGAGCTGGGGTCCATGGGGTCTAATTCGTCATCCTTCCGGCTTGCCACTGTGGAGGAGGTGACAGAAGGAGGTCTTCAATGGAGGCATGAGGAGCCCCTGATCACTGAGCTCCCCTACCCCAGGAAGAAACGGAGCCCACGGCTGCCACAGCCCATGGCGCTTTCTCCCAGGCGCTAGGCTCAGGCACCCCAGTGAAGGTTTCCTTCCATCAGGCACTGCTGGCGCCTCCCTTACCTCACCCCAGCTTACCCTTCTTGCTCTTGGAGTAGGGAGCCAGTTCCTCCCGGCGATGGTGGCGTCGTTCTTTGACCTCTTCCCGGTCTGACTTGTCATATCCGCGGTCCCGGTCCCGGTCCCTGTCCCGCTCTCTCTCTCTGTCCACCTTGTCATAACCACGCTCTCGGTCTCTGTCAGACTTCTCATGGCCCCGTTCTGACTTCTCATGGCCCCGTTCTGACTTCTCATGACTTCGGTCCGATTTCTCATGGCCCCGGTCCGATTTCTCATGGTTCCGATCCAACTTCTCCTCAGCATCTGGGGGCATGTAAGCCTTGAACTCTTCCCATCTCAGGACCCAGTAGCCTCTGCCTTCAACAGCCTCCCTTGCCTGGGCCTGGGCCTGCCTGTCTTCCCTGACCCTCCTTGATCCACTATCTTTACCTGACCCCCTCTCGGAGAACTGCTAGAAGCACTTGAGGCACCCCTGGATCTACCAACTCACCTGCATTACTGCTCCTGAGCTTCTTGGCAGATTTGGTAACGACGGAGTTGGGGTCATGTGGGGAGAGCCAGGACACAAGGTCTGTGTCCACATTCCAGTAGTAAGGGAGCCCGCTGCAGGGCAGTGAGAGGGAGGGAAGGAATGTCAGTACAAGTGTTCTCTCTTTGTAGCCTTAGCTCCTGTCTCCCCAGTCTCTGCCTTACCAGCCCCATGTCAAGACCCCACAGGGAAGACTCCCAGCTCTCTTCCCCTCTGGCCCCTATTTAGCCCAAGCCAGGGATAACATAGAAAAGGTGAAGTCAGAAGTCACCTCTCCCTACCCCCACCATGTCCCCAGGCTCACCAGGAAGGGTCAAACACCTTGTACCAGCTTGGTGGCAGGCCTTCCAACCGGGTGGCCTCATAGTCCACAGGATCATCATCATAGTCCTCAGCAATGATCTCTTCCTCTGGTTCTGGCAGGACAAGGGCGGGGAGGTGGGAGGAGGAGACCAGTAAGGACCAAGGGGATTCTCATCCTGCAGTCAGGTCCTGGAGAAGACACACTGAGATTCACATGGACCACGTGTGTGTGCCAGGTCTCACGTGCCCTGGCAAAGATTGCTCATATTCCAAATCTAAGTAGCTGAATATTGAGATTTACCAAAAAAATGTACCTAAATCTGTTTTGTTTCTGGATTCAGATTAAATATGACATACTATTACCCAAACTGACCTGGTTTCAGAGTTTAGATAGGGATTCATTTTAAAATGTATCCATATTTATTCAGTTCCTGAGTTCAGAAAGCATGTGACACCACACTACCCAAATCTATTAGGATAAAATTAGTTTGAACAGCAAGGGGTTTATCTAAAAATATGTCCAGATCTGTTCAGCTCCCAAGCTTGGCAAGTATGGGGTTTCTGATGCCCATATATTGAGTAGCAAGTTTGGATAGCAAGGGATTTATCCAAACACTGCTCTGAATCTATTTAGTTCCTGAGGCCTACAACAGTTGTCAGTTACTAGCAACAGAAGTAAAAAGGTGTATGAGTACCTGGACCTCAGTACACCTGTCACAGATTCCAGCTGTGGAAATAGCTAACAATGAAATGTGTATGTCAGCAACAGCATAGTGCCTGTCATACAATAGGCCCAAAACAGATACCAGCTGTGATCACAGTATTGTTAGTAAGATATATACTATCAGCAGAGAGCCTGATACTCAATAGGCTTAAAATAAATATTAATGACCATTATCAGTATTATTAACCAAAGATCTATCCCTGGCACACAACAGGTTTGTAATAGATGCCACTTATCAATAAAGTGAAAATAAGATGAGTTTTCAGTGCTGGGGACACCTCACCCCAAAAGAGATACCAGTTTTTACTATAATTGACAATAAGGTATAAATACTAGCAACAGCAGAACAGTAGGCTTAAATGATAAATCCTATCATCATTTTATATACTGTTAACCATAAAGTGTAGGCCAGACACTTAGTAGACCCAAAATACGTGTCAGCTATGGATATGGTGAACAATAAAGTATATACCACCAGCATAGTGCCTGGCGCCTCAGTAGGTCTGAAATAATGTTATCTTTTAGTATGGTAAAAAACAAAATACCAGCATCCTGACACTGTGCTTGGCCCACAGGAGGCTGCATTAGAGACTAGCTTAGTACTACTATCCTTACTATTAGATGCTTTGTAACTACTTTCAGGGACTTCACTGATGGATTAAACTTGGGATACAGAAGACCCAAAATAGGCATCAGCTGTCAGTATTAAGGATGAAATGTCTATTCCAACCCCCTCCACCTCCCCTTCCCGTCCCCCACATCCGCCCACCCCACCACCCCCTGTGCATGCAGTAGGAATGGGTGTCAGGAATACATATTGTTAACAATGAAATGCCTGCCACCTCACTGCTTGGTGTACAGTAGGCCCGTGCTAGGTATCAAGTGGCAGAATCAACAACAAAGTGCCTGTCAAGCCTGGCTACATGGTAGGCCCATATGCTTTTAGCTCTCTCACCGGGCTCCAGATGTTTGAGGATGCCTCTCTTGGCCAAACGGGTCTGCAGCGCAACGGGCAGAGGCATAGCGGGTAGCAGACAGACCTAGGAAAGGACAGACTAAAAAATACCTCAGATGAGGATCTGAATCTGGATTTTGTAACCAAGCGCCTCCCCCAGCATATACTCATCTAGACTCCCACCTACCCACGCGCACCAGGAGCTGGCCAACAGAAATCTACCTGCGAAAAGGTGTAAGGGATAAACAGTAAAATCACTAAAACTCTCACCAACCCTTCTCTCGAGGCCAACACTCTAGGGCCGGGTTCCTCTCCCAGGCCCAGGCCCCGCCCATCCCCGAAGGGGCCAAGCGCGGCTCCCCCGTGCCCCAGAAATGGGCTCACCCAACATTCCCCAAAGACTGCCGGGTGGGAGGAACCAAAGCGCTGGGATGGGGGAGTATAGTGCAGCACCTCTTTCAGCTCCAAAAAATGCGCCCACCCCGGACATTACCAATATAGTCACACGGGTAGTGGAAGGCTGTCAGACCGGTCGCCTCTTTCTAGTCGCCTCTATGATCCCCAGGACCACACGACTTTCTTCTCTCAAAGCACAGAATGACGTCCTCTCACCCCGAGCCTTGAGGCAACTGTGCGACGCTCACGCTGCAGTGATCAGATGACGCAAACCTGGGTGGCCAATGAGAGTGCGCCTTGCTCCGACGTCTGGCGAAACGACCCAATCATTGCCTTGGAATAGGTAGACAGCTCGGGCGCTTGTATGCGTTTACGGCAGGGGCGTGGCTTGGCCGGGGTTTAGCCAGACCGCGAGGCCGGACGCCGGCGCCATGGAGGAGTACGCTCGGGAGCCTTGGTACGGCGAGGGGCACAGGCCTCGGGACTGTTGTTGCGGCGCCACGGCCAGCAGTGGGAGGCGGGAGGTGGAGGCATCGGCCACAGAGCGCCACAGCCCAGACTCGGGAGGGTCTTAAGACGTTTGTTGTCTCCTGCCCCCCTCCACTTGGTTCCTCCTATTCGGGCTCCGTTAAAAGGGGGCCACAATTGTGTGCCTGAAGGAGAAGGTGCGGTGCAGCAGGAACCACTCCACGTTTCCCGTGACTTCGTACCTCCCAGTCCCTCTTTGTTAACGAAAAGAGACACGTTGGTCGAATCCATTCCAGCTGGGGGTTGGTTCATCTAGCGGAAACCCCCAGGATTACTGCGCGTGGTTTTTCCCAGGTCGTTTCAGTTAATGGAGGCGGGGCCCAAGCGAGCCAGTTGTGGGCAAGAAGCGGGTGCTGGATCCTCCCCACTGTCAGCGCTTGGTTTTTCCCAGTTGTGCGGGGGGTTAAAAAAGGGAAGAGGGCAGGGCTCGGTTGGACGTGATCATTGTCGGAGAAAGGGGTGCGACCCCATCCTGCTTTAGTAACCGTGCTAACTTGTTAACACTTCTGTAGCGCTTATTTAAATGTGCCAACTCTTTGCTAGTTATCAATTCATTTAATCTTTGATATTAGTAAAGCAGTTGGCTGTTTTCTTGGTTGGCTGTGAAGGGGAGGGGCGGACAGGGCAAAGACTGCCTCTTCCGCACTATTTCCTGCCTAAATGGAGGGAAAATAATCTCTTGAAGTGCTACTTCCCATTTGGGTGAAGTGGTTTCTTCCAGTGGGAAAGAGTCCTTGTGACATGGCATGGGGGAGGGCTCACATTAACCCCATCCTCCCCTTCCCGCTTGCAGCCCATGGCGAATTGTGGATGATTGCGGTGGAGCCTTCACTATGGGTGTTATCGGCGGTGGAGTCTTCCAGGCCATTAAGGGCTTCCGCAATGCCCCTGTCGTGAGTCCTTGCCTTCCCTGGGTGGTGCGGGGATCCTGCCCTGCCCACACAGGATACTGTTCTGAAAACTGCTTGGAGCTGCCAATAACATGCATTTATTTATTCTGGTGTCTGCTGACCTATGTGCCAGGCCTGGCTCCAGGATCTGGGAGTTTGGAGGAACTGCAGACATGACCTCTGCCTCTCACCCCCCACCCAAGTGAAGCTCCTCTGGAAATGCTGTGTTGTCACAAGGGTCATTACCAAGACCTAAATGTGTGTGCAAAGCCGTACAGATTTCACCTAGAGGCAGATTCTGGGTCAGAAACCTGGGTAGAGGGAAGTGACGGGAGTTTAACTGGCAGGACAGCCTTAAAGTTGAGAAAATGCTTTTTTTTAACTTTTTTTTTATTGAGTTATAGTCATTTTACAATGTTGTGTCAAATTCCAGTGTAGAGCACAATTTTTCAGTTGTACATGAACATACATATTCATTGTCACATTCTTTTTCACTGTGAGCTACCACAAGATCTTGTATATATTTCCCTGTGCTATACCATATAATCTAGTTTATCTATTCTGCATATGCTTGTCAGTATTTACAAATTTTGAAATCCCAGTCTGTACCTCCCCCCCAGCAACCACAAGTTTGTATTCTATGTCTGTGAGTCTGTTTCTGTTTTGTATTTATGTTCTTTTTTTTTTTTTTTTAGATTCCACATATGAGTGATCTCATACGGTATTTTTCTTTCTCTTTCTGGCTTACTTCACTTAGAATGACATTCTCCAGGGATATCCATATTGCTGCAAATGGCATTATGTTGTTTTTTATGGCTGAATAGTATTCCACTGTATAAATATACCACCTCTTCTTTATCCAGTCATCTGTTGATGGACATTTAGGCTGTTTCCATGTCTTGGCTGTATATGTGCTGCCAAAGTGAGCACAAGAAAGTGCTTTTAATTTAACGTAATTCTATCACCTTCTCTGACACCTGCCCCACCCCCCTGGGAGATCTCATCCAATGTCATGACTTGAAATGCCATCCATTTGTCAGGGTTTCTGCAACGTATATATCTAGCCTTGTCCCTCCCTTCAACTCCTGGAACTCTTTCCTGGATCTTTGCCCAAGCTTTTCCCTCTCATCCTCAAGGTTCACAAATGTCCCACTCCTTAAAGAAGCCACTCCTGATCCCTCAGCCACTATCATGTCTCTTCATTCTATTTCCTGTAGGGTTTGCATTGCTGTCTGAGGCTATCTTGTTTATCTGGGATCTGTCTCTCCCACTGTAATGTGAGCTCTGAGAGGATAGGGGCCAGGTCTACCTTGTTCACTGCTGTTTGCCTGCATATAACAAGGGGCCTGGCACATAGGTCCTCAATAATTACTGAATGAGTGAATGAATGAATGAATAACTTCTCAATCCAGCTCTGAGAACACCTATGTTGGGGTGCTCTCCAGCCCCCTCATTCTTGGCCACTTCACATTTTTACCCCTAATACCTCTAGTGGGTTTCCCACCCTGTCCCTCTTTCATTTTTATTTTTATTTATTTAAATTTTTTTTCAAATTTTTAAATTTTTTGCTGGGGAGGTAATTAGGTTTACTTATTTATTTTTAGAGGAGGTACTGGGGATTGAACCCAGGACCTTGTGTATGCTAAGCATGCACTCTGCCACTGAGCTATACGCTCCCCCCAACCCCATCCCTCTTTTAAAAGCTAGAAACCTTGTCTGCCAGTGAGCCTGCTTCTGATTCCCTTCCTTATCCCTTACCCCCAGGGAATTCGGCACCGACTGAGAGGTAGTGTCAATGCTGTGAGGATCCGAGCCCCTCAAATTGGAGGTGAGAGGTTTGGGGAGACATAAAAGAGATATGATAACAGAGTTGGGAGTGGTTGCTCCTTTGAGTCTAGACTGCAAGATAGGGGTCCAGATTCTAGCCTCAATTCTGCCTGGGACTTCCTGGGGGAGTGATGTTTCCCAGAAATTTAATATGGGTGAGTTCTGGAGTTTCAGTCCAGGCCCTGGCTCTTCCCTGATGTGTGACCTTGGGCTAGTGGCTTAACATCTCTGAACCTCATCTGTAACACAGGGATGGCAATAACTAACCACCCCAGTCAATTTTATAATTTATGTAATTTACATTGTCCTTACTAAGTGTGGGTTGTGCTGCTAAGCACTTTGATAATATTAACTTTAAATTTTCAGAAGTCAAATAACATGTAGTGCCTAGATTAGGTGCCGGCACAGAGTTAGACCTCAGTAAACATTTTAACCATCATATTGTTAACTGCCTTTCCTAATCCGTTTCCTTCTCCCAAACCAAGATCAGAATTCCAGTTCTATGTGGTAGTTATGAGGATCAAAGTTGCTCTGTTAAAAGCCATCTAGAAGCAGATAAGTTTGCCTGTAAACACTTGTCAACTCCCCGTGAAAGTGAAGGAAGTGTGATAATGATTATAGACAGCTTGAAAAAGCCACCACAGGGACAGATGGGGACTATCCCCCAGGAGTTTGCCATCTGCCTCTGCATCTGGGTTTTTCTCCCCATTCTTTGCCAGAGCATACAGGCCTTGGAAGTCCCCAGACCCTGAGCCATAGATTCTTGCGATTCTTCAGGAACACTAATTAGGCCTTGGTCCCCCTACAGGTAGCTTCGCAGTGTGGGGGGGCCTGTTCTCCACCATCGACTGTGGTCTGGTGCGACTGCGGGGCAAGGAAGATCCTTGGAACTCCATCACCAGTGGAGCGTTGACCGGAGCTGTGCTGGCTGCCCGCAGTGAGTGCCTCAGTCCCTGGCCCCAGCCCCTTCTACCCAGTTCTGCCTGCCCTCACCTCCCTCTCTCCTGCCTCCTCTTTCCTTCAGGTGGCCCACTGGCCATGGTGGGCTCGGCCATGATGGGGGGCATCCTGTTGGCCCTCATCGAGGGTGTCGGCATCCTCCTCACTCGCTACACCGCCCAGCAGTTCCGCAATGGTGAGAACCTGGCAAAGCTGGTCAGGGAGAGGTAGGAAATGCTCTGACTAGCCGCCTCCACTCACCTTTACTTGATTCTCCCCTCTCTAGCACCCCCATTCCTGGAGGACCCCAGCCAGCTGCCCCCTAAGGAGGGTACCCCGGCCCCAGGCTACCCCAGCTATCAGCAGTACCACTGAGGAAGTGACCGCCTATCACCGCCACCGTGGGAGCTCCTCCTCGGTTCCCTCCCCGATGATCTACCTCGATGGGGGGGCTGGCTCCTGGTTGGCCCTGGGACCCTCCAGAGAGGGCCTCTACTCTGTTCCCTTATCCCAGTTTGGAGGTGAGGCACCCCAACTGCCCTGATGGATGGGTCTCTCCTCTCTCAGGGCACCCCAGCCCCCAGTCACATGTAACAAGCTCTCACCCTAGTCCCTTTGGCACCCTGATGAGTATTTAAAGCCAGTTTTGAAATGCCTATGTATGTACTCCTTGAGCCACCCATAGGAGCCGCTCCCTAGGACAAGGGGCAGAGCCCTCTTCGGGGACTTGGGAGCCCTCCAATTTGGAGTCCCACAGAGAGTGGGCTCTAGTAAAGGTTTGTGGCATGAATGTGCAGGAGGGGGAGTGAGTCAAGATGTGAGTAAGGATGTATGGGGACCAAGTGGTGAATCATAAGCAGACAGAGGAACAGGCTTGGGAAAGAAGTGAGTGAGCACAAGATTGCTGGGGTGGCGAGGGTGGTTCAGCACCTGGCACCTCTGACCTCTCCCCGCCCCGTGTCTCTATCGCCAAGGCTGGGAAATCTGACCTCATCATGAACTCTGTCTTTTCTGGATACCAGTCACCCATTTGTGAAGCTAATTCCCCTCCATGTGGCCTCACCATGGACCTGGGATGGAAGTAGGGGCCAGGGGGACCCAGCTTCCTTGAAGAAGGTACCCTTTGTCAGCCTCCTCTTCTGCACCACAGATGTTCCTGCTCTGCGATGCTCAGTGTTGTCAGTATTTAAGGGTACCACAAAAGAACCAGAAATGAGTTTTTATTTTGGGTGTGGGGGAGTTTTGGGAAAGATTTTTCTGGATGGACATTTGGCCTCAAACACTTGTATGTAAACCCCTACATGTGTGAGGCAGCCGCCCCCACTGGGGTACAAACAGCCTCATGGGAAACAAAAACAGTCCCTTTTGTACAAAGCCATTGCAAAGAGGTGGAAATGCCCTCTCTCATAAAATCGCTCCCTGGAGATGCAGATGCTGAGTTCTCAGGCCTCCCAAGGCCCCAACGGGGACCTGGCCTTGAACTCTTGGCTCCACGGGCACAGGCCCGGGCCTGCCAGCTACCCCGACACACCTGCAGGACCTGGACCGCAGTCAGACCCAGGGTATCCCTGGCTGCCACCCTTGTATTTCTGGTTCACTCAATTTGGTCCCGCTCATTTGGTACACCTAAGCCCTGCCCTTCCTCACCTCCCTGCTGCTAATAAACGTTGGCCCACTATCTCTTCTGAGCCTTTTCCCTCTGGGAGTCCACAGGCTCCACCCCTCTCAGGCTACTGTGCTGCCCACAGACCCTTAAGTCCCCAGGTCCCATTCCCTATCTTTCAACCGGGTCCTCTAAGGCTTTTGCAGGCCCTACCTCCTTTACCTATCGACTTGGACTCCTCTGAGGCCTCCTCCAAGTAGGCTCCGCCCCTACAGCCCCTTAGGTCTGCAAGTTCCGTTCCTTCAGCAGCCTGCAGACCCTACCTCTAACCATCTTCAGGCCCCGCCCTGCCCCGCGCCTTAAGGTCCTGCCCCCTCGGGTACCTCAAACGCTGGGCGCTCCGCCCTCCTCTCCAGTTCTTAGGACCCAGCTCACCATCTCAGATTCTGGAAGGCTGTTGGACCCGCGAGGGCCGTGGAGAGCTTCATGGCAAAGTTCAGGGCCTTCTACTCTGGCTCCTGGGGCCACGGGCTGGGGTGGGGCGGGGCAGGGCGCGGCAGGGCGGGGGGACCAGTACGGGGCTTAATGGTGGAGGACTAGGGGGCTTCCGGTGGTGGGGCATCGTGGGAGCCGGGCATCGTGGGAGCCTGGCTTCTGGGGCATCACCCCGCGCCTAGTTGGGGCTGGGGTTCCCGGAGTCATCCAGGTCCCCAGAGTTGGGGGCGGGGCGGGGAGGACTGGTCAAGCCCTGCCCCCTGCCCTGACTGTGGGCCTGCTTCTCTTCTAAAAGAAGGGAAAGCGGGATCAGGCTCCGGGTGGTTTCTACAGGGACTGCCTAGACCGAGAGAAGGCAGGAGATGGAGAAGGCCAGAATGAGACTGAAACAAATGGAAAGATGAAGAGAGAAACAGAAACTGAGAGACATGCACATAGGGAGGTTGAGACCCTAGTGGAGACAGAAGGAGATGGAGGCAGAGAGAGACCGACAAATAAGTGAAAAGACACAGAGACAAGAAGGACAGAGACAGACAGGAAGAGGTACAAGAAGCTGTGTGAGGGTCAGAAACAGGTGAGAAGACCCTCAGCGTCAGATGGAGGCAGGCGTAGGAGAGGAGAGGTGGCGGTGTACAGTCAGTCCTGAGCTGGGTTGAGGGGCTAGACCAACAGTCGGCTGTCAGGCCGTGCCTCCTCAGGCCGCCTTCCCACTTACCTTCTAGCTGAGGGGCCTCCGAGATGCAGAGAGATGCCCAAACTGCGTCCTCTCTGTCTCTGTCACTCATCTCTAGCTTAATCCCACCTGCTTCCGATAGGGATTTCAGGGGCTGTCCCTCAAGTTCTTCCTTCTTGTCTTCCTCCACGCCTGAGCCCCAAATTTGCCTCTATCTGTCTTGATCTGTCTCTCAGCCCTCCTTCCTCATTTCTCTGCTTTGATTTCCCTGGCTGGTGGCTCTCACACTCCCCGAGCCCTTGGGTTTGCCATCCACTTGTCCACATGTGGTGGGGAAGGAAAATATTTGATGGATGAGGAGGGTTAGAGAGGTGGACAGGATCAGGGAAGAGCCAGGGGGTCCAGCCCTGACAGTGGAGTCGGGGAGTCGCTCTGTCCAATTCCTCAGGCAGAGAACTCAAGAGGCCAGGGAGAGAGACATGGGGAGATCAAAGATAGACAGACAGATAGAGAATAGAAAAGATATGGAAAGAGATACCACGAGAGAAGGAGAAGCCAGAGTTTACAGAGACATCAGAGGAGAGACAGAAATGCAGAGATGGGGAGAAAGATACCAAGAAAGAAAAAAACAGTACAAGTAAGAAAGAGACAAGAGGGAATGAAAGTGAGAAGACAGAGATTGGGAGAGATGGAGGTAGCAAGGGGAAAAAAAAAAGAGAAATGGAGGAGCCGAGAGAGGGAGGGAGAAAGTAAGACAGCAGAGTTGGGCACACACACCTTCCCCCAAGTCTGGGAGCTGCTGGTCTGAGTATTATTTCCTCTGTTCTCTCGGTGGCAGTTGGAGAATGGGGCCTGACTGGGCAGGACAACCCTGACATCCCCACCCCCACCAGCCCAGGTCATTGAGGCGGGTGGGAGAGCTGCTTCCCCTGGAGATACACCTTTAGAGATCTGGGCTCTGATGGTGGGAACTGGGGAACATCTCAAGGAGCCCATTTAGGGCCAACCTCTGGAGCTGAGCAGTGGGGGGCATCTCCCTGGAATCTCCAGTGTCATCAGATTACCTGAAAGCCTGCGGACAAGGAAGGATGTGTCAGTGATCACTTCTGATGTGACAGAGGAAACTGTCTCCGGTGACCCACATTCATAAGAGGAAAGTGAAAGCACAAAAAGGTAAAGTAACTTGCCCGTGGTTATACCGCCTGCAAGCGGCAAAGCTGGGACTTCTAGCCTTTATAGTGCTCAAGAGTGTCAGAGGTCATTTGCAACTTCATTTCCAGGACAACACATTATCCACTGTAATTATGGGTGTCATTTGAAGATTTTCACAGGCCATAGCAGCAATTTCTGAGCCCCCTTAGTTATAGTTGTAATTTCAAGGGCAGCCTGATCTCAGTGGACGTCAAGTTGGCAGCAGTCCTTGGCAGTCATACAGGGCTTTGCTTTCCTACAGGGACTCAAAACAAAGTTTCTCACTTGAACATCTCACCAAATCAGATGGTGTGAACTATCTTTATGATGCAGAATGGAATCTCTTCCTCCAGCCAAAGGAGAGGGGGACATCTCCATTCCTTCTTAGATTCCTTTAGTTAATTATAAGGCTGGGCTTGGGAATTTTATTCAGTGAGCATTAGAAATAAAATGGGGGGGGAGGGTGTAGCTCAAGTGGTAGACCGAATGCTTAGCATGCTTGAGGTCCTGGGTTTAATCCCCAGTACCATAAACAAACAAACAAACAAACCTGATTACCTGCCCCACCCCACCCCAAAAAATAATTAGTTCCATGGAGCAAAGTTTTTATTGCAAAATACGAAGGATAGAGCCAAAGAGGATTTTTTAAAATTTCAGTGAAATAATGAACATGTCGTGTTTTCCTTCTATAAGAGGAAATCTCAATTCTAACCTGCCCCACTGAACCACATTAGCAGTTTCAGTCTGCATACCCCTCATTTCCTCCAGGCTGGAGTTTAACTTCTGGATACTTAGGATATGGGGAGAGTGGGCTGTCCTTGGGGGTCACTTTCTCACATAGGCATCTTCTGAGGTGTGCCAGATCCTGTGTGGTCCTCAGGTGTTGGCCCATGCCTGATGCTCCTGATTTATCCCTCAAAGAAGCTATCAGGTCCCTTTGGATCACAGTCCTTCTCTTAGTTAAATCTATCCACCAAGACAATAGAAAATATTGCTTGCTACCAGCCATAATGGGAGCTTGATGGTTTTGTGAGCCCCGTCTGCCTAGAACAACATACAGACATACCTACCCCAAAAGATACCTTCAGAATACATACAATATACAAAAGATAAATAGCCTATATATGTAAAATATTGACTTTATATATATAAATCAAATATATATTATAGATACAATCAAAACAAGGAAAAGACAAGCAACCCAATAGAAAAGCAAGCAACAGATACGGAAAAACATTTTACAAAAGAGGAAACCCAAATGGCCAATAACCTATGGACGTATGCTCACAGAAAATCAGGGAACTGTGTCTTAAAACAACAAAATACTATTTCATATCAATCAAGTGGGCAAAAATTAAAAAATCAGAGAATACCAGGTGTTGCTAAGGATTTCTAGGAACAACGTGTCTCATTGGCAGCTGATGGGGATGTCAGGGGTTACAGCAATCATCTGGGAAAGCTGTTTGGCAGCATCTACTAGAGCTGCATATATGCACACCCATCACCCTGTGATGCCACCTCTAGGTACATACCTAACCAAAATGTCTACAAATGTTAACCAAAGACATGTACAAGAATGTTTACAGCAGCTTTATTCATAATAACCCTGCACTGAAACTTACCCAGGTGCACACAAACCAAAGAACAGATCCATAAATAATGGTGTATTCACCCAACTGAATGCTATAGAGCAATGTTTTGGAGACAAATGTCCCCATATTTCTTGTGTTTCTGTGTGGTCCAGGCCTTCTGAGCAAAGGGCATGTCTGAGCATCAGTTTTGGAAATCAGAGCTAGTGTATCTCTTTGGAGAGATTTGGAAACAATTCAGGATAATAAATCTAGAAATGTCCCTCCCATCTCCAATGGGGAGATGGTTTCCAGGGTAATGAGTAACCTCTGTCTATGGAGGGAGGACAGCTTGATGTGTCAGCAGCTTCCAAGCACGCGCTCCACCACTGGGCTATAATCCCCACCCCTTAATTGCTGCTCTTTGCTGTGAGTAATAAATGGTCTATTTTCCTGACACATGGACCTGCGTTTTGTGTGTAAAACTGGGGCAGGCTATCTTGTTAGCTCAAGAGTAGGGTAAAACTTCAGAGCCGTCACAGTTCTCACTTAACACCAGGAAAATGGATGACTGTAATTCCGTATGTGCAACATGGCTGGATCTCATGATGGGCAAAAGAAGCTGCTAGACATTAAGAAATGCATAGAATATGATTCTCTTTATACAATGTTCAAAAATCAGGCTAAATTAAACAATGCTGTTCAGGATAGTGGTTTCTATGGGAGGGTGAGTAGTCACTGAAAGCAGGTACAAGAGTGGTACCTGAGACAAGGTGCTGGTCATGTTGTTTTTCAGTCCCGTTGCCAGTAACATGTATACTCAGTTGGCAAACATTAAGCAGATTGCACCCATGTAACACGTGCACTGTTCTGTGTGTATATTATACCTCACTAAAGAGTTAAATAAGGATTAGAATTACATGTGTCAACATGGATAATTCTCAGACCTACAGTGCTGAGATAGAAGAAAGTTGAAGACTGCCACATAGAGTATGATATTTGTTTTAAATAAGGTTAAAAAAAAACCATGCCAACAAAGCTATATTCCTTTGATAACTATGTAAGTTTAAAAAGCTAAAGCTCTAATCTGTTCTTAGAAACAATGATCAGTACACACGTGTAAACTAGAAAATATGTGCAGTATAATGTATATATGTATTTACATGCAGTATAATGTATATGTGCAATCAAACTAATAATTCAACCTAATAAAACTGGAAAAAAATGCCAACAATATATTCAGTGTATGGATCCCTAATCACATAAAAGAATAAAGATATGCAAGGGAATGATCAATAATAAATTGAGGATTGCAGTTACCTCCAAGGAGGGAGGGAGAAGGATGAAATTAGGTGGAGGAACCGACCTAGTAGGTTTCAGCTGGAGCTGAAGTACTGTGTTTCTTAAAGACAAAAAAGAATGGGGGGCAAATGACAACATGTTGAGTGTTCATAGGTGTTCATTATATTATTTTCTTCTGCAGATTATTGTGCACTTGAAATATTTTATAATTTAGAAGAGATAAGGGTGGGGTATCACTCAGTAGTAGAATGCATGCTTAGCATGTATAAGGTCCTGGGTTCAATCCCCAGTACCTCCATTTAAATAATAATAATTATTATTATGATTATTATATGATTCTCTTTATACAATGTTCAAAAATCAGGCTAAATTAAACCATGCTGTTCAGGATGGTGGTTTCCATGGGGAAATTATTATTATTATTATTATTATTATTATTATTTAGGAGATGAAAAAGAATCCTATTAAATTGAATTTAGAGGATACTTTGGGGACAGATTTATCCAATGTTGATTCTTCATGCCTGGAGCATGATATCTCTCCCTACTTACTCAGGTGACATTTTTTTTCTGTAAAAATGTGTAGAACCCATACTTTTTTTTTGCTCAACATATTCCCGGGAAGTTCTGAATTTTGTTGCCATGATGTCAATCTCTTTTTCTAGTATGTTTTCTAATTTTAGGTGTCTGTAAAGGAAGGCTATTCAATTTCATGTTAGGTCTTGTTTCTGATTACCTTGTTCACTTCCCTTACTAGGTCTAAGAGTTTTTTAGATAATTCTCTTGGATTCTCTAAATAATGTCTATGAGCTTCAGCCAGAGACCACCAGGAACTCACCAGTGGTTAAACAAAGTTGAGTTTATTAGCTTATTGCACTGACGGAGAATGGAGAGCCATCATGGAGAACCATAGGGCATCTCAGTTAAGTTATTAGAAAAGACATTACAGGATTTGGGTTTATGTTAGATGTATTTGTGTTGAATCCTCTGATGTGATAAGGGCTGCACAGTGGCATTTAAGACTCTGGACAGGATACATTGGCCAAGAGTACCACTTGTTTATGAGAAACAAGATGATGATTTATCCTTGTAATAGGCCCTGGACACCGGGGTCCAGATGACCAAACCCACCCTATGGAAACATGGCCCAGAGTCCAGCTGGTCTCTTATAGAGAGCCAACTGCCCTTTTCTTTAGCTTCATCAGAAATTGTTCTACTTGACCTGTAGTATTTATGTAAGTGCAGCAAAGCTGTTTCCTAAAGCATAACCCCCGCCCCCGCCCCCCTCCCCACCGCTAGCCAAGGACATCAAGGGTTATGAAATTGCTCGTGACAATATGACTAATGAATTTAAATTTAAACTGGTTTGGGGGACTTCTAGGGTGGAAGTTACGTCATTTGTGACATCTGCTAAGGTCAGAGACCAATTTGGGAACCACCTTTTCCAAGTGTACCCTGCTCATTGTGGGAACTGCAACTCACACGAAGAGGGAGCCTCCTGGGAGTTCTGTGCAGCCTATGCCTGCCGCGTTTTTGGAGCTCTCTGGACATCTTCAGGGCAACGTGCCCACCCCCACCCTCCAGACGGTGGTAGTTTTAAATATCTGAAACTCTGGAACAATTACCCTGACTACACAAGATAAGCTAGTGTGCAGCAGGCAGGTGTGAGCCAGATGGCTACCTAAGTGGCGATAAGTATCCAAGTGAGCACAGACTGTGTGTTAGGAATATATGTATCATTTATCAAAGCAGGGAATAGGCAATTTGTATCCTTCAAGCGTGGAAGTTAAACAGCAGCAGCAAAGCAGGCTGCAGCTCCTCTGAAGAGAACAAACTGCCCCATCTGTTGGCTCCCACTCCTGACCGGCTCAGTCTTGCTGATGGGGCTGTGATGACCTCAGCAGAAACCTTCTCTGAGGCCAACACCATTTTTTTCCAAGAACAAGGTTTGGGATTAACTTTTGTAATGGAGATGTGAGTACCAGAGGGGACCTGTAGAAAGAAACCTACCTTCTGAGGTATTTAAAAGAAGAGCTGTTACATTTCTGTCAGAATTTCTGGTGGATGTGTGAGTGTGCATGAGAGAGATCCAGCAAATTCAGAGTAGTAGCTATGGTCTGAAGGAAACAGGCAAGATAATTTTTTTTTTTTTTTTAGTTTTTTTAAGTTTTTGTTGTCGTTGGGGGCGGAAATTAGGTTTATTTATTTACTTATTTTTTAGTGGAGGTACTGGGGATTGACCCAGGACCTTGTGCATGCTAAGCATGTGCTCTACCACTGAGCTATACCCTCCCCCCAAGATAGTTCTTTTTTTCTTTTTGGCGGGGGTGGGGGGTGGGAGGATGTAAAGTAATTGGGTGTGTGTATGTATGTATGTATGTATTTAATTTAATGGAGGTACTGGGGATTGAAGGTATTGCCCAGGACCTTGTGCATGCTGAGCACACATTCTACCACTGAGCCATATCCTCCCCCTCTTCCAAGATAGTTTTTTTTTCCCCTAAGTGACAGAGGAAGACCATAGCAGGTCAAAAATAACAGGATGAGAATAAGGAAGATCAGGCTGAGAGATATTTTAGTTGGTTACTAGAGGGTGTCAAGGTATAATAATAATCAAGATAAATAGTGGGATAAAAAGGAAAAACGTGCTGAAGAATCAGAAAATGAATCTTGTTCTGTCGTCTTGGGCAGAAGCCTTTCACCTCTGCAGTCATCAGCTTCTGGAGAATTCCTAAGAATCCTCAGTTTGAGGCCTATGAATAAGATCTTTTCCACTGAGGTTCAGGGCAGTTTCCCCTTTGATCATGCAGGCTTCGTTTAGGTGGATATGTTGAAAATGTGACTTGAACCTGTTAGGGAGACATGTGGAGGCATCATATGAGTCCCTGTGAAGAAGTCACATTGGCCTGTAATAGGGTAGAATCTAGGGTTTGAGGTGAAATTATAAAGCACATGGGGTCATCTGTTATTCACTCAGAAGCAGCTAACTAGAGGTGGTCCCCAGAGGGGTTAGATTAATTTTATTGTCATCAAGGCTAATGGCAATATTTTCACCTGAGAGTCAGGGTTAGAAGCTTGTTGACTTTACATTCCAAATTCCATTAGGTCTCTCTACTCTTTCCGAAGATGATGGGTGATAATGGCTGTAGAGTTTCTGAAGAAGTTAAAACTTCACGGAGTTTTTAAATAACAGAGTTATTTAAATAAATGCAATGCATATCCCTCCTACTGGAGAGATAAGTTGACATTCCCCAAGTGGGGAATACAAAGGCAAGTAGTTTCCGTACCATTACAGTGATGATTCTCTGGCCAGAAGGAAAAATTCAATTCCACGGGAAAGTAAACAATCAGAATATGCTCACAGCCCCTTTGGAGGTGTTCGAAAGGGCCTGGAGGGGGAGGGTAGAGCTCAGCAGTAGAACACATGCTTAGCATACATCAGGTACTAGGTTCAATCCCTAGTACCTCTGTAGAAAAGAGAAGAGAAGAAAAGAAAGAAAAGGGGGGGAAAAAGAAAAGAAAAGAGAGAAAAAAAATTACACTGTGTCTTGCTTAATAAATAGCTGGTTCAGTGTCTTCCCCCAAAGGGCCTGGAGCCTTTGATTTCTGTCAACATCCAACCTATTCAGTCTTTGTCACGATTGTTATGAGGAGTGACATGCAAGGGGACTATCTCAGCAAGACCCTTAAAGTTACCCCATCAATTTCGGTTCAGTGTCAAGGCCAATTTATCTCTGTTATTGCAGCCACTATCATGAAGTATTTTTGCTAAATTCCACTCTTACGGAGAGCCCAAGTGTTGGTGGGAGAAAAAAACACAACATAAGAGCCATGAGTTGAGTTTTATCCAGTGTCTTTCTGAGGATTAGGAACTGCTTCCAAGAGGTAGGGGAGGAGCTAGTGAATATATACATTTTTTTTGGCTGGGAAATACATGTAGAAAACATTCAAATGCACTCATCTTGGGGTGGGAGGTATAGCTCAGTGGTAGAGTGCCTGCTTAGCAAGCACAGGGTCCTAGGTTCAATCCCCAACATCTCCGTTAAAAATAAATACATAAAAAGCCTAATTACCCCCCACTCAAAAATTAAATAAAGTAAAAGAAACTGCCACTTTAAAAAATAAAATATAATATTAAAAAAAACACAAATGCATGCATCTTGGTAAAAGATTACTGCTAATCACAAAAAAATAGACCAACAAGCAAACAACAACTAAACCCCCCACCATATCTCGGTTAAGGATTTTAGTGATTTTCTCTGTATGGGAAAATGCAAGAATCTGGGGTCCTTGAAATTCTTCCTTAGATATGCATCTTAACTATCTAGGGCCCAGTGTATCCAACACATGGAATGTTTCACCCTGAATTCCTTGTAAGTTAGTGACTACAATGGCTAATGACGTGATCCTTGGAGAATTAGACTGGCAGGCAACATTCTTTGTTTACGCAAGTAATGGAAAGCTATATAGAAATTAGTTCATTTGTTGTCCACTTGGATGAGGGTTCCTGTAGTGGCTTCAGATGAATATGAAATTATCACTGTAAAAGGCTAGCTACATTTCCCTCCCAAAGGAGAAGGGAAGAATTTTGGCTGCAGGAAAACACAATTTCACATAAGCATACTCAAAAGGGAGTTATTACAGCTGATTTAAACAATAATTCAGGCTCTTGACTAATTTATCAAGGCATAGTATTCAAAAGTCAGCACTTCTTAATCCCCAAATACAGAAATGAAGAGGAGGGTGTCTCCTTTGTGAAACAAAATGATCTTTCTCTTTAAGATAAATAAAACAAGCAAGCTCTTCATGTGGATTTCTGCCCTTCTGTTCTAAGGCATCTCTCGAATTAACAATCTTCTTTTAAATTGAAGTATAGTAAGTTACAACATGTCAATTTCTGGTGTGCAGCATAATATTTCAGTCATACATATACATACATATACTCACTTTCATATCCTTTTTCATTATAGGTTACAAGATATTGAATATAGTTCCCTGTGCTCTACAGAAGAAATTTGTTTTTTATTTATTTTTGTATATAGTGGTTAATATTTGCAAATCTTGAACTCCCAATTTATCCCTTCCTCACCCCTTCCTCTTGGTAACCATAAGATTGTTTCAAATTACCAATCTTGCTCTTGGCAAAATTTCCCAAAGTGGTTACTGCAATCCCAAAATTTCCCTGGTGAAATTTTGCCAGTTAGAGAGATAAACATATGTGTTGACATTGCAATGAGAAAACATGAAGGAAGCAAGTGCTTGGCCTGGAAAAGTCAGTTTTATTTTAGTTTATTTATTATTTTTAAAATTAAGGTATAGTTGATTTACAATGTTGTGTTAGTTTCAGGTGTACAGCAAAGTGATTTGGTTATATATATATATTCTTTTTCAGATTCTTTTCCATTATAGGTTATTACAAGATATTGAATATAGTTCCCGGTGCTATATAGTACATCCTTTTTGCTTATCTATTTTATGTATAGTAGTTTGTATCTGTTAATACCATACTCCTAATTTCTTCCCCCCACCCCTTTTCCCCTTTGGTCACCATAAGTTTGTTTTCTATGCCTGTGAGTCTGTTTCTGTTTTGTAAATAAGTTCATTTGTATTATTTTTTATTTTTTATATTCCACATGTAAGTGATATCATATAGTATTTGTCTTTCTTGAGGCACAATTTTCGACTGAGAAGATCCCCTGAGACTTGCAATGTTCCATGAGGGTGGTGCTTGTGTGACTTGGTGTCTCCAAATTTCAGCCAAAGGCCAATTGTCACCAATCATGGGCCAAGAATAAAAACCTTCCTGATTCTGGGTAGATGAAACTTAAACAAAACAATTCTCAGGGATACAAAGACAAGACTGAGGAAGAAGTTCACATAAGATATATTTTTTTCCAATTTTTTTAGTGATGAAATACACATAACATAAAATTTACCATCTTAACCATTTTTAAGTGTCCAGTTCAGTCGTATAAAAGACATTCATAATGTTGTTTAACTATCACCACCATTTATCTTCCTAACTCTTTTCATCTTGTGAAACTGAAATTCTGTACTCATTAAACAATAATTCTCCATTTTCCCCTCTCCCCAGGTCCTGGAACCCACCATTTTACTTTCTGTTTCGAAGAAATTGACTCCTCTAAGTACCTCATATAAATAGAACCTTACAGTAGTTGTCTTTTTGTGACAGGCTTATTTCACTTTGCATAACATCCTCAAGGGTCATCCATATGGTAGCATGTGTCAGAATTCCCTTCCTTTTTAAAGCCAAATAATATTCCATTGTATGTAAATGCCACATTTTGCTTATCCCCTCATACACCCTTGGACACTTTGGTTGCTTCCACATTTCTGCTCTCGCGAATAATGTTGCTAATGAGCGTAGGTGTACAAATATCTCTTCCAGACCCTGCTTCCACATCAGATTTTCTGATATTGATCCAAAGCATGTTTGTCCGAAGGATGGATGCTGATCTGAGAAGAACTTTTGACCCCTTGAGCCCCCAGGACCAGCTGGAGAATAGAAGTATTACAGAACATGCTCATTCTGTCCCTATAGCTGTTTCCTTTTGTTGCAAAACAACACTCAGATATGTGACTAAATATAAGACTCGTACTATACAAGCGGACAGAACGTAGGAACAGGTGGTAGAAAGATAGATAAAGCATTGAGGGCTTGACCTGAATGTCAAGGAAGCCTCCATTCTTGTAAATGCCTGTCAGTTAAAAACCAATGGGGAGGGGGTGGGTATAGCTCAGTGGTAGATCGTCTGCTTAGCATGCGTGAGGTCCTGGGTTCAATCCCCAATACCTCCAGAAAAACAAACAAACAAACCAACAAACAAACCCATCAGGAACACAGTAGTCAAACCAAGTTGGGTTTACTGACTTGCTGCAAATGAGGGAGACCACACACCATGGGGAACCACAGAGTATCTGAAAAAGGGGTACTAGATGTAAGTTATTGGATTTGAGCTCATGTTATGTGGTTTTGTCATTTTCAGTGTACAGGTCTTGAACTTATTTTGTTAAACTTATTTCTAAGAGTGTTTATTCTTTTTGAGGCTACTGCAAATGGAATTGTTTTCTTAATTTCATTTTTGGATTGTCCTTGCCGGTATATGGAAATACAATTGAATTTGGCGATATTGATCTTGCATCCTGAAACCTTGCTGGTCTCATTAGCTCTAATGGTTTTGTTGTGGATTCCTTAAGATTATCCATGTGCAAGATCATGTCATTTGCAAATAGAAAGAATTTCAGTTCTGCCTTTCCAATATGAATGCCTTTTATTTCCCTTTCTTGCCCAGTTGCCCTGGCAAGCACAATGTTAAATAGACATGGTCAAATGGTCAAGGAAACAGCCTTGTCTTGTTCCTGATCCTTGGGGGAAAAGCTTTCAGTCTTTCACCATTAAGTATGATGTTAAGTTCTTTGATACATCCTCTACTGGGTCTTAGGGTGTGTGAATGGATTGGTAACCCCTTCTCCACCCAGGATGGAAGGGCTCCAACAATCTTCAGAGAAGGTAAGCTTGGTTCTAGTTATCTTTTCTTTTCTTTTTTAAAGAAAACGATTTAATTTTTAAATTTATTTTTGGCTGATTTTTGTTTTAGGATTTTTTGGGGGGGTGGTAATTAGATTTATTTATGTATTTATTTATTATTAATATTTTTTACTGAGTTGTAGTCAGTTTACAATGTTGTGTCAATTACCAGTGTAGAGCACAATTTTTGCAGTTATACATGAACATACATATATTACTTGTCATATTCTTTTCACCGTGTGCTACCACAAGATCTTGTATACATTTCCCTGTGCTATACATTAATTTATTATTTATTTATTATTTTTAATGGCAATACTGGGATTTGAACCCAGGACCTTGTGCATGCTAAGCATGCGCTCTACCACTGAGCTATACGCTCCCTACTTGGCTGATTTTTGCACAAGGAAGTTTCAGCTTCTCAGCCTTTTCCCCTGCCCAGGACTGCAGACCCTGAGTGGCCTAGATTGATCTGCAATCCCTCTCATTACCACGTCCCTCCTTCCCCCAACCCTCTTCCTCCAGGGTCTGTCCATTTGTTACTGGCTGTGCTGGGGATTGGCGCCCAGGTGGCATGAGATTCCACTTGTGTAGAACTTTATTGGGTAAAGATTAGTTTCTTTCTTTTTTTTTTTTTGGTGGGGGTGGGAGATGAAGATTAGTTTCTTGTGGGAAAAAAGTATGATGTTAGCTGTGGGGTATTTGTCCTTTATCAGGTTGAGGAAGTTCTCTTTTACTTCTAGTTTGTTGCTGATATGTTGATTCATGAATAAAAAAAAAATGAAGGGGTGTTGAATTTTGTCATGTGCTTTTCCTGCTTCTATTGAGATGCTCATGTGGTTCTTGTACTTTATTCTATTGTTACGGTCTTTTACATTAATTGATTTCAGATATTAAGCAACCTTACATTTCTGGAATAAATCCCACTAGGCCATGGGGTATAATCCTTTTTCTATGTTGTTGGATTTTGTTTGCTAGGATTTTGAAGAGGATTTTTGAGTCAATACTCATAAGAGATATTGGTTTGTACTTTTCTAGTGTTGTCTTTGGTTTTGTTTTTGGCCTCATAGAATGAGCTGAAAAATGTTCTCTCCTCTTCAATTTTTGGGAAGAGTTTGTGAAGAATTTCTATTAATTCTTCTTTATATGCTTGGTAGACTTCCCCAATGAAGCCGTCTCAATCTGAGCATCTCTGTGGGAAGTTTTAAAATTATTAATTAATAATTAATTTAAATTATTTTAAATTAATTTCGATAGTATACAGAAAATTTGCTCCAATATAGCTCGGTTCCTTCTCTCCTCCTTTGCCCTATTATCGTCACACAAATGACATCTTTATACAATTGTAAGTCCACCAGCAGTTTTATAATTATTGCTTTATGCAGTTCTCTTCTAAATCAGATAACAGAAGAAAAGAATTACAAAATACATATTTATACAGTCTTTTGTATTTCCCCCTGTAGTTACCCTAGCCAGTGTTTTAATTTTTTCATGTGGATTTTTTGTTTTGTTTTTTGGTGGGGAGGTAATTAGGTTTATTTATTTATTTAGTGGAGGTACTGTGGGTTGAACCCTTGTGCATGCCAAGCACACACTCTACCACTGAGCTATACCCTTCCTCTCTTCACGTGGATTTGAGTTATCATCTGGTGTCCTTTCAATTCCACTTGAAGGACTCTCTTTAGTATTTCCTGTGGGTCAAGTCTGTTTAGTGATGTTTTTGTTTACTAAACAAAATGTCTTTACTTCTCCCTCATTTAAAAATTTTAAAAATTGCTTGTGGTAAAATACACATAACATAAATTTTCTCCTTCTTTTTTTTTTTTTTTTTTCTCTTCGAAGTTGCTGAGTATTTATTTAGTCCCCAGAGCAGTGTGGAATCAGACTGGAGACGGGAGTGAGTGGTCCTGTGTAGGAAAAGGGGCACTGGGAGACAAGGGGACAGTAGGCTGGGGTCACTGATTGTCAAAGCAGAGGGTGGGACCCTGGAGTTGGGGGATGCCAGGTTGCACCCCTCCCCCAGGAGTCCCTGGGGCTTCTACCTGGTGGGGGAGTTGGAAAGTTATCATGATTGGCATAATAGAGGGGAAGAGGAGACAGAAGGAGTGGGTGGGTGGGGGGTGTTAGAGTTCAAAGAAAGCTTAAAAGAGGGCATGGGTGCGGCTTTGGCCAGGAGTCTGGGGTCAGGGGCTTGAGGTGAGGGATCAGGGTGCTGGCTGTGACCTCACTTGGTCAGGGGGCTGCAGGGAATGCCATTGGGTAATGGGCCACCAGGGGTTGGCCAGTGTGTGTGCCCAGTGCCAGAGGCCAGCCCCACTGGCTGCCACTCCTGTGGCCACCCTCCCAATGGCCACATTCTTGCCCAGCTTTTTGTAGTTCAGCAGAGTCAGCTCCACCTGGACCTTCTGGATGTGGTCACAAGGCACCTCAAAGCTGAAGGCCTCAGTGTAATAGGAGTTCAGAATCTTCTTCTTCTTCTCCTTCTTCTCCCTCTCCCTCTCCCTCTCCCTCTCCCTCTCCCTCTCCCTCTCCCTCTCCCTCTCCCTCTCCCTCTCCCTCTCCTTCTCCTTCTCCTTCTCCTTCTCCTTCTCCTTCTCCTTCTCCTTCTCCTTCTCCTTCTCCTTCTCCTTCTTCTTCTTCTTCTTCTTCTTCTTCTTCTTCTTCTTCTTCTTCTTCTTCTTCTTCTTCTTCTTCTTCTTCTTCTTCTTCTACTTCTTCTTCTTCTTCTTCTTCTTCTTAACTTTTTCTACAAAAAGTGTAAAGGTTTTTTTTTTTTTTTAACTGTGTAACAGTGTAACATAGGCAGAATTATTTAAGTCAATAAATTTTTTAAGAATTTCACATGTTCTGATTCCTTCCACTGCCCATCACCTTGGTTCCTCCCATGTTTGAGTCATAATCTTCTAGATAGGCCTTTCAAAAAAGAATTTTTGCTCAATCAACAGTTGTCATGTCAGTCAGACCATAATTCTTTTAGTTGGGCTTCCTTGATCTCCAGTTTAATATGGACACACTTCAAAAACTCTGCACCTGTAATCTTTGGGATCCAGTTTCCTCAAGCAGTTTACTTTAGGGCTATATTTGGGGTCAGAGAAGATGGATCTGCCTGGTTCTGAATTTTAAACACCCTCTAAACATGCATTAGCGGGGAGGGTATAGCTCAGTGGTAGAGTGCATGCCTAGCATGCATGAGGTACTAGGTTCGATCCCCAGTGCCTCCATCAAAAATAAATAAATAAATAAAACTGATTACCTCTTCCCACCAGAAAATAAAAATAAATAAAAAATAAACACGCATTAAGTTCAAATAGTATTTACTCCTAAGCTTATCACACCCTGGAAGAGTACTGATCGTTGGGATATGCCAATACCTTTTTCAAAGTCCAGATACTGTGTTCAAGATAAAAGCCATCTTTGTGTCATGTGAACATTAAAATTAGAGTATTAAATCAACATAGCTGATAATTTCTCATATCTTATGCTTTTAAATTACCAATTCTATAGTCCTAGGAGTGCAATCTTTATGTTTATCAGCACCCCCATCACTTGAATCTGTTTTAGGTATCACATTGCTTCTTATATGTATCAAAACTCATACTGAACAATGAATTCTGGGGTTGCAAAAGGGGATTTATTTTTGCACCTGTCTACAAGTCTTTGTCCACAGATTAAACAAAAACCAAACACAAGTGCTACAGAGTGTTCTGCTTGATGATCATTTTCTTCTTCCGCACATTTTCCTGCCCTGCAGCAGGTGGACCTTGACATATGGATCTGACATCCCTCCTACATCCATCTTCTTCAGGTTTTTAGCCTCCAGGATGTTTTTTTTATTGAAGTAAGTTAGAGATAAATTGGGAGTTCCAGATTCGCAGTTACTAACTACTACGTATAAAATAGATAAACAATAAGGTCCTACTGTAGAGCACACGGAACTATATTCAATATTTTGTATTAACCTATAATGGAAAAGATTATGAAAAGGAATATATGTATGTATATGTATGACTGAAACATTATGCTGTACACCAGAAATTGACACATTGTACAGTGACTATATTTCAATAAAAAATTAATAAACAAACAAAATTTTCTTTCAGATCACTAATTCTGTCTTCAGTGATGCCCAGTCTATGTATTCAGCCCTGTGTCTGCTGACTGCTCTTTTCATAGCAGCCTCTTTGTTTTGTTTTGTTTTGTTTTGTTTTGTTTTGTTTTGTTTTGTTTTTTAAGATTCTCCTTTTTTAGAGCAGCTTTAGGTTCACAGCAAAATTGAGAGGAAGATACAGAGACTTTCCAATATCCCTTGCCCCCGCACATGGCCTATTCTTATTTTATGAGTGTAGTATCATCAACGTTTAAGAAGTTTTCATACCCCTTTGATTATTTTTGTTTCCTCTCATTTTTTTCCTGTTCCATTTGTTCCTAGTCCTTCTGTTTTGTGTCACTGGTTATTCTTAACTCAATACTTTTCCCATACTTATTGAACCCCTACTATATTCCAGGCATGGGGATGCAATGGTAAAGAAATCGAAGACTCTGTCCCTGTGAAACTCACCTTGTAGTTGGGGAGACAGTACATAGAGCAATAAAGGGGAGTGATTAAGTGCTATAGTGAAAAATAAAGCAGACTATAGAGACAGAGAACTTCATAGTAGAAAGATCAAGGAAGTCATCTCTGAAGGGGTGATTGCTGAACAGAGACCAGAATGAAACACGGGAACAAACCACATACAAAGTGAACAGCAGATGCAAAGACCCTGAGGTTGCAAACGTGTTCGACTCGGATATAGAACAGAAAGGAGGCGAGTGCAGGTACAGAGTGAGTGAGGGGACAGCAGTGGGATGGGAGGTCAGAGAGGTAAGAAGGTCTAGGTCTCACAGGGCCTTGTGGGCCAGAGGCTTTATGCGGGACCGTGGACTTTATTTTTTATTCTGATGGGAGCCAGGGAGGAGTTCTGAGTATATAAGGGACATTCCTTGAGTTAGGATAGGATCCCTCTGGCTGCATTGAGGAAAAGAGACGGTAAGGGGGGCAAGGAAGGAAGCAGGGAGACTAGTGAGGGGCCTTCTGACACGGTCCAGATGGCTGCTGGGGTCCAGATGGCTGCTGGCGGTGGAGGCGGTGAGAAGAGGTTGGGTTATGGATCTACTTTAAAGGTGGAGCCAACAGGATTTCCTCAGAGATTAGCTGTGGGGATGAGAAGAAGAAAGAAGTCAAGGATGCTTTTGTGGTTTTTGACCTGAGATGCTAGGTGAATGATGGGAGAGACTGAGAGAGGAGTAGAGTTTTTGTTTTTGTTTTTGTGGTGGAAGGGCAGGCCTTGGGGGCAGTCAATCAATAGTTCCATTTTGGGGGGAGTTAACATTGAGATGCCTATTTTTTTGAGGTTTGATTTTTTGAGGGAGGTAATTAGGTCTGTCTATCTATCTACCTATCTGTCTGTCTATCATTTATTTAATGGAGCTACTGAGGATTGAACCCAGGACCTCGTGCATACTAAGCACGTGCTCTACCACTGAGCTATACCCTCTCCCCGAGATGCCTATTAAACACCCAAGTGGAAATGTTGAAGAGGCAGTTGGATTTCGAATCTGCAGAGGCCCGGGCTAGAGATGCGAATTTGGGACTAACAGTAAATACATGCTATTTAAAGGAATAAGAGTGACAGCTCTGGAGGAGCTCATACTGGCAGTTATGTGCTCTTGCCTGAAGCAACACAGGCCACTTCCACTCAGTCATGAGGAAGTACAATCCCACCATGTTCCATGGTCCTGGAAGGGAGAAAGAAATGAAAATCTGATAATCGTAGTAAACAGCAGGAATGAGCACCACAGAGAGCAAGTGGACTTGCTTTGACTTCCACAAAAGTCCATCTCCATTCCTTGTATGTAGGTGGTAGTTCCCTGAGCTCTTTTTTTCCCCACATGGCTTGATTCCATCTGCAATATCTCTCCTGGAGAATGCCTCAGAGTATCTGGTCCCTTGATGACTTTCTTGAAAAGCACCACTGACGATTTTCTTCTCAGCGTATATTTTGGGGTTGCTTTAGGGGGATTTGGGGAAGGAAGGGAGGCAGATGTGTGTGTTCATTAAACCATTTTGCTACACTCTCCCAGAAGGCTTCAAAATACAGCAAATCATGGTGGTGGGGGGGTCCTATAGCTCAGTGGTAGAGCAGGTGCTTAGCATGCACGAGGTCCTGGGTTCAATCCCCAGTACCTCCATTTAAAGATAAATAAATAAATCTAGAAATATACAAGACTGATTTTAAAAAATACAGCAAATCAGAACAAGTCGCTGCTGTGCTTCGGGCTCACTGGCCATACTTCACTTCTATGGATGCACCATGCTGCTTCTTACCCTAGATCCTTTGCTTGTGCAGCTTCCTCTGCCTGAAATGCTTTTCCCTTATACCCAACTCCCTGGGTAACTCTTCCTGGACCTTTAGTTCTCAGCATAGATACCCTTTCTCAGGGGGGATTTTCCCAAGCCCCCTCCTACCATGGGATACTTGACAACTCTGTTTGTCAAGGCTTCATTTGATTGAATACCGCCAGATGACTATCCAGAACGGTTGCTCAAGCCCAGACTCTCACCAACAGTACCTGGAGGTTCATATATCCTCACATGCCCGCCAACACTTTCTGTGATTCAGTTTTTAATTTTTGCTAATATGAAGGATGTAAGGGAATATTGCCTTTTTAAAACATTTGCACTTCTTTAATCATTAGTAAAATTGAGCATGTTTTCATATGTCTGATAACCTCATGGGTTTCCTTCTCCTTGTGTGATTTGTCTGTTCCTATCCTTTGTCCATTTTTCTTTGGGGTGCCTATCTTTTTCTTGCCAATTTCTCAAAGTCACTTTTATATTCTGGATATTTAACCTCTTGTGAGTTCAGAGGTAGCAAATATATGTTCGCTGTTATGTCTGTTAACTTTGTGTGTAGGGTCTTTCATTAAACAGAAATTGTAAACTTTTGTAGGAGGGGAGGTAATTAGGTTTATTTATTTATTTATTTAACGAGGGTAGTGGGGGTTTAACCTAGGACCTCATGCCTGCTAATCATGTGCTCTACCACTGAGCTATACCCTCCCTCCTTGTAAATGTTGATTGTATATTTCAATTAGCATTCTTCCTTGTGATTTGTGCTTTTGAAGTTTTGTTCAAGGAGCCCCTCCCCATCACTAGGTCACACAGTGTATTTTTTTTCTGTTAATTTATGGTGTTTCCTTTTACATGACAATCTAACCATCTGGAGTTATTATTTGTATATGGTGTGAGGTAGGGCTCTTACTTATTTTCCTCCAGTTTTCTAAACACCTTTCTGGCCTTAGAACACATTCTAATACCTGGTAAGTAAAATCCACCTTCTTTATTTCTTTTTCAGAATTGATTTAGCTATTCACAGACCTTTATTCTTTTATAAAGATGTTTATTTATTTATTGAGACATATAATCTACATACCATAAAGTTCATCATTTTAAAGTGTACAATTCAATGGTTTTTAGTATATTCACTAAGTTGGGCAGCCATCACCACTGTCTAACACCAGAATATTTTCATCGCCTCAGAAAGAAACTCTGTACCTATTTGCAATCACCCCCCATTCCATTCCCTTCTCCCCTCAGGCCCTGGCAACCACTAATCAACTTTCTATCTCTATGGATTTACCTATTCTGAGCATTTCACATAAATGGAATTATGCAATATGTGGCTTTTTGTGTCTTGCTTTTTTCTTTTTTTAATTGAAGTATAGTTGATTTACAATGTTGTGTTAGTTTCTGGTGTACAGCATAGTGATTCAGTTGTATGTGTGTGTATATATACATATATATATATATTCTTTTTCAGATTATTTTCCATTATAAGTTATTATTAGAAATTGAATATAGTTCCCTGTGCTAGACAGTAGGTCCTTGTTTATCAATTTCATGTATAGTAGTGTGTACATGTTAATCCCGAACTCCTAATTTATCCCTCTTGCCCCCCTTTCTCCTTTGGTAACCAGAGTTTGTTTTCTATGTCTGTGAGTCTATTTCTAGTTTGTAAATAAGTTCATTTGTATCTTTTTTTTTAGATCCCACATGTAAATGATCTCATATGATATTTGTCTTTTCTTTTTAAATATACTACAGCTTCTCATTTTTTTAATAGTCATTTTACAATGTTGTATCAAATTCCAGTGTAGAGCACAATTTTTCAGTTATACATGAACATAGATATATTCATTGTCACATTTTTTTTTCTCTGTGAGCTACCACAAGATCTTATATATATTTCCCTGTGCTATACAGTATAATCTTGTTTATTTATTCTACATTTTAAAATCTCAGTCTGTCCCTTCCCACCCCTCTGCCCCCTTGACAACCACAAGTTTGTATTCTATGTCTATGAGTCTGTTTCTGTTTTGTATTTATGTTTTTTTTAGATTCCACGTATGAGTGATTTCATATGGTATTTTTCTTTCTCTTTCTTGCTTACTTCGCTTAGAATGACATTCTCCAGGAACATCCATGTTGCTGCAAATGGCGTTATGTTGTCGGTTTTTGTGGCTGAATGATATCATATAATATTTGTCTTTGTTTGATTTACTTCACTTAGTGTGATCATCTCTAGGTCCACTGGCTCCTTTCACTTAGAATATTTTCAAGTTTTATTTATATTGCATCATGTATCAGTATTTAATTTGTTTTATGAATGAGTAATATTCTATTGTATGAATATACCTCATTTTGTCTGTTCATTCATCAGTTGATAGACATTTGAGTTGTTTCTATTTTGGGGCTACTATGAAAAGTGCTACTTTATCTTTCATGTACAAGTTTTGTGTGGACTCTTTATATACATTTAAAAATAAGTTTTATTGATTTTTTTAAATAGCTGAGATTTAAATTGAGATCGTATTGAAATTATATATTAATTTGGAGATCATTGAAACACTTATAACGTGAAATAGTCTCATCCAAGAGCATAAAACGTATCTTCATTTATTCATTTATTCAGATCATCTTTTATAACTTTAAACGAAGTTTAATATTTTCTCTATAGAAGAACTTATTATCGCATTTATGCTAGTTTTCTATTGCTGTGTGACAAACTCCTCGGCTTAAAAGAACATACTTACAGCATTATATCACAGTTTCTGTGGGTCAGGAGTCAGGGTTCTTAATGGGTTCTCTGCTTAGGATCTCACAAAGCTGAAATGAAAGTGTTGACTAAGGCTGTTGCTTGACTGGGGAAGGATCTGTTTCCAAGCTCACTCCGGTTGTCGGCAGAATCCAATTCCTTATGGTCGTAGAACTGAGGATTTCAATTTCTTGCTGGCTCTCAGCTGGAGGCCACCCTCAGCTCCTAAAGACCACCTTCTTTTCCTTGCCATGTGAGGTTCCCCAAAGTGGCCACTTGCTTCCTTAAAGCCAGCAGGGGAGTAGGAGTTGCCTCACAAGTTGACCATTTCAACCTCATTTTTAACATAATTATGTATATGTAATTACTTGTATCTGATCACCTTTGGACATGCACACACTCAGAGGAAGGGGATTACACAAGGATTACAAAAGGCAAAGATCATGGAAGCCATCTTAATTGTGTGTCCATTACACCATGCTTGAGTATATAATCTTCAGATCCTTAAGGGGATGTGTATGAGGATTTTCATTGTAAAGTTGTTGTTTGTAATACTGAAGAGATAGAGGCAGTTAGAATCAATAGATTAGCTATATTCCCAGCAACATAAATCAATATTTCTTTTTTTCACTTTTAATTTATGCTATTTTACCATACTTTGCTTTAATTCCAAAATGAAAATATCTTTTTTTTTTCATCTGGTAATAATAGTAATACATATTCATTGAAACTTTGTTTTTCAGACAGCAGAGAAAAGTGTAAAGGAGAAAGTGATAAACCATTAGTTATCTTCCCTGGTCTCCAGAAATAATCACTGACATGCCCTTCCCAACATTTTCTTCCCCTATGGATACACAAATTTTACCAAAATTTTATTTCCTTTCATGTATCGTTTTAAGTGGCTTGAAATCCTTTTGGAACAATATATGAGTAAAATCAATCTATCTATGTATTTATTGAAAAACAAGTAGATATAGGCAGCAAAATAAAGACAGAGACAGGAGGAGGGTTGTAGAGATGAAAGGAGAGAAAGAATCAGGCAGGGAGAGACAGATGGGAGTGGAAGACAGAGCTGTGGGTGCATAAGTTCGAAAGAGAAACAGAGCTATGGAGAAAGGAAGATACTGGCAGAGACAAGGAGAGGATAGAAATGAACTTTTATTGAGCTCCTACTGAATGTCATTCTTATTAAACCTTCAAAGCCACTCTGGGGGTCAGTTACTATTAATCCCTTTATGCAGCTAAAGGGCTGCGCTTAAGAATGGTGAACTGGCCTATGCACAGTCACACCACCTGGATTGAACCCATCATCCTGTAAAGGCCCTGGTCCATAGACCATCCGTAACTGTTTATCCAATAAACAAAGTCATACATCTCCGCGAGGAAGGAGAGGTGGGGACCAGGCCCGCATTCCACTCCACTGAGTCAATTCTTTTCTGCCTGTCTGCTGTGGAGACAGCAAGGTCTGTTGCCCTGGCAACTGCCCTCCGACTGCCATGGCAACCGCCATCGAAGGCTCCAGCTCTCCACCTTGCCCCTTGGGCATCTCCATGGCGACGGGCGGGATGGAGGGGCTGCAGGAGTTCCAAGGCTGCGCCTGCGTAGAGTGGAGGAAGGGGGTGAGCAGGGGAGGGCAGGGTTCCCTGTCGTGCGCAGCCGCAGAGCATCTCAGCTCTGCCCGCTAGCCCAGGCGCTGCGCACTTGCCAGCCAGTCCGCCCGTCCGGAGCCCGGCTCGCTGGGGCAGCATGGCGGGGTCGCCGCTGCTCCGCGGGCCGCGGGCCGGGGGCGCCGGCCTTTTGGTGCTGCTGCTGTTGGGCTGGCTTGGGCCACCTCCCGCGCTCTGCGCTCGGCCGGTAAAGGTGCGACTCGGGTTAGGCGCTGGGTGGGGGTGGGGAGGAGGATGCTACCCGCAAAGGTCGGTGCCCGGCCACTGGCCGCTCATCCTTGCTGGCCTCAGCTCCTAGGACGTGTGGAGAGATTGGCCAGGGTGGCCCGAGGACCAGCCGCCAGTCCGTGTCCAGGCCATGCCAGGCTCTTGGGTGTGCGGGTGGCAGTGTCAGGGGCTCGTCCG
The DNA here is from genome assembly GCF_036321535.1 of Camelus dromedarius. NCBI lineage: Eukaryota > Metazoa > Chordata > Mammalia > Artiodactyla > Camelidae > Camelus > Camelus dromedarius. The sequence continues at coordinate 77,573,643 of NC_087472.1, forward strand.
GCAGCCGCGCCCTGCCCATCCCTCGGCACCCAGCGCTGGGCCGGGCCTCGCCCCCCCCCACCCCCCGCGGTCTGTGGCGCTGTCCATGGGACTAGGGCGCATTAAGGCAGGGAGTGTGGCTATCTGTATGTGCGCACGTGATGGGATGACAGAGGCGTGAGGGTGTGCTGTGTGTGTCCTTTGATGTAAGCGCTTCCAAGCGTCCATAGAAAGATGCCATTGTGGGTCCGGGTGTGCAGTGTGTGATGCTGGGCGTGCTTCTGAGTGTGACTTTTCTCAGTGACATCGTGTGTTTGTGAATCCTATGGTGATGGCGTGACTTATGGGCGTGTCTTTGTGTGTTTGTATGTGTGATTTCGTTTTTGTCTAGGAGGGAGTGGTCTTTGCATCCCCGAGCGCGCATCCCATTTTGGTTCTGTTGAACTGAGGGACTAGGATTTTGTATCTGTGTTCATGAGGCTGTTCCTCCCTGTTTCTTTGTGGAGCTGTGTCATTCTGGGGAGAGGAGCCATGATGTCTCTCTCTGCTGCATTATGTCTTTAAGGGTGGTGCGTGCTCTTGCGTCTGGATGGCTTGACGATTGTAACTGCATGAGCGGCCCTGTGCGTGAACATGTGCAGGTCGTTGAGTGTGAATGTGGCAGTGTTGGGTTGCATATGTGACATCTTAAGGCCTGTCAGTCCATATGAGTGTGTGTGAGGCTGTGATTGATGTGTGTGATTCCCCGGGGTTTGAGGGGTGGTTGGTGTCAAGGGCATTTGGAGCATATCCTCCTCTAATGAAGAGTTCAAGGCTGTTTGTGTCAAGGATGGGTTTTTAAAAAAATTAAATAATACCCATATGACAAAATATATTTAAATACGTATGTACAACGTAAGGCATAATGATAAAATAATCAACCCGTATGTGTACCCATAACTCAGCTTAAAAAATTGAGCATGACCAATAGTTAGACGACCCTCGGTGCCCCTCCCCACGACAGCCCCTCTCCTCAGTCATTATCCTGTATTTTCTGTTCATTATCCCCCTTTTTTTTTTTTGCAGCTTATCACATATGTATCTCTAAACAATATCTTCTCTAGTTTTTCCTCACAGAAATGGAATCATACTGGGCGTCTGGCTCCTAGTAGTCACTAGGGGTCACTAGGAAGTCATCGGGGTGTCTGGTAGTCGCAGACAGTCTGCAGTGGAATTCTGCGATTTTTTCTTTCTTTTTTTTTTTTTCTTTTGCTCTACATTGGTTGTGAGTTTCATCCACATTGAAGTATGTGGCTGTAATACATTTCTTTTTATAGCTGCATAGTATTTTGTCTGATGAGTGTATCACCAGCATATGAGTATGTCATGGTTTATAGATGCATTCTCAGTACATCAGTCCACATTTGGGTTGTTTCCAGGCTTTTTTTTTTCTTTTTTCCCTCTCGCTTCACTTTATGAATAGTGCTGCTGCAATTTTTCATGAATTTGTGTCCAGTAGTATATGTGCAAAAGCTACTCTGGGGTGTAACACCCCAGGAGTGGGGCTTAGGATATATGCATCTTTTTAGGCATTGCCAAATTGTTCTTCAAAGTTATTTTGGCACTTGAATTCCCAGCAGCAGTGTCTGAGAGCTTCTGTTTTGTTGTTTTTTTTCCTACATCTATGTCAGCATTCAACATTATCAGACTTTTAAATTTTGGCAGTCTTTGGACGTATTTTGCATAGTGTATCTTACTGGCCTAGTGTATCTAACTTGCATTTTCTTGATTTCTAATGAGGTTCATTATTTTTCATATGTTTAGTAACTGTTTTGGTTCTGTTTTTGTGAAATACTTGATCATCAGTTTTGCACATTTTTGTATTAGTTTGGTTTTCCCTTACTGCTATTTAGGCAATCTGTATATATTGGACACTAATCTTTTTTGTTTGTTTTTTTGGGGGGAGGAGGTAGTTAGGTTTATTTATTTATTTATTATGGAGGTGCTGGGGATTGAACCAGGACCTCGTGCATGCTAAGCATGCTCTTTACCACTGAGCTATATCCTCCCCCTGGACACTAATCTTTTATTGACTATTTGTGTTATAGGTATCTTCTCTCACTCTGGTTTTATTTTTCATTCTTTTTACAGTGTCTTGGGATAAAAAGAAATTCTTAACTTGAATGTAGTCAAATTTAGTTCTCTTTTCCTTTCCATTATCTTCCAATTTGGATCACTTGTTCCTGCACGATTTACTGAAGGAGTTGGTCCTGTCCCCACTGCTCTGCAGTGTCTCCTCTGTCATAGCATATGTCAATATGTGTGTATCTGTTTCCAAGCTCTGTTCAATCCTATTAGTTCCTTCTGCTGTATTGAATCTGCCATTTAACTTGCCCATTTAATTTTTAATTTCATTTAAAATATTTTTCTAGGTGTTCTAGAGGTTTCTTTTTCAAATCTTCATGATCGTTTTAATGGTCTTTCATCCCTTTCTCATATTTTTGATATGCTCTTTTATTTCTTTAAACTTATTGAAATTGTTTCATAACTGCCTGAACTGAAAATTAGTCATTGGGCAATTTATTTTACAGATAGACTTGCACACATGCCAAATGATATATGAACAAGGTTGTTCACTCCAATATTATTTATAAGAATAGCAAAAGAAACATCTGTTGAAGACTGGTTAAGTAAACTATTGTACATCCGTATCAAAGGGATTCAGTGCAGAAGGAAGGAAGGGAGAGAGAGAGAGAAAGGATGCTTTTAAGGTACTGTTGTAGGTATAGATTCCAAAAAGCAAGGTTCAGAACAGTCCACTACCTTTTGGATAAAACAAATGGACAATAGGAAGCTATAAAATGCAAGCACAGGTTCCCATTGTCCACAGCATTAATATAGAAGAAACTACAGCTGTCATCTACCATCGCCACTCCTATAAGGAAACCTGGTCTTCAGCAGCCCCTGGGCAAGTTCTGAGTCACTAGGAAATAGTTGTGGGTGGGGAATCTAGGGGTCTTTGGTGGTCCTAAGTGTGTCTGGAAATACTTCGGGCTCTCCATTGGCCTTAGGGGTGTCTGAAGATATTTGAGGGACCATATGCCTTTGGTAGCATCTGGGGATATTTGAGGTCCATGGAGCCACCCGCGTTGGGGGTCCCTGGCCTGACAGATGATGACGACTTCTCCTTCCCACCACGTCGTCTTTCCGCAGGAACCGCGCAGCCTGGGCGCAGCCTCGCCGCCCTTGGCGGAGGCCGGTGCTCCCCGGCGTTTCCGGCGGGCAGCGCCCCGGGGAGAGGCGGCGGGGGCTGTGCAGGAGCTGGCGCGGGCGCTGGCGCACCTGCTGGAGGCCGAACGGCAGGAGCGGGCGCGGGCCGAGGCGCAGGAGGCCGAGGATCAGCAGGCGCGCGTCCTGGCGCAGCTGCTGCGCGTCTGGAGCGCACCCCGCACCAACGACCCTTCCCTGGGCCTGGAAGATGACCCCGACGCCCCCGCCGCGCAGCTCGCCCGCGCCCTGCTCCGTGCCCGCCTAGACCCCGCTGCCCTCGCAGCCCAGCTTGTTCCCGCCCCTGCCCCCGCCGCAGCGCTCAGACCCCGGCCCCCAGTCTACGACGACGGCCCCACGGGCCTGGATGTGGAGGACGCCGGCGACGACGCGCCGGACGTGGACCCCGAGCTGCTGAGGTACCCCTGCAAGAGGGGGGCGGGGGCGGGCGCCAGCATCCTGGGAGGAGGGCGAGGAGCTGCGGGGGGACTGCTTCAGGAGGTGGAGGTGCGAACACCTGGGTCCTGCGACCCTAGGAGGGACTTTGGTCCTGGACCCAGAGTGTGGGGGCAGAGACGCCTGGCCGGGAGGACGAGTGGGAGGCGGGGAAACTAGTTTCAGGAATGGGAGGCGGGGACCTTCATCTCCTGAAAGCAGTGGGACGCCTGGGTGGGAAGGAGGCCGCCAGGTTCCCAGGCTGTAAGCGGTTGCGCGCCACCTAGGTCCTAGGGCCGGGGCGTTTTCACTGCATTCTGCTATGCTCCCCTGCAGGTATTTGTTGGGGCGGATCCTCGCGGGAAGCGCGGACTCCGAGGCTGTGACTGCCCCGCGTCGCCTCCGCCGTGCCGCGGACCAGGATCTGGGTCCTGAGGTGCCCCCTGAGGGCGTGCTGGGGGCTCTGCTGCGCGTAAAGCGCCTGGAGACCCCCGCACCCCAGGCGCCCGCGCGCCGCCTCTTGCCCTGAGCACCACCTGGATCCTGCGCACCCTCCCGCCCAGGACCGCCCGACCCCTGACACCCCGACTGCTCCTCCCGCACGTCGAGAGCGGCTTATCCCGCCAGCCACTGTTGCTGCCCTCGAACCCCAAGATCCCCATCCCCACAATAAATATGATCTGAAGCAGCTACCTGTTTGTTTGAGTGGCGGCGTCGGGGCGGGGTGGTGGGGTGGTGGTGGACTGGGTGGTGCTGGCTGCCCTTAGATGAAGGAAGAGAGTCTCTGCCTTTGATCCCCCACTTTTGAGACAACCTCCCTCCCAGCCTGTGCCTCTCCTCACTGGGGAGGTATCCATATGTAGAATGGCAGTGCCCACACAGATTCTGTGCCCCGTTTCTAGGCCTCCTTTAGGAATGAAGAGCCCAAAAGCCTTTGAGGCGACTTTCAGGGCTTGCTGCAGCATCTTCCGAGGGTCCATCCTCCTAAGGACCAACTAGGTGGTCAAGGGGAGGCTGTTAATGAGGCATGAGAGTAGCGCTTGGGCCCGCATGTCCATAGCCACATTCGAAGGCCCCCTGAGATGGGGAGGGGCTACTGACCGGAAGCGAAAGGGAGCGGGCTGCAGGCTGCAGGCTGCTCTCCCAACCTGGTCACCTCCTGGCAAGGTAAGAGGGGGATAAGGTGTATTTTATGTTTGTCAGCTTGATATATGTTTAAGTATTTAGCTATATAATACGGAGGCCACTCTATCGGTACTCTTACCCTAGCCCTGAAGATTATCAGTTGGTGTGGTGGTAAATGGCTTGTGGTCATGGCCTTTCCACTGGCAATTCCATCTGCCCCCTTGTTATCTCCAAGTTTTTCCTCAAATGTCACCTATTTAGTAAGGCTTTCCTTGGCCTCTCTGTCACCGAATTACTTCACCTGCCTTTAATACAAAGTCTTATATATATCTACAAGGGCAGGAATTTGTAGTGTCTTGCTTGACTCTACATCTTTTGTGCCCCAAACAGGACCTTGCACACTGTGGGTTCCCTCACATTTCCTGAATGAAAGAATTCTCACAATTTAAGTAACATTCTCTCCAGTCTCATTCCCACCCACATAACACTAGGCATGGAGGCAGCTTTGAAACTTGAGAACACCATTTATTTAAGTTTGCACAAAATCTCTCAACTTGACATAACATAACCAACACACTACACCCCACATTGTCAAAAAGCCCATCACCAAATGAAAACCTCTCCAGGAGAGGGTCCATCTATCCCCAGTACACCAACAGTGTCCCACACAGCTACTTGCTCTGGGAGTCTCATGTGAAGGAACCACCACCCTGGTTTGGGAGAGGGTCCACTTTTCTAGACCAAAATCTTCAGGCCACAGAGCAGCCACAGCGGCACATGGCCTTCTGGTGCCGGGCTTTATCCCCACCTGGCCCTGTCATGGCCTCCTTTGCCATGGCCTCCCGGACTCTTTGGATCTCATGGATGAGCAGGGAAAAGGCCTCCTCCACGCCTTGGCGTGTCTTGGCTGAGGTCTCCACGAAAGGGGCCCCCCAGCTCTTTGCGAGGGCTGCAGCAGCAGCACGAGCATCTCCGGTGGTGGTCACCAGGTCACACTTGTTGCCCACAAGGACGAGGGGCTGGGTGTGGTGAGGGCCCCAGGTGGCCCGCATCTGCTGCAGCTGGGCTAGAGACGAGGGGTCATCGAGGGCGAAGACACCCAGCACACCATCCCCAATCGCCACACACTGGTCACGCAGGGCCCGATGAGTGGCCTGCCCTGCCGTATCCAGCACGTTCAGAATGCAGCCTCCGTGGTCCAGGGCCATCTCCTTCCAGTAGGAATCCTGGATCGTGGGGTCGTGGTCTTCCACGAAACACTGGTGGTTCAGCTGGATGGTCAGCGCGCTCTTGCCCACACCGCTTGCGCCTACCACCACTGCCTTGTACTCGGGCAGCTTTTTGCCAACACCCCTGGAGGGTGCCCGAGCCCTGTGGCTCTGCTCCTGGGAGCTGGGGCTCCATGTGCCCAGGCCCAGATCAAACATGCTCGGCTTTGTTGGCAGCGCCATGCCCCCAGTGGGCAGCTCAGGGAAGAGATGTGGATGGCAGGCCTGCAAGCAGGAAGAGAAGAAAGACAGCAGGGGTGAGGTGGGGCAGGAGGTTAGGTGAGACCATTTAGTGGCAAAGGGACTGCTGGGTGTCATTGAATCAACCTTTATTGAGTGTGTAGTGTGTGCTAATCACTTAAAATACTATTATTTATGTTGCTTATTCTCTCATTCCCTTTTCCAACATAAACTGTGTGAAGGCAGGGACTTTTTAAAAAATATGTTTTGACAGAAATAGAGTCACAGACATAGAATATAAACTTGTGGTTGCCAAGGGGGCGGGGGGTGGGAAGAGATAGACTGGGATTTCAAAATTGTAGAATAAACAAGATTATACTGTATAGCACAGGGAAATATATACAAGATCTTGTGGTAGCTCACAGAGAAAAAAATGTGACAATGAAAATATATATGTTCATGTATAACTGAAAAATTGTGCTCTACACTGGAATTTGACACAACATTGTAAAATGATTATAAATCAATAAAAATGTTTAAAAAAATAAAAAATGTTTTGAGGAGTTATTTATGTAGGCTTTTTTTTTTTTTTGTGGAGGAGGGAGGTAATTAGGTTTATTTATTTATTTTTAGGGGAGGTACTGGGGATTGAACCCAAGACCTCCTGCATGCTAAGCATACGCTCTACCACTTGACCTATACCCTACCGCCCCCTCCCCGAGCAGGGATTTTTAAAAACAGCTTTATTAATTTATATACTGTAAAGTTAATCTAGCCAAGGTGTACAATTCAATGCTTTTTAGTTCCTTCATGGAGTTGTGTGACAATCTCCATAATCTAATTTTAGAACATTTCCATCACTCGGAAGAGAAACCCCCCCTCCACTAGCAGTCTCTCCCCATTCCGGAGGGAGGGCAGGGATTCCGTCAGTTTTGATTTCAGATTGTGTCACTGTTGGATCCCAGCCCTGCACGGTGCCAGTCATAGTTTATCCTGAGCAACATTCCTGGCCCCAGGGAGTTTATGTTCTAAAAGGTGGGGACAATAAACCAAATCCGTAAGCAAATTATGAGGTCTGTTAGCCATTATCATTGCAATTTAGTCTTTATTACTCATGCAACACACAGCTATTGAGAACCTACTGTGTGGCAAGGACAAAGAGGTGGGGAAAAAAATAAGATAACAAACCCCGTCTCTCAGGAACGTGACATTCTAGTCAGGAAGACGGACAGACGGACGGACAACAGCAAAGTTTCAGCAGTAGGTGATAAGCCTTGGGAGGTGCTGGGTTAACGTTAGGCATTTCTATTATAATTTAATTTTCTTTCATTAATTGGAGGATCTTCCCGCTCGCCAGGCATTGTGATGGGTGCGGGTGGGGGGCGGGGATAGGGCCCGAGAACAAAATAGACTAAAGTCCCTGCCCTTGGGGGGATTAGATTCTGGAAGTGAGAAAGAGACAATAAACAAGATAAGCAAGTAAATTACCATGTAGTTAGAAGAGGATGGGCACCCAGCAGGTGCTCAATTAGTGTGCACTATTAATAGCAAGTCACCATTAACGCATTCAATACACATCCTGGTCTCGGTTCGGTGTGTGGCCTCAGGAAATGCATCATAATAGCCGAGGTCCTAGTCTCCCGGGAAGCCCTGGGGCAGTGGCATCTGGGGTGGCGAGGGGAGGGGGGAGGTGTCCATGGAGGGTTCGGCCGAGTTTGGGATCTGGGGTCAGAGTTGGGGGGCCGGGTCCCAGGTGGGGATGTTGCCCATGCTGGCCCAGAAAGGAGGGGGCCGCGATGGGGAGATGTGAGCTGGGGACAGAGCTCAGGCGTTGCGCCCTGTTTGGGGGCATAAGATGTGGCTGTGAGGACAGCCTGGGTGAGAGGGAGGCACCTGCAGGAGAGGTGGGACTTGGGGACATTCTGAGACGGGCCTGACTGGGTGGCTGAGGGACCGGAGGGTGGGGAGGGGTCCGGACGGCGCGAGACGTGAGGCGCCCTGACCCGGGGCCGGGGTGGGCCGGGCCGGGCCGGGTACGGGGCCCTGGCTCTGGGCGCCAGCGGCCGGGAACCAAGAGCCCACCCGCGCAGTGGCGGGGACCGGCCCTGGGTCACACAGCCCATTGCCAGGTGGCACGGGAACTGCGGGGCCAAGTGCTCGCGGAGCATCGCCGGGAGCCCCTTCCCCACGGCCCGGGTCGGGTCGCCCGGACCCAGTCCCTGGTGTCGCTTCCCTGACCTCAGGGAAGCCCACCCCGAGAGTGGCCTCTTCCACCCCGTCCAGGGTCGGCCCGGACCCCGCACCACGTCGGTCACGCATCCCCTGACTAAGCCCGGGTGGCTGGCTGGCGGGGAGGGGGGACCCGAGTTTCACCCTGAAACCGAGACCCGGTGCTCGGCCCAAGCCTCCCTGCCCGGCGCCCACACCCTCGCCCAGGCGGGTTCTTATAATGGCGGCCCTCGGGGGCGGGAAGAGGATGGTGGTCCCCGAGGCAGGGAGGCGGCGGGGGAGGGGTCCCCTCACTCACGACCTAGGCCGCACTCCCACAACCCTGAGTGGAAAGTCGAGGCCGGGGCTGGGGGCCCGGGAGGCCCAGCTCACCTCTGTCCCGGGAAGGCTGGTGTCGCTGGGACCCGAACTCGCCGCCGCTCTGACAGGACTGACAGGGGAGGAGATGCTCGCACCTCTTCCCGGCGGAGGACTGCTGAGGGGGAGGGAGTGCGCATGCGCGGCGGGCTGCCCTCAGGCCCCTCAGGCGGGCGCACCCCCGCCCCCAGGTGAGCGCCGGGTCACCGCCCGCCCTCAAGTGTGCGCCAGGTGGTCTCGCGGTGCGTCGTGAGCACGGACTCCTCTGTGTGCCCCCTGCATCCTGCTGCACTTCTTCCTTACCTTGCCCCCATCTGGGACGGGATTTCGTGTTTTTAGTGTGTGGAGGATGTCAGATTTTTGACCTGAGTGTCCAGACTTTGTGAAACGTTTGGCGAGGGCCTCTGAGGCCCCGGTGTTTGCACTGCCTCAAGCGGGCTTTTTGGTAGCTCGGGAGAGGGTTGTATCCATTCCTGGAGGGAGAGAGTTGCTAAGAATTACTCTGTAAAGGCAGAAAAGAACCTGATTTGAGGTGGATGCGTCTCAAGCTAAAACATTTCTTAAGACTCCCTTGCAGCTATGACAGTCATGTGACACAGTTCTGACTAATGAAATGTAAGCAGGGGTTGTAGGGCAGGGACATCCAGAATGCTCCTTCACAGGAGGATGACTGAGCTGGCCAGCAGCCTCCTTCCCTTTCCCCAGTCCCCCAGTCTTGATTGGGTGGGGCTCTGGTAGTCATCTTGGGGTGATAGGGTAGCCATGAAGAAAAGTCCAGGAAACCTCAGCCCAGGCTCCTTTGAGTTGCCAAAGTAATTCTTATTATGTGGGAGAAATAAAACCCCCAAATTATCCTCCAATTCCCCACCCTTGCTCAACAGTAGGCACTTCCCCCAGGAAGCTACCCGTGACCACCAAATCTAAGTATGTTAAACCTGGACCCTTGTCCCTCCACTCCCCAATCAAGACAGCCAGATGGGGAGACTGAGGCCTAGTGACGACACTTTGTGGTAGTTTTCTTGCCTTCCCAGCCCAGAATGTAGCTGGGACTGGCTGTGAGTTTCCTATTTGTAAAGCAGGCACTCATTTTCTCACAAGATTCCACCATTTACTCTCTTATGGAGCCAAATTGCTTACTCTATTTCCAGTTAGTATTTTGGGGCACTGGATGAGCAGGGGGTCAACCCAATAAAGATCCGTACCCTCATTTCTTCATTACTCACTAGCCGTGTTGGCCAGGAGTGTGGAGTTCTCTACCCAAAGTTAAAGACTTTCTCCAGATTTGCAACAACTTGTACTTTATTACATATGCAACCCCGCCAATACCTGCCAGTTGATCCCCCCTCCCTCTAAAGTATCATCTTTATGATATGAGCCCTGTCTTGGAGCCGCTGAGCTGCCCCACTTTCCTTCTGGCAGAGTAGATGGAGTCCCTCGAGCAGGCAGGGGGAGATCTCCAACTGATCATCACAGTCCGCGTACAAGTATTTACACTTAAATCAGCACCCTTGGGGAGTTGTAAAGGGTCTTCAGGATCAGAAGGATTAAGGCTGCCCCTCATCCAAGATACAGGTTGGAATGAACTAAGGCTGGTCTTTCTTGGGCTTCACAGGTGAAGAGCAGCACATTCTGGGATTTAGTGTGAGTGGGGCAAATCCTCCCCAAACTTGTTCTGGTAGGCGATGTTCTTCATGGCTAGGAGAGCCTGAGGAGGAGGCAAGAGAGTGGCGGAGTCAAGAGAGTGAGCACCCTCCTACTGCAGCCAGGAGGCTGCCCCCGCTCCAGCCCTTCACTGCCTTGTCTCTTGGACTAGCCCGCATGCAGAAGGGTCTCTATTTGCCCCTAAGGGTGTGTGTGTATGGGGGTGGGGGTGAGTGTGCACGTGTTAGAGGGTCTGCCCAGGGCCCACCTCGTGATGGACATAGGCCTGACAGCAGTAGCACCAGGCAGACAGGTCAGCATAGCTGAGTACCAGCGGGTGTCCCGAGCCTTCATGGTGTTGGAGCATATGACCGTTGACGTAACGACCGCAGTAGACCTGAGGTTGGGGAGCAAGTATTGGGTGGGGATCAGCTCCCACCTGTGGTTTGCTCCTGGGCCAGCCTCCACACCATCCCCTTCCTTAGCTGCATACCTGATAGCAAGACAGACACACCCAGTTCTCCTGGTGTGTTCCACAGTCCTGACAGGGTTGGGTCACACTGAGGCCTGCTTCAGGTGTGGGGCATACTGCCACCAAATGGGGACACCAGGGGAGTGGCGTCACAGCATAAAACATGACCTGGGGTAGGTGAAACTGAGTCAGCTAGGGACTCCATCTTCCCATCAAATGTTCCTATATCACACGCGCCCAGGTAGAGGAAGAAACAGGTGAGAGAAGGGAGCCACTGTTCCCACCTCTCCCTGACCTCACCTGGTCAGTGTCAGCATGGTCTCCAAAGACCTGCGTCAGCACTGATTCATCCGTGTTCTGACCTCCAGCTGCCTCTCCTAGTAGCCCCTTCTCTTCGGGGGGTTCCTATACACACAGAGGTTAAGAGATGTATCCAGGAGGCCCAGTTCTTGTCTCTTCTTCCCCCTACCTGAGTGTGGTGGGCCTTACCTGAGGCTCACTGTCCAGTTCCAAGGTCCTGAGATTCCCAATCAGCTTACTGGGGGATTGCTCCTGGGTTGTGGCTCCTTGTACGGGTGAGGTGGGAGGAGTCTGGTTGACAGGGCATGAGGCTGGAGGGTTCTGGATCGGCTCAGCTCCCCCTGTTGCCTCTTCCGAGGTGGTCTGGTCCAGTGTGGCTCCTCCTATGGCTGCCTCTGAGGACTGGTCCTGAGTGAGCTTCACCACAGCTGTCTCTGAAGCGGACTCTTTCACGGATGATGCTGAGGTGGCCTTTCCCAGGCCTGCATCCAGAATGTTCCCTTCTGGCATGGTCAACCCCTTGGCTGACCCAGGATGTGCTGGTTGGGGTGACTTCTTGGTGATCAACTCAGAACTGGAGGGTCCCTCTTTGTCTTCGACCTCTGGAACCATGAGAGAGAGATCCTTGAGTGTGGGTGCTACCCTCTCTCCCGCCTCTAATCCTTGCCCTCCCCTGAGCCCCCACTGCCCTCAATTCCCCATGCCCACTCACTCATGACCCGCAAGCTGCGCCAGTATCTGCGATGGACTTGGATGGTCTCAGTGATCGAGGCAAGGGCCCCTGATAGTGGGGGCCGCAGGAGGGTCAGCATGGGGAGTGGATCCCCAAGGAGGGAACGGGTGCAGGCAGCCATGGACTCCGAGATGGATGTCAGATTATAGCCACCCTTTATTAAGGAAAAGAGGAGGGAAAGGTATGATTGCCGGCGAGTCCTCAGGGAATTTGGGAGACAAGATGACCTGCCTTCCAATCCCCCTTTGGGTCCACAGCACAAGAACCCACAATCTGTCAGATGGGCAGCACCCACTGTGTGAAGTGGTTGTTGAGGGGGATAAACTGTGATGTAAAGTGCAAGATAAAAACCACAACAATAGCAGTACTCACGGCAATGTTAGTAAGAGCTGACCTTCATTAAATGCTTGCTGTGTGCCAGGCCCTACTCTAAGTACTGAATCCCACAACCACATGTACTCAAGTTCCTATGGCCCCACCACACAGGAGCCCTTGCCCTGACCTGGTACATGGACAACTGGTTTTCTCTCTACACGAACCGCTGTCCTGACCTGGTACAGGAACCCCCCTTTCTCTCACTCTATAGGAACCTCCAGTCTCTGCTCTTTGCAGATAAAAAATCTGAGGCTCAGAGTGGTTAGATGGCTTGTCTGAGATCATGACAGCTGTTAAGAGGTAGCACTGAGGTTGGAACCTGGGCCATGTGATTAAAGAGTCCACTACCCTGTCCCGCCACAAGCAGGCCTGGGTGCACAGTGGGACATTTTACCAGGCAGTTAATCTCTCTGTAACTTATTCTCCTCGTCTGTAAAGGAGTAAAAATAACAGCACAGAAGGTTGCTGAGAGGGTTAAACTAATGTGTGAACAATGTGTAAAAAGAAGCAGTCACACAATTTGTATAGTGTTTCCCATATGCCAGGCACCCCTCTGTGATTAGCCAGCTGCACCTTACAAATGAGGAAACTGAGGCACAGAGGGTGGGGTACTGAGTAATTTACAAAAGGTCAGTGAATTTACTTTGTCTCAGGAACTTGCTGGAGGCAGTTCCAGTAGTGATAAAAAGCATAGGAAAAAATATATTTATATACACACACATACATATATGTGTCACTGAATCACTATGCTATACACCAGAAATTAACACAACATTGTAAATCAGCTATAATTCAACACAAAAAAAAAGAAAAAAAAAAAAAGAAAAGACTCCGGAGTCAGGTTGTCTGGGTTCAAGGCCTGGCTCTGCCATTATTAAATATGTGACCTCAGGCCAGTTACTACACTTCTCTGTGCCTCAGTTTCCCTGATCTTGAGAGGAAAATGACGAGGTCAGCAGACCCTCCCTCATGAGACTGCTGTTGTCGAATAAACACATTAATAATGCATGTAAAGTGCTGAGAATTGTGTCTTGTACTTAGTGAGCATGCAATTAAAGTTGCTACTGCTGGTATTATTATTAATGCCCAATGTGAGTCCACAAGCCCAGGTGGGGACACTCAAAGGAGATTTTAGGGAACAGCCCTGAGTGTCGCGGCCAGTCAGTAGAAAGGGCAGGGCCTCCCGACCACCCTCCCACTGCGGGAAGAGGGACCAAGAGAGTTACCTCTAGGATCAGGATAATGCGGCCATTGGCCAGGCCCATCAGCAGGTGGGTGAGGTGGGCATAGCCCTCAGGCGACACCTGGCAGCCACCCAGCGGGTCCCCCCGGGCAGCGTCAAAGCCAGCTGAGACCAGCACCAGCTCTGGGTTAAACTGCGGCAGGGAGAGAAGAGACATAGGGGCATGGGGGTGGGGGCCTGAGGACGCAGCAGTTGAGGGAGACCCAGACATGGAGACCAGGACAAATGAAGACAGGGAGATGCAAGTCAGAGAGATGGAGACATGGGACCGGGAGTCCAGGAGACACAAGACCAGGGCTTCAAAATGAGGGAGGGGAGGACATGGAGACACAAGAGAGACTTGGAGACGTGGACACATCAGACCAAGACCTAGAGACATGAGATACAGAGATATGGAGACACCAGAAATGGACTAGGATGGATGGGGACATGAAGTAGAGTTGTGAAACATGGAGACTAAGACATCAAGAGACAGTGACATGAGACACAGAGAAAGATACATCCTCACATACATGCCCAAGCGTGAGACCAAGAGGCACATGCTCCCCTTCTTGGGTCAAACATGGGACACATGCACAACACAGGGCTTTATACACACAGCGCCAAAGAGAGGTGCAGACACACAGGACTATACATGGTACTAGTTACCCGCATGCACGCGCAATTTCTCAGGGAACAGTAATCCACGGCTGCTCCGGCCCAGACACAATCATATGCATGCCATCACCACAGTCACAATAGCCACATGCACACTGTTGTGCCCGCAGGAGGTGGTCTCTTGCACACAGTCACTCACATGATTTTACACAGTTACACACACACAGAAGGTAGTCACAGCCACTGTGCAGTCAGACCCACGAACACATCTGAACATGCACACCTGCACAGAGGTCACAGAGATGGCACTCATATTCATCTGCCCTCTGAGTCAGCTATGGGCACACGATCTGCCACAGACACCCACACTTTATACATAGAAGGCAGTTACCTACAGCCACTCATGCAGAGTCAGGCAAATATACACAGGTCACAGGAGACAGTCGGAGAGATGACTGTCATACATAGCCTCCCCCACACAGAAAGTCACACACCAGCTGTCACAGAGAGAGCAATGTGCAGTGACATACAACATCACACCCATCACACAGAGAAATGGCAGTGACAAAGAGGTGCCTATGCAGTTTCACACACACTCGAACCCCTCCCCACCTTGCATGTGCATTTCCACAGGGATGGCCGTCACATGTGGCCACCATCACAGAGACAGGCACTAGTGATGGTGTATACACAGGACATGTACACAGCCAGGCACACCCCCAGGCAAGACCACCCCAGCCCTGCCAGAAGTCCACCACAGTTACACACAGAGAAGGTAGTCACTTACAGCCACTGTACACCGGCCCAAAGGCCCTCAGAGTCACATCGCCTCCCCCTAAACCATCACTACAGCCACCCACAGTCCCACCTGGGAGTCAGACACATGCACACTGCTGCCTCCCACACAGTCACCTACATCCTGAACCGTACCTCATAGGCAATGGGAAGCACCAGACGATGCCAGGCAGCCAGGTAGTCGGTGTCACCCATGCGGGACCCATTCCAGGCCACGTTGACGGTGAAGCCAGTGCCTGCAGCCTGACCTACCTGGCTGCTGGCACCCTCATCCCCCATGGGGAAGAAGGTACCATGATCATAGCGGTGCAGGGAAATGTAGAGCACGCTGCAGGGAGGAGGCAGGGAGGGGGCGCGGCTGGTTAGCCCCGGCACCCCTGAGACTTGGCCCGCCCACCTCCCTGCCCTAGCCCCTCACCTGGGGTCCTCCTCAAATATGTGCTGAGTTCCATTACCGTGATGGACATCCCAGTCCACAATCAAGATCCTGGGGAGAGGACAGCGTCTCAGTTATCTGGGACACTCACCTCCTCGGGGAGGGCAGGGGCTAGATCCCTGGAGTCTCTGTGCAGGAACATTTATTGTAGGTGGCAGGACCCTGGGTCCCGGGGGAAAGCACTGGGTGACAGGCTTGTGGGTTCTATCAGAGTCCTAAGGGCTTCATGGTGGGCCCGAGCAAGTCCTCAGGGCCAGACCCCAGACCTTGTGTGGGTAAGCGCTGGGGGCTGGATCATGGGTCTTTTGAAGCAACGCCAGGGGCCTGGACCCTGAGTTGTTGGGATAGCCATCAGGGGCCAGGAACTCGGGTGGCGAATCCTGGATTCCGTTTTATAAGTACCTGGGTGCCACAATCTATGGGTCCTATCTGGGTAAGCATTGAGAGGCTAGATCCTTGATCCTTTTCTGGAAGCGTTGGGCAAATGGATTCATGGTGTTTCTGGGTAACTTTAGGGGCCACACTATGGGACCTGCTAAGTAAGCACCAGGCTGGGGGGGCCCCTCACCGCAGCGCATGCCCACTGATGGCCTGGGCATGGCGAGCAGCCACAGCCACTGAGTTGAAAAAGCAGAAACCGCAAGCAGCATCCCGCTCTGCATGGTGTCCAGGGGGACGAACCACGGCAATACCATTCAAAACCTGGGGGAGGGGCAGGCAGCAAAGATTAGACCACCCACCCTCACAGCTTTCCCTTCCCTTTCTTCCCCACTTCCCTTTCTCCTGCCCACCAGCTGCTAGGGGCTCCCAGCCCTGTGGCCCCCACCCCTCGGGGTGCACTTCCCCGTGAGCAAGGCCTCCAGTGAGCTGGGGGGGGCCCCTCCCTGTTGAGGACCGCTCCCCCTTCCCTTTCCTCAGGCCCAGCCCAACTCTCAGAGCTGCCTCTTTCCCCAGCCCCAGCCCCAGCCCCAGGACTTCCTCTCCCGAGCTGGAGCCAGCCCAAACCCGAGCCCCAGGTCTCCTCCCCAAAGTAGACGCACCTCTCCCGCCAGCACAGCCTCTACCAGGCGGCACACGGCCCCAGTGGCCAGCTGCGCGCAGGCGAAGGTGCTGGGGCAGATGTAGATGGAGTCATAGTTGGCACTCTCGCGGTGCAGCTCCCGGGTTTTCATCTTCTCCGTGGCCCGTAGACGCTCCATGTACTCCGCACTGGAGGCACAGATGGGGCACTCGTGGGACAGTCAGGTAATTTGGTCACCTCCACATACCAGAGACGCAAGCCCAGGCTCCAGCCCTTGGGGCGGCTTGTGAGGTCTGAGGCCCCCTCCAACCACAGGCACGGGGGTCTGACCTGTGGCAGGTGAGCAGCTCAGCATCCGTGGCGGGACGTGCGGGCAGGGCCAGGCAGCGCCTGGCAAGGCCCAGCTCCTCCAGACGGCGCATGATACGCTGGATGCGCTGAGGCATCTCGGGGTGGTGGCTAGGAGTGCAGGGACCAGAGGCAGGGCTTAGTGCTTGAACGGGGGTCTCCCCACCTCCCACTTAGCCTGGCTGACTGCATACCTGTCCCACATGCTGTGGTGATCCATCATCTGTTGGTCGTAGACCAGCCCTGTGCGAGCCTGCAGCACTGGCCATGTCAGAATTGGGAGCTCAGGGGGCTGCCACAGTCCCTCCTCCTCCTTCTCCTCCACATCTTCCTCCTCCACGGTGTCCTCCTCCTCTGGGGTCTCAGCTGCAAGCGGAGGTCACATTTACCTTCCTCCTATACCCCTACCCTGGGTCCCCGTAATGCTCTGGAACTCAGTTTACCTAAACCTAAAAAGGAGTGGGAGGTCTGAAACCAGGGCCCAGGGAGAGGGCCTGACCTTCCCCCACCAAGGGGGCCCAGGAAAGTCAGAGTGGGGCCAGGAAGAGAGTCTCCTCCCCCAGCTCATTCCATGCCCAACCCCCCACCAAGCAGACTCCCTGCCTCCTACCTGATCTCACCAGGACCTCCCAGAAGGGCTCCAGGGCTTCCAGGGCGCAGGAGACAGAAGTCTGGGCACTGGAGGGCAGGGGGAGGGAAAATGTGACCTAATGACCCCAGAGGGAGCCGTGAATGTCCCGCTTCTCCCTTCCTCCACCTAGGCTCACCTCCGGCAGGGGGCGCCCGGGAACTCCAGCATGGGACAAGGGTCTCCCAGAAGGGTGTGGAGCGAGGCGCTGACACCTTCAGCCAGGGAGCGGAGGTTGTAGCCACCCTGGGAGGAGGTGTGAGGGAGGTCAGGAAAGAACCAGACATGACAAAGGAAGAGTAGTGATGATACTAGGGTGCCGACTACATGTCAAGCAACAAGGCACCTGAAGGGTGACTTCATTTTGTTTACTGAACAATGAGGTGATTACCACTATTATGTTGCCCGCTTTCCATAAGGAAAGCAGAGGCACAAGGAAGTTGAGTGACTTAGGTGAAGTTGTCCAGCCAGTAAGTGGAAATGCTGGGACAGGAACTCCTGCCAGACGTGGAAGTCTTGTTCTTACGTCTTCCAGGATCCCCGGGCCGAGATGAAGTGAGACACTCACCTCCAGCGAGAGGATCAGCTTGCCTCCTGCCAGACCCATGAGTAGGTGGGTCAGCTGGGCGAACCCTGCCGGAGTGGCGGCCATCTCGCCCTGGGGGGGGGGATGTGGAGGGTCAGCTTGGCACTGTGCAACCACCTTTTGCCCACCTGCCATCCCCGTGAGCCTGCCTTACCTTGGGGTCCCCTTGGAGGGCATCAAAACCAGCAGCTACCAGGACCAGCTGTGGCTGGAACTGAAGGGGTAAGGGACTATATGAGGACACCTGCCCTCATGGCCCATCCCTCATCACCCCTGCCCCAGAACACCCCAGACCCCGAGGACCTCAAGGGCAACTGGCAGCAGGACGTGCAGGAAAGCGGCAATATAGTCAGCATCTCGCATCCCCACCTGCAGACAGAGGGGCATGATGCGGATGTCCTGCCATCAGCCCTGAACTGGCTGAAGGGCAGGGATGGGCCTCACTTTGGGGGCTAAGGGTGGACAGACACTGACCTGGTTCCAAGGCACATTGATGGTGTATCCCTGGCCTTGGCCAAAACCTGTGGTGGACCAGTCAGAGGCCTTAAGGTGAGGCCAGAACCTACCCTGCTCGTAGCGGTGGATGGAGAAATAGAGGACGCTGGAGGCAGAAGAAAAAAAGAAGTGGGGGTTGAGGAGAGAGTCAATCCCTCCCTAGGCACACCCAACCCATAACTACCAGTTTACTCAACCACTCATTCTCTCATTAATTTCCCCATGAATTCTCTAATTCACCCATTCATTCATTCATTCTTCCATCCAGTTGCCAACTTATTCATCTTCTCATTCATTAATGCTTCCATTTACTTATCCATCACCTTACTCGTTCATTCATTTGGTCTCTTACTGAAACTCCTCCCTCAGCAAACACTGTTACCCC
The DNA here is from genome assembly GCF_036321535.1 of Camelus dromedarius. Classification (NCBI taxonomy): domain Eukaryota; kingdom Metazoa; phylum Chordata; class Mammalia; order Artiodactyla; family Camelidae; genus Camelus; species Camelus dromedarius. The sequence continues at coordinate 77,592,517 of NC_087472.1, forward strand.
CTGCCTCGGTGCCCACCCGGTTCGAGCTCCGAGACCCTGAGAACTATCAGGTCTCTCCCACCCCCTAGGGCTCCTGACCCCATGGGGGACTCGAGGTCATGCCTGCCCACCCACCTGCCCCTGTGACCCAGGTGGTGACAGCAGGACAAGCACTATGACGTTGGAAGCCCACAGGGGCATGTGGCTCTTAGTTGGCAGGAACCAGCTAAGACTGAAAAGAATGTCAGGCCAGGCCAGGAACCTTACTGTTTCCCCTGAAGGAAGTAGGGAGACTCAGGGTCTAGGGGTTAGGAGGGGTGGGACTTGGCTCTATATTTGGAGCTGGACTGGGGATGCTGACTGGGGCTCCATGAGGCCAGTGAGGGGGCAATTCCTTCTCCCCAATACCATGCAGGCCACCTATAAATACTGCTTCTATTTTCTAGGTGAGAAATTGAACACTCAGAGCAGTGAGGGGCACTGCCACAAAGAACAGATACTGAAAAGACACGATGGTATATGTTCCAAAAGTAAGCCCAGTAGGAGGGCTTGATTCTGACTGAGGCAATCAAAGTGAATAATCTCTCATCCACCCATGCATCCATCCATTTGTTCATCCACCCCCTTTCTTGTTCCAGAAAGGATTTAGGGCAGCATTTTTTTTTTTCTTTTTTAGGGAAATGCAAGAAATAGTGGTAAGCAACGGATCTAGATAAACCTAATAGTCACATTTTAATAAATGCTGATAATGTAGCTGTGAAATTAAACACAATTGACATAAAAGGAATTTTGAAATTGAAGAAAACTCTTGGAATTGGGAAATGAAATCCATGTGAAAGCTCTGGTCTTGAGTAGATGGGAGATGACTGTTTTACCTTTGACTCTGATAGATAAAACCCACAATAGACTGTAAAGATCATCACCAGGGAAAGAAAGGAATAAAGAGAAAACCTGAAGACAGTCTACTCAACAAGAAAGCCACCAGAATCAACAACCAGAACTAATACCCAAGGAAACTAAGTTTATAAAGCACACAGAAGGAGATCTTAAAATAAGTTCAACTGACTTTAAGTGAAAGAATGGTGAACTGACAGCACAGGTTTACCACCTCACTCTCCAACAATCCTAGCGGAATTTAAAGGAATTTTAAACAAGTTATCAACTCAGAAAGACAGAGACAGGAGAAGGGATGTCAGACAATTAGAGACTTCAACAATCTCTGGAAGGTAGTCTGAGGCTCCTGGGGCCCCAGGGTGCCCTCTCCCATGCTGAGCAGGTTGGGGAGGGTACCCAAGATGATCTGAGGTTTCCCTTCTGGAGAAATCAAGCAGAGATCCAGGTCAATGCATACAAAATCAATTCTGAATAGCCAATTCACTAAATTTATTTGTTCCTTTTCTTTTTTTTTAAATTTATGGCTGATGTTTTAAAAATATTTTATTTATTATTGTATTATTTTATTTTGGTGGGGGGAGTAATTAGGCTTATTTATTTTTACAGGAGGTACTAGGGATTGAACCCAGGACCTCGTGCATGCTAAGCATGTGCTCTACCACTTGAGCTATACCCTCCCCACTACTTGTTCCTTTTCACTACTTAGCTTTAGTTTACCTGTTTTCCTTCATAATAGTACTTTAAGGACTATTCAATTTGTCTCCACCTCAGGACCCTGCTGATGGAGTTAAGAGACTGAAAGATGGGGAGCTGGAAGGTTGAAGGGCATGGATAATTTTTTTTTCATTTATACATTCTTATTCACAGGGAAGAATGCACTGAATATATTCACAATTCTCCATATTAATGCATATAGTCAGTAATATATCCACAAAAGAACACAGCTATTGCCTCCAATACATTTATTAAAACAAAAAGAACGATTAATGATATTAAGGAATTATTGTTAATTTTATTAAGCATGATACCGTGGTTATGCTTTTTTTGTATAAAACAAGTCCTACATTTTAGAGATATATTCTGGAATATTTACAGAAGAAATGATACGGTATCTGGGATTAACTTCAACATAATACAGGAGGGCAGCAGTGACGGCAGGTATAGATAAAATAAGATTGGCCAATGAGCTGATAAATGTTGAAGCAGTCAATTCAAGAAGCTAGAAATGACCAAAATAAAGAACATAAGAAGAAGAAACTTAAAAAGATAAAAACAGAAAAAATAATGAATATAAAGAATAAACAATAAAACAGTAGAGATGACCAAAAAAGCAGAAAGCCAGATTTGAAAAGATAAGTAAAATAGACAAACCTCTGGCAAGGCTGAGGGTAAAAAAAAAAAAGAGGTCACCCCAGAAAGAGACCCCCTTTTTTCTGGCATTTGGCAAGATCTCATCTCCCTTGCCCACTCTCCCTAAAGTTGTGACCTGTCAGTGGATATTTCCTGCCCCCATCCCAGGGAAGTGCCTTTTAGGAATAGACCTACATGAACCACAGCAGAGCAGCCTCAGGACAGCCATCTGCAACAGCGCTTTGTTCTTAGGTTTAAATGGCCAAATAAAAATCCCTAGACATTTGAGAAAAACCACGAGTATGACAGAGAAGGACCAAGAAGAAACCAGTTCAGCCAGCCCCAGAATAAAAAGGCAATGCAGAGAACAGAAGAAATTTAACTCTTCTAATTAGTACTCTATAAAAACAATATCAGGAATGAGAGGGCACAGACATAGAGAGGAAGAAAGCGCTCTTGGAGATTAAAAGAATACATAAATACATCATTCAGCAGAAGGGCTGGAAGGTCAAGTTGAGGAAATCTCTCAGGACACAGAGAAAAGGGAGAAAGAGACAGAAGACATGAGAGAAAAAACAAGAGACATAGAGGATCAACCCAGGAAGTCTAACATCTGACTAACAAGGAGAGGCCGGAGAGAACACAGCAGAAGAAATCATCAAAGATCTAACAGAAGAAAGCTTCTGAGGATTTAAGAGAGGTGTAAAATATTTATCACTGGTAAGCAGAATGAAGGGGTGGGGTGAAAATTCGTAACACCAGGGATAAAGAGAAGGAACTTAAAACCTTCTAGAGAGGAAAATATATTGAAAAGAAATTAAAATCAGACTGATATATAGACATTTATCAGCAACATGGAATGCTGGAAAATAATAAAGCAATGTTTAGAGACCAACAAACCTAAATTAGAATGGGCCATAGGAGCTCAGTTACTATGGGGAAAAGTAGAATGAATGCAGTCGATTCAATAAAAGGCTGGACAAAACAACAACTATTTAGTAGTGTCCTCAGTTGACAAGGACTGGCTCAATTACTTCCCACTTTTTGGAGGGAAGTCTGGCAGTAGATCCCAGACTTTAAAGCACACTGACCCTCTGATGAATTGGAAATCCATCCTATAGATATACTCAGAGAAGTATAAAATCATATATTTACCAGACTATTTACTGTAGAATTGTCTGTAATAGCAAAAACTGTAAGTGTCCTGGGTTTAAATGACCAGAGGTATAGCCATACAAGGGAACACAGTACAGCCCTTACAAAGAACACAACGCTTTTCAGAGGCACTAACATGGAGAGGTCCACACCATGCTGTTAAATGTAAAAAGCAAGTTGCTGAAGAACATGTAGTGGCAGTGTGTTAATAACAATAATGATAATGATGACTATTCATACATCTACAGGAAAAATTCTGTAAGGATATCACAAACTATCAACAAGCATTTTTGAGGTGATGGGAATTGCAGAAGACTCGCTGATTTAGACATTTCTATATTATTTAATTTTTAAAACAAATAATTTGCAGTATTGTCATAATCAGAAAAAGTAAAGTAGTAATTCGAGGTTCACTCCAGCTCCAGGGCAAATTGGTGAACAAGATCTCTAAATATTTGTGGGCTCAAATCTTGTCTCTTCAATTTCTCTGTGACCTCTTAACCTGTAAGCCTCAGTTCCCCCATCTGTAAAATGGGGAACCCAATAGTCCTTGCCTCTGTGTAAAATTAGGAGAGATAGCAGACAAACAGAGAGCAGCACAGAGTCTGTTCCCAGGGCAGGTACAACAAATGTCAATGCCTTCCCTTCCCTCCCAGGCCCCTTTTGGCTGGGCCTGTAAAGGTTGGGGGTGGCTAGGAGCCTAGCATCGAGGCAGGTACTTGTGGCATACCTGGGGTCTTGGTCAAAAGTGAACTGTGTCCCTTGACCATGGTGTACATCCCAATCCACGATAAGGACCCTGTGAGTGGGAGAGAGGCGGACACTCTGTAAGAAGATCAAGGTGCATCTGGGGGAAACTTCCAAATCAGGATACCCCACCTTGTGCCACCCTCATTACACCCGCCCTGCTGCTTGCTGCTGACCTCTGAATGTCATGCTTCTGTTGAGCATAGCGGGCAGCCACGGCTACGTGGTTGAACATGCAATACCCATCCATAAGACTGTGCTGGGCATGGTGTCCAGGAGGTCTGGGTAGGACAGGGAAGGCGACAGATTGAGTGGAGGGGAGGGTCCTCCTCTGCAGAGATGGACTCTTCCCTGCTCTCTAATCCTGGACCACCAACTCCCCCAGTACCGATGCCTGCAAATCTGCCAGGAACTAAGTAATTAGAGCCATAGACCCTCAACCCCACTCTAGTCCTCTCTCCAAAGGAAATTTGATAATGCTCATTGAAATTAGCAATGCATACACCCTCCTACCAAGTCCTTCTGCTCCTGGGGACTTAGTCCACAACCTATATAACAAAAAGGGTGAAATAACATATTTATAAATGGATGATATTTGCTGCAGCATTTTTTGGAAACAGCAAATGACTGGAGATAACCAAAATGCCCAATGGTAGGGGGGCTGCTTAACTTACTCTACATTTGGACAATGGTATTCTACGTGGGTCTAAGCTAGACATTGTTAAGAGAAAACCTTTCCAAGATGTATAAGTGAAAAATGAACGGTAAAGAAGGGAGTATGTCGGGTGCTACCACCATTTGTGGCCAAAAATGGGGGAGGGGAGGAGAAAAGCTACATCCTTTGCATTTCATCACTTGTGGGATGCCAATGATGATAAGATGTACTGTGATTTTACATGCCAACAACAAAACAGAAAATGCTGCCAAAGGAAGTCTGAGACACCGTTGTTTATAAGACACATCTGGATTTCAAGATGTTATAAATAGGAAAAAATATACATCTTAGAATCAACAAAATATGGTATTTAGTCAATGAATAGGCCCAGACTATTCCTGGGAGGACACGAGTTGTTGGTTACAGTGACTACCTCCAGGAGAGGAAGCAGGTGTCTAGAGAAAGGGGTGGGGAGGACTTTTACTTGTACCCGTCTCCCAACCTTTTTTAACATTTGATTCTCATACCATGTGAATATACTACCCATACTATTACCTTTTACATTTGAGAAAGGAATTTTTCTTAATGTAAAAAGCCAAATGCTATTGGGTCCTACCTGATGATAGCCATACCATTCCGGATCTCAGCCCCCAGGACTGCATCCACCAGCCTGAGGACGGAGCCTGAGGCCAGGCAGGCACAGGTGTATGAGTTCTGGAGAGACAGTGGGGAGCCACAGAGGGAGTGAGGGAGAGAGCAGCCCTATCCACTCAGCTGCTCCCCCCAGGGTGTGATGGATGTGGGAATAGGGGACCCTAGGATTGCCACCACCCTCTGCCCTCACAGTTCTCATTCATACCGGATGCAGATAAACTGAGTCATAGGTGTCTGCTAGGCCGCGGAGTTCCCCCTCATTCATGTACTGGGTTGTCTCCATCAGATCAATGTATTCTAGGCTGGGGACACACACAGGGGATGAGAGTCAAGGGCCTGCCTCCCTCCTTGGCCCTGAGCCAGGGCCCTATCCTGTTCCCAGCTGAGTCCTCCATGCATGAGACCTTTGGACAAATCAGGCCTCCCCAGTGGTCAACCCGGGGGACTAGCTGGGATACAGGACACACTCCCTGTTCCTTCCCTAGCCTGCCTCATTTCCAGTGATATCCCTTGCCCTCTGCTCTGGCCACACTAAATCTTACCTCCAGGCCTCTGGCCAGACTGTTCCAGCTGTCTGTACCTCCCCTTCCCTCAGCCTTCCTCTTCATCTGACTCTTTCTCTTCTTAAAGCTCAGCTCTGATACCCATACTGCCAAGTTAACTTTCCTTGAGCCATACCACACCCAGCCTCTTACTCTTGGGTTCCTGCAGCCCGTTGGGGGGACCTCCTGATCACTCTTTCCACATATTACCATCTGTTCACACACCAGATTACAACAACAAAGCTCAGCAGGGGCTGATGATATATATGTCTGTCAGGCACCATTCTAAGCAGCCATATATCAAACCCTCCTGAGGAACTTATGTTTACTAGCTCCCAGGTTACAGGCGATGACACTGAGATTCAGAGAGGCTCAGTGACTTGCCCAAGGCAAGTCAGAGTCTGCAACATTCCTTCCCAAAGCCTCCAGCCTGTCCTGGTTGGCCCAGGGAAGCCTCCTCCCCATTCCTACAAGGCTCCCAAGCCTTCACCTGTGAACCAACATCAGCTCCTCCTTTTCGGCGAACCGGGCCTGGGGAGACATGAGGAATAAAGGGCTAAGGCTCCGGCTCCAGCTGTACTCAGGTCCTGCCAGCTGCCGCCCTCCACCCCGGGTGTCGGCTGGGGGGACTCACCTGAAAGGACACGCAGCGGTCCAGGAGGCCCTCCTGGATCAGCTGCTCCTTGATGGCATGGAGCCGCTCGGGGCCTTCAGGGAAGCTGGGTTGACAGAGATACAGATACAGATACAGATGTAGATACAGATACACGTCTATGACACGGGTGAGAACCACATCTGCTCCTGCACATCTTCCCCATCCACCTTCCCACAGGGGATGACGCCAGAAACTTTGGAGTAATCCCTGGCACCTGTTGGCCCCATTCTCACAATACATCCAGAGCCTGCTCCCTCCTCACCTCCACTGCTGCTACCATAACCTCTCGCCTGGGCTGTTGCACTCAGCTCCTCACTGGCCTCCCTGCTTCTGCCCTTGCTCCCCCCATAGTCCTTTCTCTGCATGGCTGGCAGACATCGGTTAAAACTCAAATCAGATCATGTCCCTCCTCTATTCAAAAGCTTCTCATGGCTCCCATCTCATTCAGAGTAAAAGCAAAGGTCTTCTCCATGCCCCAGAAGGCTCTTAACGATCTGCCTCATCACCTCTGTGACCCCTATCTCCTACTGCTCTCGCTCTCCCTTACTCTGCTTCTCCTACACAGGTCTCCTCCCTGTTCTGCAATCAGGCCAAGTACGTTTCAGCGACCCCTTCTCCCTGCCTAGAACACTCTTCTCCCAGATGTCTCCAGCGCTCATTCCTCACCTCTTTCCGATCCCTGCTCAAATAGCAAGGCCTTCCCTGACCATCCTATTTAAAACTGAAGCATCCCTTCCACTGCACTTTCTGCTACTCTCCCTCCTGCTTCAGTGTTTCTCCACGGTACCTCTCTTTCACACATGCTATATAATGTACTTTTTCTTTCTTTGTTTACTGTTTGTCTTTCTCCTCTAAAATGTCATCTCCACGAAGACAGGCATTGGTTTTGTTTAGTGCTGTGTTCCTAGCACCTCAGGAGATGGCAGATATGTATGTATTCAATAATGAAGTCTTTTGGGGGGAGGGTATAGCTCAGTGGTAGAGCGCATGCTTAGCATGCATCAGTTCCTGGGTTCAATCCCCAGTACCTCCTCTGAAAATAAATAATTAAATCTAATTACTTTACCCCCTACCAAAAAAAAAAAGTAATGACGTCTTTGGCCATCCTGAGTCTTCCACTGGGATAGGGGAGATAGATATTAAACCGGTAAACGTATAAATATAATAACGGACAAACAATGACATGAGCTAGAAATATACCAAAGCTCAGGTGTGGGGGAAGGGGAGTGGTCAGGGAAAGCCCTCTCTGAGAGCCTCCTTGAGATGTGATGTTAACTGGGAGAGGAAACGGTGAAAACGAATCTCTGGAAAAGGGACTGGCCAGGGTAAAGACCTGAGATGAGAGAGTGCCTGGCAGCAAGGGGACCAGGGTGCGTGAAGCGAAGCGAAGCAAATGAGGGGGAGGACTGGCTGCTGAGGTCACCAAGGTGATATGGAGCCAGATCACGTGGAACCTTCAAGGCCAGGGTAAAGAATTGGAACTTTACCTTCAGGGCAACAGTCTGCCCTTGAAGGATTTTGAGAGAGAGAATATCATCTTGTACACTTTTTTTTTAGGCTGTTGAGTGGAAAACAGGTAGCAGGGGTGAGGGTGGAAGCAGGGAGGCCTCTGCATGTCTAGGTAAGTGATGATGGTGGTGGCAGTGGAGGTGGCGAGGAGAGGTCAGATAATGAACACATTTTGAACACAGAGCCAAAAGAATTTGCTGATGGATTATAACGTGTGACCAAATGGGAGATGTAAGTCTTCCGTTTCAGCACAGACGTCCCTTCTTCAAGGAAGCCTTCTGGGAACCCTGGATGCTAGTCTTGGGTCCTCTATTAAACACCCTTGAATCCCCGTTTTAAGCCCTCCTTCATTAAACACCTAACACTGCTAATGGCTGTTTAATGACCTGCTCTCCTACTCATCTGTCAGCTCCTTGAAAAGGAACCCTGTCTGTCTTGTCAGACACATCTGTATCACCATCTCCTGGCATACAGTAGGTCCTCAATAAATGTTTGCTGGCTAAATGAAAAGAACCCTTTCAAGCTTCAGCTCCATCTGCCTAAATCATCTGCTTCCAGTCTCCAGGCTAGAGTAAGAAGGATTTGTTTTTGCTAATGGGCTCTAAGTGTGTATATTTATGTGGTATGGGTATGGCCTGGAGGAGCCAGCCTCACCTGTCATCCCAGAGGCAGTGGAATTCATTGAGCTGCTCATCAAACACCAAGCCAGTGCCAAACAGTGTCCTGGCCTCAAGGTTCAGATCCTGCAGGGAAAAAAAATGGAAGAAACTGATGCATTTTGGACCTGAGTCAAAAGGAACATCCCACAGTGTCCAGGATGGAGAACCTCAGGGTTTTGATTGTCATAGGAGGCTAAATTGTGGCCAGGCCTCTCTCACCAGTCCTTGCAGCCCCACGATTAGGTCTTGCTCAGCTGCTTGGTTAAGCTTCTTCATTCTGCCTTTCTTCTTTACCTCCGCTAGATTAGGGCTGGAGCGGAGTGCAGCACCCTTCTTAACACCTCGCTTCTGCCAAACAGAGAAGGGTCAGAGTCCAGTGCATGGCTTGCTGCTCCCCCTCCCCCTCATCTGGGCTTCTCTGGGGCCTCACCAAGGTGACGCTGGAATCGTGAGGGGGCGAGTGGGGGCTGTGCCTACTCCTTCGCGGCCTGGTTGTGGTGGGATCCTGGCCAGTGGAGGTCATGGCTGGGGAGACTTCACCCCTGGCGCGGTTCTGGGAGGTGGGGTGGAGGTGACTGTGTAGGGGCCCGAGTGCCCTGAGGACCCCACATCCCAGCCCCTTCCCAGGCCCCGCCCCCTTTGCTAGTCTCCATCCCTTATGCTGTCTATTCCCCACCGCCTTCTAAACTCCGCCTCTCAAGGCTCTCTCCTTCCAACGGGATGTCCATTCCATCTGGTTCCGCCCATTTCACTATGCTCCACCCCCTTAACACTATTCTTTTCCCTTTCAAAATCTTGCCCTTTCAAAGAGCAAACTAACTCCCTGGTTCAGTCCGTTCTAGAGCCTGCCCTTTCCAGCTAATCACCGCCCCTTCCGCTCTACCAAGCCCCATTCCCAGACCCTTTCATTCCTCAAAGCCTCGCCCAGACCCCACCCCTTCGCAAACCTGCCCTTTCCAGCCAATCTCCCGGGATTATCACCCACCCTTTCACTCAGCCAGACCCAGCCCGGGCCCCGACTCCACCCTTAACGACCCACTTAACTCCACCCCTTATCGGGCCGGACCGGCACCTTCCACTTGGCTAGATCCCGCCCCCAACGTTTCAAGGAGCCCAGCTCCTCAGGAGACTGCCCCTTTCCTTCCACCAGGCCCCACCCCCTGCCCAGGTCCCACCCCTAACGCGTCACCAAGTCCCTTCAGCCAGTTCCTAACCTCTTCCCGCCAGCCCCTCCCCCCCTTCCCGGCCCCGCCGTCGACGCCGACCAATCCCTTCACACACTGGGCGCAGCCCCTTTCTCAAACTCCGCCCTTGTCTTGCGCTGCCAAATTCCCGACGACCTTTCGCGCCGCGGGTGCTTGAGCTCCGCTTTTCCATTGGGCCGGGTCCCTTCACAGCCCGCCCTGATACCGCCCACACTGGGGATCCTGCCTCAGGACCACACCTCCGGCAAACTGACAAACGGCGCGCCGGCGCGTCTGTCGTCAACGCGCGACGCGGGCCGTGCTGCGCCTGCGTGAAGCGCCTGCGTGAAGCGCCCGCCAGCGGCTCGACGCGGCGCTCGGGCTCAAGCTCGCCCCTCCCCCAACCACCGCGGCTGTCGTCCAGGCGGCCAAGGCCGCCGTCCCTCCGTCCTTGTCCAGTCATCTTAGGAACCCTCCGGACCCCCGCCAACTATACCGTGCGATGACTCGAGGGCACGCAAGCAAGCGAGGGAGTTAGGAAGGGGCGTGTTCTCCCGGTGGCTTCCCGCGCGACGCGCCGTTATGACGTAGTGCGGGCGGGCTGGTGGCTGGGCCCGGAGCTGGGTGGAAACTGGATGAGGCTGGTGGCGACCAGAATGGGAGTGGTGATGATGATAAATGTGAGGATTTTCTGAGTTCATATTCACTAAGGTGGTACACAGGAAGCACTCGCCGAACGTTAGCTATTAATATCCTGCCGCGAAAACGGATGGCGGAGCGGAAGGGTTCTTAGTAGGGGCAAGGAATTGTGATGATAGCAAGTATTGTGTGACAGGCATTGTGTAAGCCACAATTCTATGAGGTAGTTCTCATTATTAAGGCTGCTTTGCAGATAAGGAAACTGAGGTTACGCGACTTAGCCATGTGACCTTGAGCAAGTTACTGAACATTTCTGTGCTTCAGTTTCCTCATCTGGAAAATTGTGATAATAGTGCCGAGGGCCAGAATGGACCTCGGGAAGAGAGGTTTTTTTGGGCCGAAGCTCTCCCTCTCGGCCTCCTCCACCGGAAAACCTCTGCTCCCAAGCTGTAATAGAAAGTGTGTGCCTGAGGGATTAACCCCACGCGCGCCCCCCAACTCCCTCCCACCCCGTGTCTAAATGTCTAAGTATCAGCCCCACAGGAGGCTGGTTTGTCCTCCTAATCTCCCTCTCTCATTCTTCACCATTTCCTACCGGGCTGTAGGCTGGGGCGGGAGAGATAAGCGGTCTGGGGTTCAGCATCGCTGACTAACCAACAGATTGACAGCCCTGCCACCCAGTAGCTGGGCCTGCTGACCCTATTGCAAACCCCAGTTCCAGCCTTTTCTTCCCTTCCACTCTTTTCCTACCTGAACATGTCTTTTGTCCCAGTGGAAGAGGGTCACAACCTTTAAATGTTTACATACACCAAAAAAAGTACATGTACAATGATAAACACTGAGGAACATTCTGAGGTTGTGATGCTAGCAGAGTGAAAGAGTAGGGAAGTCTTATAAGGGCCAAGGCCCATTTTTTCTGTATAGTCAGAAGAGAGGTTCCTATAGAGCAGAGGTGGGCAAACTTTTTCTATGAAGGGCCAGATAGTAAATATTTTAGGCTTTGCAGGCCACATCTGGCCTCTGTGGTATTTTCTTTCTTTCCTTCCTTTTTCTTTCCCTTTCTTTTGTTGGCCATTCTTTTCCTTCTTCCTTCCCTTCCCTCCGCTCCCTCCCCTTCTTTCCCTTCCCTTCCCTTTCTTTTCTTTCTTTCTCTTTAAAAAAGTAAAAACAGGCTACAGTTTGGCTTTGGCCTGAAGGCCATAGTTTGCTGATCCCCGCTGTAGAGCGTCAGTCTTTGATTTCCTTTATCTGGCTGGGATTCTTTTGCAGGATGAGTGCAGAGGTTTCATGCTTCCTGGGGAGAGGTATTCCTCTTGTGTGAGATGTGAGGACAGGGATTCATGGACAAGATCAAGTCATTTCTGGTGTTCTACTGGATCAAACAAATGTTCCTGGATGGAGTGAGGTTATGCGTTGTTCCTCTACTGAACCAAGCAGGGGTTTCTATACAGGACGAAGCAGTTGTTTCTAGGGAGCTCCAGACTAGGGATTCCCATCCAAGTTCAGGATGGGGCTCCTTAGACTGCATTATGACAGGTTCCTATAAAGAGATCAGGTAACCCAATTTGGAGTCGGCACAGGTGTTTCTGTACAGGTTCAGAGCTGTGCTCATATAGACATAAGATCAGCTGTTCATGTCCAGGTTCAGTCAAGAGATTGTTACTAATTGGGCTAAATTATGCTAGGTGCTGTAAAAGCCAGAATCTCAGAGGCTTCACAAACACATGTTTATTTCTAACTCATGTGAAATCCAGTGTGAATATTACTGGTTATTCATGGACCCAGACAACTTCCATTTTGCACCTCTGCTCTCCTCTGAACACTTGGAGTTCACACTATTCATCTGGTAGATGGGGAAAGAGTATCGTGGAGGACTGTTTGAGAGACTTTTATGGGCCAGGCCTGGAAGTGTTGTATGTTACTCTGCCCATACTCTGTTGGTTAGAAGTCTGGCACATGTCCATATCTAACTGTAAGGGAGGTTGGAAAAGTAAATGAGCTCAGGAAGAAAGGGAACAAGATTGAAGAGCCTATAATTGTGCGTGCTACAGGATTTTATAGACTGCAGAACTATGCTGTGTAGTGCAGTAGCCACTAGCCACATGGGGCTACTGGGCTCTTGAAATGTAGCCAGTCCAACTTGAGATGTAAGTGTAAAATTCACACTGGATTTCAAAAAAATTGGTATGAAAAAATATCTCCATAACTTTCATATTGATTATGTATTGAAATGAAATGTAGTTGACCCTTGAACAAAACGGGTTTGAGCTGAGTCCACTTATGTGCAGTTTATTTTTTCAATAAATACTACAGTACTGCACTGTGAGGTTGGTTGACTCCATGGATGTTAAACTGCAGATATGGAGGAACCAAGAATACAGAAGGCTGACTAAATTATACATGGATTTTCAACTGCACGTGGGTGTCAGTGCCCCTAACCCCTGCATTATTTAAGGGTCAACTATTTAAATATATTGGGTAAAGTGTATTATCAAAATTAATTTTACCTGTTTTTTTCCTCTTTTCAATGCAGCTACATGAAAAATTTAAATTACACATGTGGCTCAAATTGTATTTCTATTGGATAGCACTGCTGTAAGAGAATTCTCTTTAAAAAGTTTTGGGACAAGGGGGAAGGGGATCGCTCAAGTGATAGAGTGCATACTAAGCAACCAAGAGGTCAGGGGTTCAATCCCCAGTACCACGTCTAAGTGGAAATCAATGAAGAAACCTAATTACCTCCCCCTCATAAAGTATTGGGACAAGAGTTCTTGTGTAGGTGTAAGTAGGGCTTTCTCTTTAGGGCCAAGTTAGTGTTTCTTGTCCGAGGTCAGGAGAATGATTCTATTTCCTGGTAAGGCAGGTTTGTAGAAAAATATGCGGGGTGGAGACATTGTACAGTGAGAGGGAAGAATGTGAAGGCATTTTTTTGTTGTTGCTGTGCAGATGAAGATTAGCTGCTCCTTTAGAGGCCAGGAGGGTGGTTTTCTGTAGAGAGTCAGGCCAGCGGATCACAGCATACTCAGGCCAAGTATTTCTATATGAGATCAGAGCTAGGCTCCTGGGGACAGACAGATCAGGTGACCCTGTTGGGGTTAGACTAGGGGTTCTTGTACAGGCGGGACAGGTGATCATGGTGATTCAGATTGTGGATTGTTTACCAAGGTCAGAGCAGAGCTTCCTATACAGTACAGGTGATTTTTATACTGGTTTGTTTCTTGGATGTCTCTCAAGAGCCAAAGGTTCCCGTTGAGTGTGAGGGTGGGATTTTCTTTACCAGCTCAGGACCCAAGTTCCTGCTGGCACTCAGAAGAAGGGGGGTGGTCCTGTGCGGTGTCAGGACAAAGATCCCGTGCAGAGGTCGGACACTGTTACCTCCAGAGATTCAGGTTAGTATTTCTCTATTGGGTCAGAACAAGGCTACTATACAGGGCGAGGGTGGGGCTTCCGGGACAAAGCCAGAGCAGGGGCTGTGGTAGAGAGTCATATCAGGGCTTCCTGTGCAGGGTCAGGAGAGTGTTTCCAGAGGGGAAGGTTAGGAGTTCCTATAAAGGATCAGGTTGGAGATTCATATAAATGAGTCAGGTTAGGATTTCTGTTGAAAGTAAGGAAAAGGTTTTCTGCAGAGTCTGGTCAGAAGTTCCAGTACAGCTGTAGGCAAGGCTTCCTGTAGAGGGTCAGGGCCATGGAGCTAGGGTAGGGTGAGGACAGAAATCCCTGTACAGTGTCTGGGAAGGGGGTCCTGTGCCAGGTGAGGCCATAGGTGCCTGTATAGCATGAGATATGGACTTAAGTAAGGGCCAGGACAGGCGTCTCTGACACAGCATCAGGAAAGGGCTTTCTGTGTAAGTTCAAGTTCATGTTGAGAGTTAGATCATGGGTTCCTGTGGACTCTTCGGGGTGGGTTGTGAGATCAGGATTATTGTGCAGAGTGATGTCGGGAGTTGTCATCTGTGGGGGCAAAGGGTTCTATACTCAGTCAGGGTTCCTGAAGAGGTTGAGGAAGAGGATTTCTACAGAGAGAGCCAGGCCGGTGGTTCAGAACCAGATTTTATTGTGAGTTAAATATTTAAAAAATGCTACCTGGAGGGCAGGGCTCCAGTAGAGTGTGAGGACAGAGGTGTCCTGTCCAAGGTCAAGACAGGATTCCTATAAAGAGACTGAGGCTTTGGACAAGGATCAGGACAGGCAATTCTCTTGGGGGCCTGTGCAGGGGCATTCTTACAGTGGGAGTCCAGGGATTCCTATCAGGAGTAAGGCAAAGGTTCCTCCTGGGCAAGGGGAGGGCTGGTGATCCTGTCCAGGCTCAGGAAGGGTTTCTTGTTGGTAATTAGAGAAAGGGCTCCCTCAGGTTCCAGAACTAGGTTCCTGTACCAGGCTAGGGCAGCTGTTCTAGGGGGTGAGGCCTGGCGTTCCTGAACAAGGTGGGATCAGGCACATTTCCACACAGGTTCTGAGAGGGATTTCTGTTCCAGACGAGGACAGGGGCTCCTACAGGGTGAGAGGGCTGGGCTTCTGGGGCGGGGGCAGCCAGGCAGGAGGCTTTTACAGGGCCAGAGCTGTTCTGGACGATCCCTGTGATGAGGGTAGACTGCTGTGATTCTTGAGTGGGCTAGTGTGATGACTTGCTGAAGAGGTGCTGTTCTGTTGAGGACAGCTGCTCACCCCTGCTGTGTTCAGGGTGTGTGGGCCCCCAGTCCCCATGTCTGGGGCTCCAGGGAAGAAGCTGTAAAGAGAAGGAGCCCAATTAAGTGTGAGCAGGACTCTCTTTGGCGGGAGTGGGGGATTGCCCGTCTAAAATCCACTCCTTACACTTAGTGTGCTCAGGGCAAATTATTCAGCACTTCTGAGCCTTGGGTTTTCATTAGTAAAATGAGGATGAGTATACTTTCCTCAGTGTCTTTTTTTTTTCCCAGATATTCACGAACTCAAGCAACTGAAGCCCCTCAGCCATTGCTGACCCACAGTGGGCATGCAGTGAAAAGTGCTGCTTGCTGTTAGGAGTCGCTGGGTAGCTCGGAGCCTAAGCCACGGAGCCTGTCTAGCCCCGGGCCACCAGCTGTGTCACCTCAGGAGAGCTACTTAACCTGTCTGGCTTAGTACGTCCCCCAACTCAGCGCACACACACTCCCCTGAAAGGCTTTGTTAAATGGAGGAACAGATGCCACTTTTGGGGGAACACTTTACACAGGTGAGTAGGTGTCTTAGGGAGGGGGATGGCACATTGAGGGGCTCTCTGACCTGCGGAGTCTATCACCCCCAGAGGCTATTTTGTCCCCTTAGTCTCCTATTCTCATTCTCTACTATTTCCCACAGGGCTGCAGGCCGAGCTGGGCCGAGAGAGATAAGAGATGAGTGACAGGAAGGTCCACGGACAACCTCATGGTCCCACACTGGCCTTCTGACCTTCTTGATGGCCACCATTCCCACCCCACCCCTTCCTCCCCTTCCTGTTCTGAACATGTCTTTTGTCCCTTAGGAGAGCATCCCCAGCTTACACAAACTGAAACTGTACACGTTGATGCTTGCATAAGTAAGTGTACACAGGGCTGCTCACATCGTCAGTGACTCGGAGATACTGACATGGCACACACCACATGATAAATTCACACACACACAGACTTGCCCAGAGGTACTGTTGTTACCATCCCCATGAAGACATCCTGACGCGTAGCCGCTCAGAGTCCCACTGTTACGCCTCACTCACCGTCATACACACATCTTGTTCAGCGTTCCAGAAATGTTTACAGATCAGCTTCTGTGCTGTGGTGCTGTCTCAAAGATCACCCTGAGTGGTGCACAATCACATGGACCCAACCGCACACGTCTCCTTGGCACACGCTGTCACCTGCACATTCCCACCTCCGCTCACACAGTCACGCACACCGTCTCATACAGCCTCATCCCCACCGCCCGTCCGTCACACACCGTCTCTCCCTGTGACATGGGGACACACGTGCTGTCTCATGCAACCTGGATGCTGTCACATGCAATTTCACATATACTGTCCCAGTCATCACACATAGTAACTAGCACACAATCATGAATCATTCCACGTGCCATCTCAAGTGGTCACACATTGCAGCCACACACTGTCATCGAAGAATCACAGACACTGATACTCCCCTGCCCCCGTCTTTATTCAGTCCCACACAGACTCACACCTCCAATTTTAGGACTTTGGTGGTTTTATTTTACAAAAGCCTTGAAGATCCAGGCCAGGGGTTGTCTGGGGCCCAGAGGGTTGTGTTGGGTTTTACAGACTGCTGGCTACAAGAGGAAGAGGGACACCACCCCTGCCCCAAGGCCATGCTCTGTGCCCTCAGGAACTGAGTGGGGCCACCACTGTGGTGGTGGTGGTGGGAGGCACAGGGCCTGTGGGGAAGGAGCCTGTAGGTGAGCCCAACAGGGGTCCTGGGAAAGGCATGAGGTGGCTAACAGGCCCTGACAGCACCACGGGGCCCAGGCCTTGGTAGAGATGGGCAGTACCAGGGGGGCCCAATGTTAGGCCTGAGGCCACCTCCCCGCAATTCCCGCTACTGCTGCCCCCAGCTACCACCATGAAGCCACCAGCTGGTCCTTCAGCTGCTCCTGTACCTCCCAGACTCGACCCCCGTTTCTTTTTCCCTTTTCCAGATGCCTTGCGGTTTCGAGTTTGAATACCATCCTTCCGCATGGTCAGTGGTCGGTTCACCTGCCAAAAAGGAGGCCATGGGTGTTTCCCAACTCCACATCTTTGCCTGTGTCTCCACTGGGGATGTTCTCTCCTCCCTACTTCTTAAGACCAGGGAATTCGGTTCAAGGACTAGAGGAGTGCGCCCCTGGTGTGGCACAGGTATTGCCCTCAAGAATCCTGAGGCTGTGAGGCTCTGAGCTTGGGGAAACCTCTGAGGCTGATGGGAGCTGCCCCCAGTCTAGGGGAGAGTGGGAGTTGGTGATGGCCAGAAGGGAGGAGGGAGTAGAAGGGACAAAGGAGATGAAGGAGTGGAGGAGGGAGGGGTGGAGATGTTGGAGGGGGGATGGAGGAAGATGGAAGGAAGAGAAGGAAGGAGTAAGAAGGGAAGTGGGAGGAGAGGAGGGAGGCTTGGAGGGGCCTCACCTGGTGTAGCTTGTAGTAGAGGCCGCAAGCATTGCACACAGGATCCCCACTGGCGTTTCTCCGCCACAGTGTGGTGGTGGTTGTCTGGCAGTTGGTGCACTGGGTACCTGCCCGTTTGCTGACAATCTGGGGGAGAGAGAATGTGAGGATCAGTGCACTGAGGGGTGGAGGACCCAAGAGGTGAAGGTCAGGTTGAAGGCAGAGCTTCCTACAGGGTAGGGGCTGCAGGTTCTGTGTGGGCGAGGACAGGGTAGGGGTTTGGGGTATTGTGAGTGAGACTGCACCAGTAGTGCCCAACTTTGGCCATCTAGTGGAATCACTTGGGGAGTTAGAAACAGTCTTGATGCCCAGGCAGCACCCCAGACCAATTAAAAGAGCACATCTAGGGGAGGACCTCAGGCCCAGTGGTTTTAAAGTGCCCCAGGGCGATCCCAGGGTGAAGCCAAGGATGAAAACTGTGGTGCAGGGGGAGGATGGGATTCCTGCTTGCAGCCTGTGAGAATAGGCGGTCCTGCACAGAGCTGGGTTCCAGGTGGATGGGGAAGGGGTCGGGGATGTGGGTTC
Organism: Camelus dromedarius; assembly: GCF_036321535.1. Taxonomy (NCBI): domain Eukaryota; kingdom Metazoa; phylum Chordata; class Mammalia; order Artiodactyla; family Camelidae; genus Camelus; species Camelus dromedarius. Next base: position 77,610,802 of record NC_087472.1, read on the forward strand.
CTGTAGAGCCTGAGGACGGGGATCCCTGCGCAGGATGAGAACAGCAGGGGCGGCAGGCCTGGGTCTTACCAGGCGCTTCTTGGGCCGGATGAGGGGTCTGTTCTGCCCGTTCATCTTGTGATAGAGGCCACAGGCATTACACAGGTAGTGGCCTGTCCTGTCCCGCCGCCACAGCGGAGTGGCCGTTGCTCCGCAGTTCACACACTCTCTGGCCTCTGTTGGGATGGACAGAGGGGAAGAGGGTGCCAGGCTCAGCCCAAATTTCCCTTGGATTCCCCCCACCTCACCTTCCCCCTCCCAGTCCCTTTTTGAGAACCTCACCACAGGGGGTTAGGGGCAGAGTTCCACGAAGCTTGGGGGAAGAATAGGCTGCTGGATTGAGGGGACTCCCAGTGGGAGAAAAGAAGGTACTGGAAAAGTCAGGGCCCCCATAAGCACTGCTGGGGACGGGGATTGATGAAGGCAGTGCAGGCCCCAGTGTCAGTAGATCTGGACTCAGCCGCTCTGTCTTTAAGGTCTCCAGGAAGCTGCTGCTGCCGCCTTTCCCGTCCAGATCTTCTGGGGCCTGGGGAGGGGAGTCCTCACGGGTAGGGCACACAGTCGAGGCGGGGTAGAGCCCGGTCTTGCCATAGGCCCAGCCAGCATATGGTGAGCCCCCTGGGATCCCCTCCATACAGTTGAGCAATGGGTACACCTGAAAGACTGTTGGGAAGGGGTGTGTATGGGAAGGAAGGAGGAAAGAAGAGGAGCGATCAGTCTAAAGTCATCCTGCTTTCAGTCTAATGCTTCCCCAACAGCCCCAACATGGCGGTCAAGTTTCCAACCTTTCCACAGGTGACCAGAACAGCTGCTGGCCATTGGGTGATCCCTGGGTCCTGAGCCCCTCTGGTCACTCTGGCAGCTGCAGTAACCTCTAACCTTTGAGGGTAGGTTGTTGGAATTTGGAGCCCCATAGATCACTTGGCAGCTCAGGCCACCACCTACTTCCAACATTGCTTCCCAGTATGGCTACCCCAAGATGACAGGTTAAGGAGCACTGGCATTCCCAGGTCTGGACTCCACTAGGGGAAGTGGTCAGCACAGCCATGTGAAGGGTGACCTTCTGGCCATTTTCAGGGTGACCTTCTACTAGGATTCTGCCCTACCTGAGGGCCTCCATGGCAAACCCAACAGTACGGAGCCAGTGCCAAGACAGCCACCCAAAGAAGTTACCTGGGGAGTGTCTATAGGCCTCAGCATCCCTGTAGTAGGCCAGTGCGGCAGCTGCAGCTGTGGCGGTGCTGGGGGCGGTAGAGGAGGCTGCTGTGTCCAAGCCCTCAGGCCCAGAGGGGAAGAAGACCCCTGATTCTGGTGGCGAGGACACCAAGGCCGGGTCCATAAACTGGGACAGGGGCTCAGAGGTCCCCAGGGCCCCCAGGCCAGGAAACTCCATGGGGCCTCTGGGGTTTGGCCTGTGAAGACAGGGGGGTCCTCAGACAGAGAAACCCTCCTCTTCCCTCTCCACTCCTCTTCCCTCTCCACCCCTCTTCCCTCCTTTCTCCCTCCTCCCACTCCATCCCCTCAATTCTCATATTAACCCTTTCCACCTCCCTAGTACCCTCCTCTTCCCCTCTCTCCTCCCTTATCTTCCACTCCATCCTCTCCCCATCATCCCTCTTTCCCCTTCTTCCCCGGTTATCTTTCCTATCCTCCTCTCCCTCCTCTGCACCCTCTACTTCCTCCCTCTCATTCCCTCTCCTCTTCCTCCTCTTCCCTCTCTTCTACTCTCCCTCCTCCCTCTCATTCCCTCTCCTCTTCCTCCTCTTCCCTCTCTTCTCTCCCTCCTCCCATCTCTTCTTCCTCCCTCCTCTCAACTACCTTTCCTTCTCTCCCTCCTCTTCCTTCTCTTTCCATCCCTCCTTCTCTCCCTCCTTCATCTTCTTCCCTTCCTCCTCTTCCTTCCCCACTTCTCTTTTTCTCTCAGGTCTCTCCTCTCTTCTCTCCCTCCATCTCTTCCTCCTCCCCCTCCTTTTTCTCAGCCACCTCCCCGCTTCCCCTTTCTCCATCTCCTCCACTCCTCTTTCCTCCTCCCCCTCTTCCCAACCCTCCAGCCCCTCCCCCCTTGTCTTCATCCTTCTCCTCTCCTTCCCTTTCTGCTCATCTTTCTCCCTCTCCTCATTTTCCTCTCCTCCACTTCCTCTTCTTCCTCTGCCCCCGCCCTCCCTCCCCACCCCTTCTTGAAGAGTCTAGGTGGGGTGGGCTAGGGTGCAGAACCAAAGTCCCTTGAACTCCTTGGTCACCTCCCAGACCTTGGGGTTCACCCTCCTGTGCTCCCCAAATTCATCCCTATCTGTTGCATCTTGCCTTCTGACTTTCTCAGAAACCCCATGGTTTCCGGCTTGACTCTCCCCTCCCCCACCTCCGTTGGGTCTGCAGACAGAGGGCCCCCTCAGTTCCTCCCTGCTCCATGGGGGGGTCAGTACCCCTGTGCTTATCTCTGCCATCCCCGCCCAACTTTTGAAATCACCCCAAGGCCACTGGCTTCCTCTGAGGAGGGGGACAGGTGGGAGGTGTTCCCTCTACCCATACCCTGTCCGCTGGGGCTGTCTGCCATAGTTCTGCTTTCAAGTTCCTTTAGTCCCCACCATTCTCAGGCCTCAGTTTCCCCATCTGCCAGATAAGAGGCAGCGAAAGGGGTCGAGCTAAGACCTATGAGATAGTAGCTTGGTCTCTCTGCCCCTTTTGCTTCTGTCCTTCCCTGTACGTATCTCTGCCTCCCTGTGTCTCTTTCTCCCTGACGCTGTTTCTTCTCAAGTCTCACTTTCTGTGTTTCCCACCCATGTTTCTATACTACCATGATATATCTTGCTTCTTTCTCTGTGCTTTTATAAACACCTAATGTTTTTTCCTCTCCCTTTTTCTGTTGTCCCATGTCTCTATCTGCCTGATTGTCTCTCTCCATCTTTTTATCTCTTTTTGTTTCTCTCTCTCTGTATCTCTTTCTGTTTCTCTTCTCTCTCTCTCTCCACTGATCTCTCTCTGAACGTCTGTACATCTCTCCCCCCTCTGTCTCTTTCTGCTTGTTTGTCTCTTCCCTCCTCTCTCTCTGGGCTCTCTGGCCTTACTTGCATGTCTGTCTGACTATCCCCATATCCCTGACCATATCCTTCCATGCACAGCCCAGGATGAGGAGTCAAGAACCCTTCCCCTGCCCCTGACTTGCCCTGTTAATCTGAAAGCCTCAGTCTCTCTGTCTGTTGGGTGAAGTGACAGAGACAGAGGAGAGGACCATTTTGCCCGCCTATGTGTCCCATCGTGTAGACAAGCTGAGAGTGGGGCCTGGGGTTAGGGGTTGTGCAGGGAAGAGATGGGCCTGTCAGCGTGCCCGCCACCAACCTCCTCGAGGCCCCAGGGTCCCTGCTGTCTCTCCCTGGTGAGAGTGTCTTGCCTCCTCTTCTCAGACTCCATTTCTTTTCCTCTCTGTTTCGCCATGATTTTCTCTATCTGTGAGTTTCTTTCTCTGCGTTCCTGTCTCACTCTCCTCTTCTGTTCCTGGGTCACCCCTCTTTCCTGCTGGCTCTTTAGCTCTCTTACTCTTTCTCTGTTTGTCTTCTCTCTCACATCTCTGTCTTTTGCTCTTTTTCTCTCCATTTCTTTCTTTGTTTTCCCCTCACCTATCTCCCTGTTTGTCTCTTGCTCTTTTTGTCTCTGTCACCACTGTTCCTTTATCCCCTCATCCTCACCTCGCCACCCCCACCATCTCCCTCCAGTGCCATTGCCCCCCTCATCCCTGCACCTTACACCTTGGCAGGTCCAGGACTGCCCACCCCTCCCGTGGCAGGGGCCCAACCCCCCACCCCCAGTTATCACTCTCCGGACAGAGATAAAGTTTATCTCGAGGCTGGGGGATATGAAAGCTCCTTATCAGCTGCCCCACTAGAGTAAGTGCTGCCCCAACGGGCGGCAGGCAGCAGGCCGGCACCCTCAACTCTCCCTTGGCCCAGCCCCTCACCCCAGGTAACGTCCCTACCCCAGCCCCCAAGGGAGGGTCCCTTGGGACTGAAGGGAGCAGAGGTTGGATCTGGGGGCAGATGAGTCTTGGGAGAGTTTGAGGTGGAGTTTGAGGGTCAGATATGGGTTTGATGAGTCAGAGGTTTGGGGAATAGCTATGGAGTTGGAGGAAGCAGATTTGAGAAAGCCTTGAAAGGTCACATTTTTGGATCAGAAATAGGTTGGGAAAGGAGAGATAGGGTTGGGGATCAGAGGCCAAGTTTGAAAGCAAGAAAGTTGAGAAGTTGGAGATATAGTTCAGGGGTCAGAGATGGATTCTGAGGATCATGGAAAAGTCTGAAGGTCCAAGGATTTTGCTGGAGCCGAGAGGGGGTTTGGACAGGCAGAAATGTGTCTGATGATTAGAGATGGGTTATGGGAGCACAGGAGAAGTTTGAGAACTGAGATAGAATTAGGGTAGAGAAAGATTGCGGGACAGAAAGGAGATCTGGAGGGGCAGAGAAATATTTTGGGGCTGAGATAGGGTTTAGGGAAAGCAGACATGAGGATTTATTTGACAGGACAGATTTGGATGGGTAGACCTAGTGTTTGGAGTGACAAAGACATTTCAATGCACAGACAAAGGGTTAGGGGAGAGAAATGGTTTTGAGAGATCAGAGAAGTCACAGGGAACAAATACGGGGTTTGAGAGGCAGAGATGGGGGTAAGAGCATGTGTGGAGGTAGTGTTTGGCAGGCCAGAAGCAGGCTTGGGAGGTCCTAGAGAGAACCTTGGGCCAAGACAAGGATGTTGTGGAGTAGACAAGGGCTTGGGAAGCAAAAATAGGTGTGGGGGATCAAAAGTAAGCTTTAGGGGAGAATTCAGAGACAGAGACTAGTTTGGGTGAGTAAAAATCAGATTTGGGGCAGAGGTAGGATTTAGGGGGATGAAGGCATGTTTTAGGAGCAGGGATAGGGTCTGGTGAGTAGAATAAAGGGATCAGGGAGACATAGCTATCTTGGAAGGAGTGGATGGGAGTTGGGGCAGGGAGAGGTGGGGTTTGGAGAGTATTTTGGGGTAGAGATTGGGGTTGGAAAGACAGAGGTGGTCTGGAGGAGCTGTCAGGGGATTCAGGGGTGGTAGACATTTTGGAGACCAGTGGTGGGTTGGAGAGCCTAGAGCAGGCTGAGGGAGTAGCCTTGAAGTAAGGGGCAGCAGGCCCGGGGTTTGCCTTCCCGGGGGCTCTTGAGGGGCTGAGACTAACCTGGGCTGGTTGGTGCGGAGGGTTCAGCTGCTTTAGGGATGTGGCGAGCTCAGTGTGATCCCAGGGGGGTGTCCTGGCTGGCCTTGGCCTTTGAGGCTCCCTTCCTCCTTCCCTCCCTCCCCTCTCCCTCCTCCCTCCTCCCCAGGGAGTGGCTGGTGCCCCAGTGGGTGGGGCGGGCCAGGGGAGGGGGCGGGCCCCCTGCTGATGGGGCACCTCTTGGGCAGTGGGGGCCCTCCTCCACCCCACCTGCCCACCCTGTGGATTCTTGGACCCTGTTTGACTTGAACTTCCGTGGACTGCAGTGTCCAGCCAAACAAAATGGGCTGAAACCAAGATAAAATGAAAATAGCCGATACGGTTTCATGACTCTGCTGGGCTTTTCAGTGAGTGTTTGTAAAGCCCCTACTGTGTGCTTAGCCAGGTATGAGTTAGGCCCTTATGTATGTGTCTTCCTGGCCACAGGGAGAGGAGGGATGTGACTGCACCCATTTTGCAGGTGAGAAGAATGAGGCTCAGAGAGGTTTGGTGGAAATTTGAACCAAGATGTCCATGGGACATCTTCAGGACCCTGGCCCACCCCAGGGGCCAGGCCAGGATTGGCGGGAGGCCGGGGCACATTCACTCAGTGCCCCGCTGGGGCTTACGCCAGCTCCAGCCTGCCCTGGGGCAGCAGATAAGTCTTATCAGATGGAGGCCACTGTGGCTGTTGGCGCCGCGGTAACAGGCTGTCTTGGGGTGGGGGGCGGGGCTGGGGGGGCACCCAGAGACAGCGGCCTCAACTTCTTGCCCGCCATGCGGCTTTGGAGGCGGGAAACAGGTGGGACCTGGGGTTGGTTCCTCTGCGGCTCCTTGTGGAGTAGGATAGGGTGGGGGAAGGGAAAGAGAATTGAAGGGAGAGAGAAGAGAGGCAGAGAGAGACAGAGAGATGGGATAAATAGACATAGAGCTGGAAGAAGGCAGAAAGAGGGCACAGGAAGAAAGGAGAGACAGGGTGGGGGAGTGGGGAGAGACACACAGAGAGAGCCAGAGACAGTTCAGGACAGTTAGAAAGAGGCAGAGAGAGAACGGGAGACAGGTGGAGTTGGACAGAAGACGAAAGATAAAGATTGGAAATGATAGAGGCCAAGGATGCAGGACGCAGGCGGAGAAACTGAGAAGGGAGACAAAGATGATGTTGTAGAGCAGGGGACAGTGACAGAGATTCAGAGACAGAGAGTCTTGAGAGGACGTCCATGAGACCCCAGGTGGCAGCTGGGCAGGACATCCAAGAGACCCTGGGCAGGTGGTACCAGGGTGGGGGGAAGGGAGAGGGTATGGATCGATGTGGACCCATGTGGCCTGTGGCTCTGCCTTCAGCCTGCTGAGAGGGACCTCCAGAGAGTCACTGGGCCCCCGCACCTCAGTCCCCACCTTCTTGCCCTGTTCTACCTCCCTCCCCAAAATAACAACAACAACCAGTGTCTCATGCTGACACAGACCTGTGCCTGGCCTTTTCAGAGCACTTTCTTCATGTAAAATCATTGACCACACATGTATACAGTAGGTGTTCAACTTGGGTCCCTGTAGGACAGTAGGTAAGACTACCGAGTCATGGCCCCAGGACTCCATGGGATAGGGCGCTCTGCTGACCACCCATTCTATAGATGAGGAGACTGAGACCCACTGACGGCAGAGGGCGAGGATGGAGGCCTGGGTCAGTGGGATCTGCTCACTCACTGGCCCACCCCAGAGGGAGTTTACCATCCTCATCTTACCTCTCTGGGCCTCAATGTCCTCATATGCAAAATGGGAGATCTGAGGAGGGAAGAGAACAAGGCCATTTATTGAGCCCCTGCTGTATGCCCCACTCTGTGCCAAGCCCTCATCAGTAAGAAGGACAAAGACTCCTATGACTCAAGTGGTGATGGTCTCAGGGCATCCTCTCTGGAGCCAGCACCCCCTCATTTATAGACCGCCCTCACCACTGACTGGCATGTGGCTTTGGGCGAGTTACCGTCCCCTCTGGAAAGATAGGGTAATAGTAGCGGGGTGATTAGGGTGACTAAATGAGATGTAATCCATTAAGTGATTTTAACGCATTTGATTCTGAAATCTCAAAAAATGCTAAGTATTCTTATTTATTTATTGAGTACCCACTGTATATGAAGGGTGATATTTGGCCATTTTTTATTAGCACACTACTAATTCTAGTACTAGTGCTAATAATATGTTGACACCAATACCCCTACTAGTTCTAATTACTAATACTAATATTAATTCAAATATTGATATTAGCACTAATGTTAATTTTAACATGATGGTAATAATACTAATTCTAATCGAACACACATACTTTTATTAATACTAATATTAATTCTAGAACTAATAATTATTATTCTTTTAATTCTATCAGCAACACTAATGGTAATACTACTACTACTAATTCTGATACTAATACTTTCCCTAGCACTTAATATAATAGCAACAGCAGCAGCATTATTTGCCTGGCCACCCCAGGCACCGTGCTAGCGCTCTCCCTACATAATTTTATCCTTTTCTCGCCAGGTCCTGAGTGGTGTAAGTGCATATAATTGCCCCCATCTTCTAGACTTAAGAGTAGGCATAGAGAAATGAAGATGTTCGTCTGAGGCCCTGGGTTCTTGTCTCAGCTCTGACTGGTTTGCTGCGTGATTCTTGGGCAGGACACCCTCTGAACCTCAGTTTCTTTGCCTGGAAAATGGGTACAATCATGGAACCCACGTCCAGTGTTGTTGAGAGGCCACTCATCACAGGGCCTACCTGGCACACTGTAGATGGTGAGCTCCGTAATGGTAACTCATTGTTATTATTACTAGCAATAGCTATTGCAGTGTCGCGGGTGAGGTAGGGAAATCTGCCCTCCTTGGGAAGGGCAGGCTGGAGGCCTGTCTCAGACCAGGGTTTGGCTGCTGGGCTCACAGTCCATTTCTTCATAACTGGAGCGGAGAAAGGGCTCAGGAAGGGAAGTAAAGGGTGCGGAGTGGGGGCCTCAGGGCTCTGCCTCCATCAAGAACCAAAACCCTGCGGCTCTGAGCCCAGGCCTCACCCCATTCCCTCCCCCATCCCCATGGAGGGGGCACAGGCCCAGAAGTCTGTGGCGACAGTTCAGCCAGCAGGGAGGCAGCTGGGAGTGGGCAGATAAGGGAATCGGCAGGGCCAGGCCAGGCTTTGGGGGAGACTGACGAGGGCGGGGGCGGGGGTGGGGGTGGGGTGTCTGGGCCAAGCGTCCTCTCTGTCAGGCCTCCATTTAAGACTCAGTCCCAACGGCCTCTCTTCCCGGAAGCCTTCCCTGACTGATTCCCTCCCTCCTAGCATCTCCTGGGGCTCCAGAGCTTGGTCCAAACCCATGGCATTTGGACTGTTTTTGCCTCTTGCAGACTGTGAAGTCCACCAGGGATAGGACAGAGCCCGGCTCACCTCTCTGTCAATAGCACCCAGAGAAACATCAACCTAAGTCTGCTAAGGAGTCAAACGTTTGCCTTAGAACTAAACCACTGTGGTTTTTAAGAGAAAAAGCATTCACCTTTGTTAAATGTTAATATTTTGTCCTATTTACTTCAGATCCTTTTTAAAAGAAATATGATATTACAGATATGGTTGAAGTCCTTGCACCAATTTCATTTCCCTCTCTCCTTCCACTACCTTAAGTTTGGTGTTTATCTTCATCGTAAATATTTTTATTCCATCACTGCATATGTATGTATGTGTATATAAGAAATGATACTGGGGGTTTGGGGCCTGTTTTTGAACTTCATATAAATGGAATCACACAGTATGTGCTTCTTTTTGCTCAGCATGTCTGTGACAGTCATCATTTTTTAAATTGAGATGTAATTCACATACCACAAAATTCACCCTTTTAAAGTGTACATGTCAGTGGTTAGAACCTTCACAAGGTTGTGCAGCTATCATCACTAATTCCAGAACATTTTCATCACCCCAAAAAGAAGCCCTGTGCCCATTAGCAGTCACTCCCCTTTCCATTTCCCCCTCCTCCCAGACCCTAGCAACTCATCTACTTTCTGTCTCTATGGATTTGCCTGTTCTAGACACTTCGTATAAACAGAATCATACAATATGTGGCCTTTTGTGACTGGCTTCTTTTACTTAACATAAAATTTTCAGGGTTCATTCATGTTGTAGCATGGATCAGTACTTCATTCCTTTCTAGGGCTGAATGACATTCCATTATATGAAAATTCTACATTGTGCTGTCCATCTGATTAACAGTATTGGCTCTCATGAATAATGCTGCTATGAACGAACATTCATGTAAACGATTTTACGTGGACGTATGTTTTCAGTTCTCTTGGATGTATATCTAGGAATAGAATTGCAGGGTCCTATGGTAATTCTGTTAGCCTTTTGGGGAACTGCGAAAGTGTCCTCCATAGCAGCTGTATGAAGTTTCCGATTTATCCACATCCTCTCCAACACTTGTTATTGTCCTTCTTTTTGAGTCTAGCCATCCTAGTAGGTGTGATACGGTACCTCATTGTGCTTTTGATTTGTACTTCCCTAATGACTAATGATGTTGAATATCTTCCCATGTTTTTGTTGGCAATTTGTATGTCTTCTTTAGAGAAATATCTATTCAATCCTTTGCCCACTTTAATTGGATTATTTGCCTTTTATTTTTGAGTAGTAAGAATTCTTCATATATTCTGGATGCTAGACCCTTATTGGATATGTGATTTGCAAATATTTTCTCCTATTTGTGGGTTATCTTTTCACTTTCTTGAGTGTCCTTTGGAGCACAAAAGCTTCTAACTTTGATGAAGTCCAGTTAATCTATTTTCCCTTTGGTTGCTGGGCTTTAGGTGTCATATCTAGGAAACCATTGCTTAATCCAAGGTCATGAAGATTTATGGCTAAGTTTTCTTCTAAAAGTTTCACAGTCTGAGTGCTTACATTTAGGCCTTTGATTCATTTTTTTTTTTGTGTTACTTTTTGTATATGGTGTCAAGTAGGGGTCCAGTTTAATTCTTTTGCATGTGTATATCCAGCTGTCCCAGCACCATTTATTGAAAAGACTATTCCTCCCCCTATTGAATTATCTTGGCAAACTTGTCAAAAATCAATTGCCCATAACATATGAGTTTATTTCCAGACTCTCAATTCTATCCCATTGATCTATATATCTGTTTTTATGCCAGTACCACACAGCCCTGATTTCCGTAGTTATGTAGTAAGTTTTTTAATTGGGAAGTGTGAGTCCTCCAACTCTGTGTTTCTTTTTCAATATTATTGTATCTATCCTGGGTCCCCAGTATTTCCACTTGAATTTTAGAGTCAGTTTGTCGATTTCTGCAAAGAAGTAAGCTGAGATTCTGATAGGGATGGCACTAAATTTGTAGATCAACTTGGGGAAAATTGCCATCTTAACACTATAAAGTCCTCAGTTGATGAACATGTGATGTATTTTAATTTATTTAGGTATTCTTTAATTTCTTTCAATAATGTTTTATAGTTTTCAGTGAACAGGTATTGCCTATCTTTTGTTAAATTTATTACCAAGTATTTTTTTCTGATGCTATTGTGAATGGGATTGTTTTCTTAATTTCATTTGCGGACTGTTCTTTGCTAGTGTATAGAAATATGATTCAGTTTTCTATTATCTTGTATCTTGCAACCTTGCTGAGCTTATTTACACACACACACACACACACACACACACACACACACACACACACACACACACACACGATGGCTTTGCTGTGTGCCCCTTAAGATTTTCTGTGTACAGTCTGCAAATGGAGATAGTTTTACTTCTTCCTCTCCAATATGGATGCCTTTTATTTCTTTTTATTGCCTAATTGCCCTGGCTAGAACCTCCAGTACGATGTTGAGTTGAAGTGGTGAGAGGGTACATCCTTGTCTTGTTCCTGATCTTCAGGAAAAGTTTTCAGTCTTTCATCATTAAGTATGAAGTTAACTGCAGATTTTTTGTAGATGCCCTTTATCAGGTTGAGGAAATCCTCTTCTATTCCTGGTTTGTTGAGTGTTTTTATCATAAAAGGGTGTTGAATTTTGTCAGATGCTTTTTCTGCGTCTATTAAGAAGATCATGTGGATTTTGTCCTTTATTCTATTAATATGGTGTATTACACTGATTGATTTTTTGTGGGGAGGGTATTAGATCTATCTATTTATTTATTTTTAGAGGAGGTACCGGGAATTGAACCCAGGACCTCATGCATGCTAAGCATATGCTCTACCACTTGAGCTATACCCTCCCCAACATTGACTGATTTTTGTCTGTTGAATCAATCTTGCATTCCTGGGATAAATCCCACTTGGTCATGGTGTATAATTCTTTTATATGTTACTGAATTCTGTTTACTAGTATTTCATTTACGTCTATATTCATAAGAGATATTGGTCTGTAGTTTCTTTTCTTGTCATGTCTTTATCTGATTTTGGTATCAGGTAATGATGGCCTCATAAGTTCATTCCCTTTTATTGCCGAGTAGTATTCCATGGAGTGGACAACCATAGTTTGGTTAACCATTCATCTGCTGGTGGACATTTGGGTTGTTTCCAGTCTTTTCCCTGTTGTAGCAAACCTTCTACTTATAAACTCATGTGCCTCTCTCTGTACACACACGTATGAAAGAGTTTTTCCCGGAGTAGGGGATATCAGTCTATCTATTCATCTATCCATCTACACACCCATCTATCCATCCATTGGCCCACCTCCCCATTCATTCATTCACCCATTTGCTGCCCTTCTTTCCTTTTTTCCTCCCTTCCATTCCTTCCTTTGCTCTTTCCTTCCTTCCTTCCTTCCTTCCATAGATCATCTATCTCTAGGCATATAACATCTGGGTCTAAGGCAAGCTGTTTTATTTTTAATGGGCAGGAAACCTGCTACAGCTTTTGACAAAGCCTTTTGTGTGCTGAAACTCACATCCTTACACATCCTCTATTCCCAGCATTTTGGGGCGCCCTGGGAGTTTACTCATAGGGCATCGCTGAACTACCACCTGGAGACTGCTGGGACACCGGAGTCCCCAAGACTAGGGGCTCCCTCACCTCCAAGAGACTCTTCTACTTGCTCCTCCATCCATCTCTTACTTGCTCGGGGAAGCTGCGCGATTCCCTCTCCTCTTTGCCTGCCTCATTTGCTGGTTCCTCCTCTGTTTCAGAACTCTAAATGTCCTTGGGCCTCTTCTCTAGTTGATGTTTTCTCTTGGTGAACTCATCCAGTCTGTCTTCAAAGTATCCCTAGAATCTAACCACTTTTTATCACCCCCCCACTGCCAGCACTGGCATCGCTCGCCTGGACCACTGCTGTAGCCTCCTCCTCAGGGTTCCCCAGCTTCCACCCTCAACCCTGCTGTCTGTTTTCCTCCCAGTAGCCAAAAGGAACTGGCTAAATCCTAAGTCAGATCACAGCCCTGTTCTGCTCATGACCATCTGGCGGCTCCCGTCACTCAGAGTAAAGGCCAGAGTCCTCTCCATGGCCCACAGGGCCCTACACAGTCTGTCCCTCACCACCTCTCTGACCTCACCTCCTGCTGCTCCCCCACCACTCACTCTGCTCCGCTGCACTGGCCTTCTTGCTATTCTTCACATACACACACACCAGGCCCCTTCGTGCTTCAGGGCCTTTGCACTGGCTGTTCTCGCTGCTTGGTATGCTCTTTCTCCAGCTATCTTGGTGGCTCCCTCCCTCATCTCTTTGGGTCTGTGCACAAATGTCTCCTTCTCAGGTTTCCCCTGCCCATCCCATTACCCATTGGAAAATTGCCCCAGCGATTTTTATCTGTTTGGCGACCTTTCCATATTTTCTTTTTCTCCAAAGCACTTATCATCCTCTAACACACTTGATGTTTTCTTTGCTTAATTTTATTTCTTTTCTGTCTCCCACTAGAATGGCAGCTCCACCAACATAGATATGCTTATCTCTCCTGTTCAACACTGTCTCTCCAATGCCTGGAACAGGGCCAAGCACGCAGTAGGTGCTCAGTATACGTTTACTGGGTGACTGAATGAGTGAATGGTGGAGGGAGGGGACAGAAACAGGAAATTTGTCCTTGTCCCGCCTACTCTGTCAGGAGCTGAGCCTCAGTTGAGATGAGTCTGAACCTGCCAGATCCAAAGGTGGAAAATGCCACATTCCCTGGGGGTGAGACCAGCTAAGGCATTCCAGGAAAAAGGTAGCATCATCTGGACTGGTCCTTGAAGACCCTGTGGGAATCATAGAGACCTTGGGGTTCAGTCAAGCCTATGGGGTAGAGGAAACGGCAGGCAGCACTTGGAAGAAGTGAGGTGAAAGATAAAGGGCGAAAAAGGATGGGCTCACCAACGAGGAGATATCTGTCAAGGGCCTGGAATCCCAAGGGGATGACCCTGGATTTGGTCCTCAGAGATGTCATACCCTGGTCACTGACCCCTCAAATAGCGCAGAGACCTCACATCCTCGATGAACACCCATACAGAATGCTGAGACAATAAAAATGAAGAGCTCACATTAATTGAAAGGTTATCAATTTACTGGATGGAGGACATTCAGACTTGTTGGTCCCAAACCCACCTCAGATCCCCCAGCAGGATGTGTGCAGTGCCCAAGTCCTCAGTCCTTGAAGGCTGGGCCTGGGTGAGGGTTTGCAGGAAGGAAGGGAGAGGGCGACATCGCAGGGGACAGAGTGGAGGAGAGCCAGCCTCCATCACGAGGAGATATAGTTGGACACCTCAATCAGGTTTCTGTCAGGGTCTCGGAAGTAGATGGACATCATGGGCCCCTTTGCCCCTGTTCTGGGGACTGGACCCTCCTCAATGGGGACATCACAAGCCTGAAGTAGGAGGAGAAGATAAAAGTCATTCATCACAGTCCAGGTGTGACTGAAATGTAATTCCTTACAGTGGCCTAGAAGACCCCTGTATCTTTCTGACTTCATCTCCTACCATTCTTCCCGCCCTCATTCTGCTTCAGCAACTTACCAGCTGTATGACCTCAAGCAGAGTACCTAACCGTTCCGTACTTCAGTTTCCTCATCTGTCAAATGGGGATGATAATGTGCCTAGTATTACCTAGTAAGTGGCAGAGTCAGAATTGAAACCCAGGCAGTCTGGGACAGAGAAAGTCCATACACTTAACCCCACTTTACTTTCAAACCAGACTTTTTCACTGATATTTTCCAAAGAAGGAGTCCAGGTCAGTTTGCCCAAAATTTATTTAATACTTCAATCTGTGTTCCCCAAAAGGAGTACCAGTAACCCTTTCACATGAAATCATTTTAAGTGTTACAGGGACACTAAAGTAAGTAACAGCAAGTCAGAAATTATTCCCTCTTCAATCCTCTTTCAGTCCTTCTTATGATACCAAGAAGAAAGTCTCTGGTGGATACTAAGTCCTTGGTACCTCCTTAACCACTTGCCAAATCTTTCGGAGTATCAGGCCCAGAGTGTGTGGGTAACAGAAGTGGCTAGAATCTAATGACATTGTGATGCTTTTATAGCTGTTTGTTTTTACAGTTACTTCCCCTTTATACCAAGATATAGTGGGTTTTCATTTACTTGGTTGAACATTTTCTTTTTACATAAATACATTTTAAGTATGTGTTTATGTAAAAAGAATTTAGATATGTTTTTTTCACAAGGGTGATGGAAAGTTTTCTTTTAAAATACATTTGTTTACAGGAAAAAAACATGTCAGTAAAAATGATGAGTAAACAATTGTGTCCAGGCCTTATCTGGATGTGACGAAACCTGTTACGTCTGAAGTTTGAGTCAGGCTTCTGTTTTCACTGCATCTGCAGCAGCTTTCTCAAAAGAGGGTGGAAGTCTGACTCACCTTGAGATGCTGGACCATTTCCTCCAAAGGCACCTCTGTGATCAGACATATATCCAGGGATCCGGGGACTGGGTGAGCGGCTTTGGGTTCAAATTCCTTTCCCACTTCGTGGAGGTTAAATTTCTGGTCTCCAAAACACAATGCTTTCCGGTCCCCCTATTTAGGGAGAGAAAACAACCTAGAACTAAACCTCTAAGATGAGTGTGAGGCAAAGCACCCCCCCCACCTACCCCAACAAGATTAAAAAAAAAAAAGATAGAACAAGGCTTTGAAGAAAAACGACAGCCCGTTGACCCACCCTAGTCTCATTCCTTAGAGGCAGCTGCTTTTAACGTGTGTATGTGTTTCTTCTGGAAATTATTTCCATACCTCCAAACAATATGTTTATATGACCCATGGCAGAAACAGCCATTTGTCTACTTAATATGCATTTCTCCCCTTTACTTTTAAACACAACCCAAATTTCAGTGGGGTCTGTTGTGCGCCCAGCTTTCAAAGCATGCATCTCCCGGCCACCTAAGATGGACTGGACAGTGGGGTGTCAGCAGAGGTTGTGAGTAGTGCTTCTGGGAACCTCCCCACCCCGCCGAGCTGGCGCTTTTTGCCCACTCACTTCCTCCTTCTTCCAGCCACTGCCCGAGTCCTGACTGCCTATCTCTGGACTGGTTGTTAAATGAAAGAAAAAGAAACCCTCTGGTAGTTGAGTTTTTTCCCACATGCCTCCAAACAGTTCCTAACCGATACACCACTCTTTCTTGACTGGGCAACTTTAGACATTTTCTATCCTTTCCTTGCTATGATAAATGAGAATTGAGCTCATTCACATTACTACCCCTCCCAATAGAATTCTGTCATCATTTTTAGTTCCTCTTTCGGTTCCTTTAGAACTTTTCAATAACCCACTTGCGTCTTTACATTTTGATGGATGGCCATAGCGTCTCCTTGGCCCAACTCTCCTCTTCATCCCGCCTCCCTCTCCTGTGCCTCTCAACTTCTGCCATTTCTTTTGCCATTTTCATATTCCTTTTATATCACCATGACTGATACCACATCCATTCCATCAGAAAATGACTTTATTTCACTTGAACAGTAGTTCAGCTGAGTACAGAATTTGAGGTTATAGGTTATTTTCCCACAGCCTTATAAGTATGTTGCTTCGTTGTCTTCCTGAATCTGGTGTTGCTGATAAGAAGTCTGATGTTACCCTGTTTTTCAGTCTTTTATAGATGATACATCCACCCTCCACTCCTGAAGCTTTTAGGACCTTGTACTGGAATTTCACTGCCATATGTCCAAGTACAGGAAGCCGAGGCTACACGTGCCTCATTATCATCATTGACCCATGCAAAGCCCCTCTCTAGTTTTATTCGTGTATTTATTCTTTTTATCCCCATTCTTCATTCCTGTCCCCACCCTAGGCAACTATTATAATGTGTTGGATGGTCATCCTTTGGTCTTCATAAGCTATTGTAAAAAGTGTATAATTGTTTCATGTGTGTATGTTATAAATGGTACCTGGCTGTTGACCTGACGAGGCGCCTTCATTTTTCACTCAGCGTGATCTTTTTAAGACCTGTCCATCTTGCTGTGTATACATCCAGTCTGATGTCACATAATTCTATTTTTATGCATAGTGTTCTATGTTAGTTTTAAAAATCTTACCCTGTTTGCCATTCCATGGGCCCTTTCAATTTAAGACATCTTCAGTGTCTCTGCATCTCTCACTTTTGAATTTGTTCTGAATTCTGAAGGCTAGTATTCAGACTCTGGAAACTTCCTTTTTACCTTGAATCTCTTTTTCTTGGGACCTTTCCTTCTGATCCAAACTGGACTGATTGGTTTCTAGATATCTTTCTGGATCTTCCTCTTGGGATCCACTGTGTCCTGACTTTCATTGTCTTTCTTATCCCTTTTTTAAAAATTTATTTTGTTTATTTGGGGGGGGGGGGTAATTAGGCTTAGTTATTTATTTATGTTTTGTCTTTCTTATTCCTAGATTAATCACTTATTTTGATGTAGTGTATTCTTAAGTAATTTTCAAAGCAAGTGGGCAAAGTTTCTGGGTCTTCTTATGTGTTTAGAGTGTTTTATTCTACATTCACATTGATTAATAGTTTGGCCATAGAATGTCTAGGTTGAAATGTTTTCCCTCAGAATCTCGAAGTATTTCTTCTATTGTCTTCTGATCTCTGATTCTTGGCAAATCTGATCTCTGCATATTTCCTTTCTTTGTAGTTGAATTACTTTTCCTTTTAACCTTTCTGAAAGCTCCTAGAGGCTTTGTTTTGATTTTAATGTTCTGTAATTTCATAAGAACATAGATCTAAGTGTCAATGTGCTAGATACTCAGTTAACCCTTTCCTTATAAAGACTGGAAAGTTCTCTTGAGTTATTCTGTGATAGTTTCTTACCTTCCTTTCGCCCCATTCTCTCTCTGTAAAGGCCACTATTTGGAGTTTGGATCTCCTCCATTGAACCTTTACATTTTTCTCACGGATCTTGTGTGTGTGTGTGTGTGTGGCTTTTTTTTGTGTGTGTGGGAGTTTTAGGTTATTTTTTTAAAGTAATATTATCAAGTTTATCCCAGCTGCAGTTTGGCATTTGGGGACACGATTACCTTGAAAGTCATGACCTCCATGCCCAGGATCTTGGAATAAAACATAGTGGTGTTTTTGATGCTCCTTACTGTCATCACAATGTGGTCAAGTCTGTGGATAAGACACGGAGAAGGGCTCTGCCTGCTGTCCCTCCATGACTAAAAACAAACAGAAAAAAGTCAGAACAGACCATGCTACCACTGGTCACACCCATGTTTCACAAGAGCCCATGTGTCTGCCATGACTACTTTCCACTGTTTTCTTGGTCTTTTCCTCCTTCCAGAGGGATAAAGGAGAAGGTTAGGGGAGGTGGAGACCAAGACCAAACCCTCCCTTGTCTTCCCCAAGCTAGAATACATCTCTTCTGTAAGAAGTGACACAACACAGAGGAGGCCCAACGCCATGAATACAAGCACCCTCTTGGCCAATTTAACCCAGTCCCCTCCTTTTTCACTCCACAGTTAACGATCACAGAGGATCACAGAGGACAGGACCAAAAGGGAGCATCTCAGATGAAATAAATGTTTCTGGGCGTGTGTGCTTATAGATCAACCTTGACACCCAATGGGAGGGCACAGCTTCCCACCCCTCACCTCCTGCCTTTGGCACATCTACCAAGTCTTTCTCTTGATTTGTGTTCTTTAGTCATTTGTATACTTACATTACATCTGCTGCAGAATTAGAAGATCCCTGTGCACTGTAAATTGCGGAGTATAGTGGTTAAAAGAACAGACTCTGGAGCCAGACTGACATTTAATTACTCTCTGTGTGCCTTGGTTTCTCCTTCTGGGAAATGGGCCTGAATTTATATGTGTCTTATAGGACTGCTGTGAACAATTTTTTTAAAAGTTGTATTTTTAAGGGCTTAGAACCATGCCTGACATAGCAAGTGCTGCAAGAGTTAATGATAATGACGATGACAATGATGTCATGATCATCTTGTTTATAATTTGGACTCTCTGCACTCCCAGTTTCTACAGCCTCATCCATTGCTCTTGAACTCCAAGCCACATTGTCCTTTTGCCTGTTCCTCATGAGGGCCATCCTTGTACCTTTAGCCTTAGGGCCTTTTGCACATGCTAATATCTGTCTCCCTGATTAGCATATAAGCTTCATAAGCATAGAGATTTCTGTTTTGTTCCCCACTGTGTCCCAAACAACCAGCAGATGTTCAATAATATTTATTCAACTAATGAGTGTCTACTACAGTAATTAGGCCCAGAACCTGGCACAAAGTCTGACTTTTCTATTCCATTCTATTCTATTTTATTCTATTTCATTCCACCCTGTGCTATTTTAGTCTGTTCTATTATGTTCAATTCCGTTCAAACTATTACATTTTACCATATGTGCTGCTGAAGCGAGCACTCAAACCATTACATTTTAAACAGTTGATTTCACTGAGCCCCAGCTTTAAAAAAAAATATTGTGCTTTTCTATTTTCATGAGTGGCGGAGGCATTAGCGAAGTTGCTGACATCTGCTGTCCTCATGGATACAGAGAATCCACATGGACACAGAAGCAGTAGAATGGGAAAGTGATTGACAATTGGGCCCCACTGAAAATAAAGTCGTATGTTAAAAACATCTTATTAACCTTTCAATGTCTGTAGGGTTTATAATAGATAGCACTCCCTTTCAGTCCCAATATTGGTATTTTATATTTTTTCTCTTAATTTATTGAGAGAAAAAAATTACAAATTATTAATCTGTTCAAAGAACCAATTTTTGACATTATTTTCTCTATTGTATGTTTGCTTTCCATTTTACCAGTTTCTGCTCTTATCTTTATAACTTCCTTCTTTCCACTTTCTTAGGGTTCAGTTTGCTGTTCCTTTTCCAGATCCGTGATCTGGAAGCTGAGGTAATTGATTTTCACCTTGTCTATAGGCGTTTAGAGCTCTGGACTTCCTCTAAGCACTGCTTTAGCTGCATCCACCAACTTTGATACTTTTTGGAAATCAACTCAACCTACTCCTCCCATTATTCAATTCCGTGCCAGCTCAGATTCACTAACCCCCCCACCCCCTCCAGCTTTGCAGACGGGGAGCTCCATCCTAGCAAATTCAAGAATAAGTAGAGCTGGCTCTTCTAAGGAACAAGACCCATGTGGCTTAGAATCTAAGCTTGAGGGAGCAGGACCAGGAAGGGAGGGCAGGGCCACATCATGCAGGGTTTTCAAGGCTAGGTTAGAGAGGCTGATTTAGAAAAAGATGAACAAGTCAGCTGAAGAAAAATGCACAACCTTAAAGTTGTGAGTTACGTTTTATTCAGGGTCTTACTGAGAACTATAGCCCAGAAGGCAACCTCTCAAGACAGCTCTGAGGACCTGCTCCAAAGAGGTAAGGGAGGGGCAGGATATATAGGAGTTTTGGCTGGGGAAAAAACCCAAGTAGTCAAACATCAAAAGATTGCTGCTCATCACAAAAACAAAACAAAACCCAAAAAACCCAGACATCTCAAGTTAACGATTTTAGCACTTTTCTATGTATGGGAAGATGCAAGAGTCTGGGCTCATTGAAATTTTTCCTTAGATATGCATCTCAGCTATCTAGGGCCAGTATCCTGTTTTTCTCCATCCTGCATTCCCCCAGGGCGCACCGTTGCGGGGAGGCTGCAGTGGCTGCCAGCTGGAAGGCGGGGAGCATTCATTGTTTGCTGGAATGGCAGGCAACACTCCCCTCCCACAACCCAGACGCGGTAATCCCCTACGCTTACTGTGTGCCAAGCCCTGTTCTAAGCACTACACAAAATATAATCCATTTTATTCCTCACAACAACCCAACAGCATGTGTATATATAATATTAAATATATAAATATATATATATATATATATATATATATATATATATATATACTGAAGTGTCTACAATACAATACTCTCACACCTGCCTCCTCCACAGGGAAGGCTTATATCTTTCTACAAAGTCCTCTTCAAGGTCTCCTTCAGTGTGCCAGGGGTCCCTGGGATTCTTCTAGCAAACCTCAAGGTCAGTGCTGTGTTTCTCAGCTGCTCCCCACACCGCTCTAGCCTGAGGGCCCTGGCTTCCCCACCCCCAGCCGCCCCCCAGGAAGCAGAACAGCCAGTCCTCAGCCCAGGCCCACTCCTGCAGCATGTTGACAGCTGGTCTTGTGTTAGAGCACGGACCTCTTTCTGTGTCCCTCTGCTGCCCTCTGCTTGTCTTTGAAGGAGAAAGGAAAAGAGAGGAGGATGGGGAAAATGGATGACAGCGCTCCAGGATAGCCTGCGTAGAAGAGAAGCAGATTACCACGCCCGGCCGAAGACTCCTGCCTTGGTGCCAGGACCTGTGCCCCAGGCCCCCAGGGCCCATCCCGTTCACCTGCTTCTCCAAAGTCCTGCTCCACATCCCGCCTGGCAGCCTGGAGGGCAGATGGTGCAGCAAGGTGGGCCAAGTGTCCTTGCTCGTGGGCCTCCAGGCGACCCTCTGGCTCTGTGCCCAGAGATCAAAGGGCAGGAGTAGGAGGGCCACGGACTGAGGACGGCTGGTGCTGACAGAGGTAGGTGGTGCACATGCCAGGACTCTGACATCAAACTGGAAAGTAAAAGCTTAAGATATGTCTTAGCCAGCTCAGGCCGCCATTATATAGTACTATAGACAGGGTGGCCTAAACCACAGAAATGTATTTTCTCACAATTCTGGAGGACAGAAGTCCAAGATCAGAGTGCCAGCATGGTCAGGTTCCGGTGGCAGCTCTCTTCCTGGCTTGCAGATGGCCACCTTCTTGCCATGTGCTCACATGGTAGAAAGAAAGAACATGGTTTCTGGTGTCTTCTTACAAGGGCACTAATGCCATCATGAGGACCCCACCCTCATGACTTCATCTAACCCTAGATGAGCCGCCCAAAGCCACTCCAAATACCATCACATTGAGGGGTTAGGGCTTTTAACACATGGATTTGCGGGGTGGGCACAAACATTCAGTCCATAACGAGGTGTATATGTGTAAGGGATTACTTTGTAATGACATAGGAAAAGCCACCCATCCCAAACTACTGGGGGGAACGTTAATTCTAGGGTGTGAGGCCCCTGATCTATTTAGGGTGTGTCTCCGGAGTGCGAGATCTCTGATCTGTTTGGGACTCTGAGCTCTGGAGTCCTCCCCCTTCCCAACCTCTCTCTCACCCCATCCTCACCCTCCACTGCTGAGAGTCAGGGATCAATCATCAGCCCTATTACTGTTTGCCTTACCTTGAACTTAGCACCTCTCTCTCTTGTGGGTTACCTCTCTAGCCCCTTGGGCATGTGAGTTTCAGATTCTTATTCCTAGGCACACCCCAGATCCCTAACAGACACACAAATGCTCTGTGCTATGCATATTATTTTTATCGTATGATTTTCCTTTATAAAGAGTTACACAAATACATGAAATGGGTTTGTATTAAAAGTTCCAACAAAACATCAAATATATGGACTATACAGGTCATCCCCACCTCCACTCTCCAAAAATGATCACTGAGGTCAGTTTCTGGTGTTTCCTTCAAACACATACACACACACACACACACACACACACACACACACACAGAGTCACTAAAACCATCTCCCACCTGCTTTTCCCTGTTAACAGCGTGTCCTGTGGAAGGCACTCCCACCCCATAGGAACACACAGGTCCCACGCATTCTGTATCATGTCAGGTGGGTACTCTGTGGTATAACATAAACTCCCCAACTTTCATTTCACTCTGCAGCAGTCATCGTCTAGAAATGGACATTTATAAGGTTTTCCCAGTCATTTGCTCCTACCTGCCTGGTGCACACAGCTGTGTGTGTGTGTGTGTGTGTGTGTGTGTGTGTGTGTGTGTGTTCGAGTTAGAAGTGGAATTGCTGGGTCAAAGGGTTCTTTCATTCAGCAGACACCCAATGAGTGAGGTCTATGTGATGAGCACTGTTCTAAGTGCTGGGAAGACATCAGAGAACAAGACAGACAAACATCCCTGCCCACGTGGAGCCGACATTCCAGTTGGGGAGGAGGGTGTCCAATTTTTATTTAGATGTTTCACAAGGCCCTGGAAGCTTTCGCTGTCATCAGTGGTGCAGTCACTGGCTTCTTCTCCACTGCTGTCTGTGGGGCAGGGTCTGCAGCAGGAGGCTGGCTGCCTCAGCCTTTGCTCTCTACAAGATCTGCAGGGGCTGGAGCTGGGATGGTCTGTTTGGAGACATGGATGCGAATATGCCTGTGTGTGGTTGCGGAGGGGTATGGAAACTGAATGGTCTACTGGAGAGAGAGAGTGAGGGGAAACAGGCAAAGAAGAGACCACTTCCTGGTGTTGGAGGGAGCTAGGGACAAAGTGATCCCCAGAGGTGGCATGAGCAGCCCCTCCCAGGCCACACCCACAGAGGGTGGGCAGGAGCGGAGGTGCTGAGGAATCTAGTGTCGTCTCAGAACATACCATTGGGTCATTGTCATGTGGACACTTCTGGGGCCACATAGACGGGGTATGGCCACCATATGAGGTAGCCTACACTGGAGGTTGGACAGCCTTGGTTACTCAGACGGGGGTCTCTTTCCAGAAGTCACACACACTGGGGAGTGGACACTCCTGGAATCACACACGCTGGACGCTGCACACTCTTGGGATCACACAAAGTAGAGTGTAGACATCTCTGGGGTCAGATGGACAGGTGTGTTGACATTGTTATAGTTAAACAAACTAAGGTGTGGACGGTCCTGGGATCAGGTTTGTATGTGGACACTTCTGGGCTCACACACACTAGGAGGTGGATACTTCTGAGTCACCCAGACTGGTTAGTGGATATTTGTAGGGTTAAACATACTGGGGTGTGAACACCCCAGGGGTCAGATAGCCTGGGGTATGGACACTGCTGAGGTCACACAGACTGTAGCGTGGAACCTCTTGGGATCACTGACTGGGATGTACACATCTGGGATCAGACAGCTTAAGGTGTGGGCAACTGTGAGGACATACAGGGTGGGTGTGGACAGATGTGGGGTCGTGAAGATGGGGGTTTGGACACTCCTGGAGTCACTCAGGCTGGAGTGTGGACAGACCTGAGGTCACTCAGGCAGAGGTGCGAACACTCCAAGGTCTCCCAATGCACATACACTGAAGAGTAGACAGTCCTGAGGTCACACAGAGAGAGTTTGGGACACTCTTAAACACATTGGGGAGTGGACACTCCTGAAACCACACACGGGTGGACTGGACACTCCTTATGTCGCACAGACTGGAGTGTGAACATTCATGGTGTCCCACAGAGGAGGGGATACTCTTGGGGTTATAGTGACTGAGGTGGGGACAGTCCTATGGGCTGTGTTGTAGACACTCCTGCAATCTTGGTGAAAGCGGTATGGACATTCTTGTGGTCAAAGAAGTGATGAGCCAGCACCGCCGGGGCTGGAGATTAAGGTGTGGACACTCCCTCGGTCACACAGAGTAATTGATGGATGCTCCTTGGTATAGACTTGGGAGCAGACACTGCTGAGGTCACAGGCTGTGGTGAGGGTGGTTCAAGGGTCATATACATGGGTATTTGGACACTCATGGGCTCACACACAATGGGGAGTCAACAGTCATGGGGTCCCTCACATGGGGGGTTGAACACTCATGATCACATGGACTGGGATGTGGACATGCTGGTGTAACACAACTTGGGGAGTGGGCACACACTGGGATGAGGGTCTCGCTGGCATCACACACAGTAGTGTGCACAGTCCTGGTGTCACAGAATGGGGAGAGGATGCTCCTGGGGTCACACAGATTGGGGAAAGGATGATGCTGAAGGTGTGCGTTTGGAGACCACTGATTAAGAAGGGAAAGTTCAAATACCACCGGTTCAAGTAATTAAACAGGGAGGCCATTAGGTTGAGGCGGCTCTGATGCCTTGGTAGCCTACGTGAGCCAGAGTCAAAGCACCTATATCTGAGAAATCAAAATTTAAGAAGAACCAGTCACAAACAGCCAACTGGGTTTTCCCAAATAAGCACCCTCTTCCGCTCTAAACCAATCAAATAAGCTCGCTTTGCTTCTCCATCTGCCCTATAAAAGCCTTGCCCCAGCTCATGGTGTGGAGGGCTTCTAAACCACTTCCCAGAGCTGCCCAATTCCAGCGTTTGCTTAAATAAACTCCTGAAACATACAAATGTGCCTCAGTTTATCTTTTAACACACCTGAGCCATGCACATGACAGGCTCTAGAATATGCGCTTCACTTTTAGTCACCACGTAGGACTCACAGACTGCCTCTTTTTGTCACTGTCGGGGATGCCCGAGGAAGGGAACTGTCTATAATCTGTTGCTCGGAAGGTCTGCAGTGCCTGAGACCTGGGGCTTCTCACTTATTTTCAGAATTGGTCTTACTGTTTCTTTATCTGTGAAATGGGGATTGCTTATTTCCCACCTCCTTTTCCAAGACGTTTTGAGGATGAAGTGAGGGTCTCAAGTTAAAACTGCTTTGTAAAATAAAGCACCAGGCCTGAGACTTTTCTTAAAATTCAAAGAAGTGAGCTGGCTGCTTCAGTGGCGTGGGGCAAGGAGCTGGGAGAGTGGACACCAAGTTTGTAATCATGGATCTAACTGACCTTGAATGAGTCGCTTGCACTAGCCTCAGATTCCTGGGGATAACTACCCATCTGACAGGGCGTCGCAGTGACAGCTGGCTGTCCCCAAAAGTCATGCTTTGTCTGCCCTAATGTTGAGCTGTTGCAAAGCAGCTGCCCAGCCAGAAATTACATCTTCCACCTTCCCTTGCACCTGGGTGGGGCCATATGACCAGTCCTGCCCAATGGGCTTGAGCTAAAACCATGTGAGTCCTTAAGAAACAGTGGTGTTTCCTCCATTTGCCCATCGTCCATCCTTTGGAGGTCTCGAGCCCCAGCAGAGGGGAAAGCCACAGTGTACAAGGAGCCTGGGGTCCTCAGCCAGCACATGGAAGTCCACCTATCAACCAGAAACACCCACATTATTCTGTGATGAGAGCAAGAAACAAGCTTTTATTATTGTGTGAAACCACTGACATTGTGGGGTTGGTTTGTTACTGCAGAAGAGTTAACTTCTGACTACACATACAGTGTTGTGTGGATCGAATCCTCTGTGGAAATGGACTTTGCCAGCTGAGGAGCCCACGGACAGGGGAGCCTTCTTCCGGGAAGGTCTCCTGGCTTCAAGGAGCTGCTAGTCCTTCCTTTACAGCAGGCAGAGCTCTGGCCAGGATGAGGGGCTGGGAGGGCATTGGCACCACCCTAGCTGGACACTGGCTCCACTGAGGGGGTGGGGGAACCCTGGACATGGGACTCTGTTCTTCAGAGACCCAGAGGTGAATGAGGGGCTGGTGCTCTGTAGCTTGGCTCAGCTTTAATAATAGGTTTCAGAACTACTATATATAACATAGATAAACAGCAAGGTCCTACTGGATAGCACAGGGAACTATATTCAATACCTTATAACAGCCTATAAGAAAAAGGATATGAAAATGAATATGTGTGTGTGTATATATATATATATATATATATATATATATATATATATATGTAACTGAATCACTATGCTGTACACCAGAAATTAACACAACATTGTTAGTCAACTATACTTCAATAAAAATATTTTAAAATGACAAAAAAAAATGGGCTTCAGGGTATATCTAGAGTTGGCAGAATTCAGCCACAGCTTTCCATAGATGAATTAAAGATAGCTTTGCTTTCACTAAATGACTCCAACAGCAGATTTCTTTTTCTCCTTAGAGTGAAGGCACTTTCTGTTGAGTCGCCGAGACCCACTATGCTCCCTCCCCATCCACTGCTGGCCCCAGTGCTCCTCCTAGGACAAAGCCCCAGAAGAACTTGTGGGGCAGCAGCCAGGGTTTCCCAGACTATGCCACCTTCAGAGCCATTTGATGCTCCTATGACCCCAGGCCCACACAATATGCTGGGACAGTGCTTGCTTACAAAGTGTTATTTCTACCCTAAAGAAAATGCCTGCCTTTCCACCAGATCCAGAGTTTGTGAGAACTTGAGGGAAGGCATTTAAACCACATAGGCTCTGTAACTCAGTTTCCTTGTCCATAAAATGGACATGCTAGAACATAGCCTGGCCATCTCAGAGGGTAGTTAAGAGATTATGTGAAAAGGTTCTTTCTCGGTAAGGCATTCTCCCTGCAAGTAACAGAAAGCCCTATTAGAGTGCCTTCAAGTAAGGAGTTTATTTCCTCCCATTATCAGAAAATTTGAGATTGGCAGTCTCAAGCTCAATGATATTGTAAGCAGGGTTGAATTTTCACTTCCCCTCTTCCCTTCTTTCATCTCAACCATCTTTAAGCTTGCTTGCTTTTGTCTTCATGCTTATTGCCTTGTGGTCCCAAGATGGCTGCTGCACTTCCAGCCCTTACATCTGTATCCAATTCAGGAAAAAGGGGTCAGAACAAAGGCTTTCTCTTAATGAAACATTGTCTTTTTATTTGGGATGGACAGCCTTCGCTATAGATTATCCTGTATTGAATAAGGGATAATTCCTCATTGACCAAAATGGAATCAAATGTCCCCCTCTCCAATTTATCCAAGGGAGGCAAAATTGCTATGATTCGTTTAGATCAATCATAATCTATTCCCTTGGTCTTGTGGAGGAATTCATCCTCCTTAAGGACAGATAATCTCCATTACCATCTGAGAAGAGTCGGGATGGGATAGTAGAGAGGGAGAGAATGGGGGTGAGGACAATAGGGGAGGCAGTGGGAAGCATTTGCCATAGAACCACAGAATGGGAAGCAAGGTGAGTGCAGTTCTAGCCCTAGTTCTGCATTGGAGTTGCTGTGTGGCTTGGGTTCTGTCTCTTACCCTCTCTGGGCCTTGGTTTCTCTTCTGTACTGGAGGGAATTGAGGTCAGAGGTTTCAAAGGCCACACCATATGTTGGTAGACCTGTGGCCTTGACCTGGACATGGGGGCTGGGCTGTGGAATTCACTACGTGGCAGTGAAGGCCCACTGCATCCTTCAGTGGGGAAGGTCCAGGGACTACTAGGCTCCTGTCTCTTTCCAGCTGGCAGGGGCAAGGATCTCTCCTAGGATCAAGGCCATTTTGGTTGTCCTTGAAGATGTCACTCTGAGGGTGTACAAGGGTCTCCTGGGGCACAGCAGGGGCCCACACCTGGGTCCAATTTTCAGTTTCCAGTCTCAGCTCTGTTACTGATATCACACTGGGTGGCCTTGAACAGATCCCTGGCCCTCTCTGTGCCACAGTTTCTCCATTTGTTCAGTGGGGAGGTCAATGATGGTCTCTGCTGGACTTTACAGCCCTGAACTGCTGAGGCTGAGTGGGTTCAAGAAAGACGAAAGAGTCGATAAAAAACAACACAAAATAAAACAAGAAAAAAAGAAAGAAAGACATAAGAGAAAGGTAAGGTTTGCATGCCTAGGACCATGGGAGGCCCTTAGAGGCAGGCAATGGGGGAGTCAGGAATTGCCAGGGAAATGTGGGGAGAGCGCCTCTTATAAGAGGGGAGCTGGAGCTGCCTTCAGTGCTAACACCCTATTGCAGCTGAAGCTTTGATGTGGTTGCTGCACAGAGTCCTTGGGGGAAAGGGCAGATCCTCTGGTGGTCCTTCCAGCCTCCCTCTGTCCGCAGTTTCACTGCCAACTGCAAGCAGGTCTCAGTCAAGGCTGTTCTGATCTTGTGGCCATTAGGGTTTTTCCCTACCCCTTCTCTCCAAGTAAAACCAGAACTTTTGTGGATGGCCTGCCTCCTTTCCTTCCTTTCTTCCCTTTTTATTATTCATTGGGCACCTACTTGGTGCCAGGTGCTGGGGATGTACACAGGACCATGGCAGACCTGTTCCTGTTCTCCTGGAGCACAGAATCTGCTGGGTGAGTCTGCAGTTAAACAAGCAATTAATCTTCCTCATCAGGAGTGTTCTAAAGGGGAGCACAGATGAGGACCAACCAGAGCCAAAGAGGGTGTCTTGGTTTCCTAAGGCTGTTGTAACAAAGTACCAAAAACACGGTGGCTTAAACATCAGAAATTTATTCACTCACAGCTCTGGAGGTCAGAAGTCCTCAATCAAGGTATCAGCAAGGCAGCACTCCCTCCAGAGGCTCTAGGGGAGAACCTAGTTGTTGCTTCTTCCAGCTGCCAGTGGCTGCCAGCATTCCTTGGCTTGTGGCCCCATCAGTCCTATCTCTGCCTCCATGGTCACATTGCCACCTCCTCTGTGGGTATCTTCATGGCTTCTCCTTTACTGTCTATCTCAGATCTTCCTCAGTCTACCTCTTAAAAGGACACTTGTGGTTATATTTAGGGCCTACCAGCTAATCCAGATAATCTCCCCATCTCTGGCTCCTTCATTTAATCCCATCTGCAAGGTCCTTTTTTGCCATATAAGTGAAAATTCACAGGTTCTAGTGATTAGGAGGTGGACATCTTTTGGCGAGCTATTATTTAGCCTGTGACAGTTGGGGATGCCAGAGGGGGAGTCCACAGGGAGGTGATATCTTGGTTGAAATCTGAAGGATAAGGAGTTAAGTTACCCAAGCAGAAGAAAGGGAGACAGAATGTGCCAGTGGCACGTGCAAAGCTCTTGGAGATGAGAACCAACAATGATAACACGGGGAAACCGAGCAGTTTAGGATAGCACATCACAGGGTGATGGGCGGGTTGCAGAGGCCCAGATTAGCCCAGCCAGGCAGAGGGAAGGTGAAGAAATAGCCTGACCATGTCTTGGTGCTTCACAGGTTGTGCGGCTCCATGGTCGTGTGTAACGGACAGGCTGAGGGCTGGCCGGTGTCTGCAAGGCACAGTCCCTCATCACACCTGGGGACTTGGGCTGCCAGCCCCTACTCACTCACTCACTCACTCAGGAAGGCAGGCCTCTGGACTGGAGTTCTCCCACCAGCACAGGTCAGTGTGGACTGACAGTGGTGAAAAGCCTGGCTTCTAGAGTTGAGTGGCCTGGGCTGGGATCACAGCTCTGCCACTCACTGGCAGGATGATGATGAAAGAAATGTTCACATCTTGAGACAGATATAGGGAAGCCATTCTGGCTTATACATGAGTTAACTTGAATTTCATGCTAACTAAAATAGCCTGTTTATGGCCAATCAAATATACACTGTACATCTGCTTTAACTAGGAAAGGAAAAGGCACATTGACCAGAAGTAAAGAATGTCCATGTTAAAAAATAAAGATTAGGGGGTGAGTATAGCTCAGTGGTAGAGCACATGCTTAGCATGCATGAGGTCCTGGGTTCAACCCCTAGTACCTCCATTTAAAAATAAATAAATAAACAAACCTAATTACCCCCCCCCCAAAGTTTTAAAAAAAGATTAAATGCCCCTTTTCCTAGGACGCCAGTGCTGGTACTCCTTTGATGGTAAGACTCCCTTCCCAGACGCCAAGGCCATATTGTACGTGCTGGTCTGTTTCTTTGGAAACCTTGAAGAAATGTATCCCTGACTTGTTTAACGTTCTTTGTTCTGAAAAGATAAAACTGTGCTGGAAGCCCTGCTTCTCTGGGGGCAGTTTCTCAGAGTAATCTGGGAAGCGGGCTTCTGGGCTAGTCCTCAGTTTGGCTGAAATAAAACCCTTTTCTATTCTTATTATTGATTGTTTACTGATTATTCTCATGGACAATGGCTTCGGGCAGGTTACTTAACCTTGCTGGAGCCGTCTCCCCGCTTTCCTGCCCTCCAGCTAGTAGGTGCTTTGCAAATGTTAGTTATTATGAACACCAGGAAGCCCTGCCAGCTTTGGGATATTTCAGAGAGAGGCAGGAGAAATGGGGGGCCTCTAGGTCAGCATTAGCCTAAAGCCCACTTCCTCTTTTTTTTTGGAGGGGGGAGGTAACATTTCATTTATTTATTTTTGATGGAGGTACCAAGCCCAGGACCTCAGGCATGCTAAGCACGCATTCTACCACTGAGCTATACACTCCCGGCCACTTCCCCTTTTGTGAGCTCATCTAATCTCTTATTGGTCAAGCTGGTTCAAGTTCGTTTCTGTAAATTGCAGACAAAAGCATCTTATCTGATAAAGGTTTTTCAAAATCTTTTTTTTTTACTTAGAGAATTATGAAAAAATTAAATGTAGAGGATGTTGTGATGAAAAATTTAGCTGAAGTTCAGTTTTTTTTTTTTTTTTACGTTTTGCATTCATGGCAGGCAGTATAATGGTCCCACCCCCAAAGATGCTCATAATTCCCAGAACCTGTGACTGGGTTATGTTACATGGCAAAAGAGAATCAAGGTTTCTGATGGAATTAAGTTTGCTAATCAACTGACCTTAAAATAAGGAGATTATTTTGGATTAGGTGGTGGACCCAATGTAATCACAAGGTTCCTTAAAAGTGGAAGAGGGAGGCAGGAGTGAGATGATGCGAAAATGCAGCTGACGTTGTTAACTTTGAAGATGGAGGAGGAAGGCCAGGAGCTGCAGGAATGTAGGGGCCTCTAGAAGCTGGAAAAAGCAGGAAAACAGAATTTCCCCTAGAGCATCTAGAAGGGAATGCAGGCTTGCTGACACCTTGATTGGAGCCCAGTAAGACCCATGTCCGGATTTCTGACCTCCAGAACTGTAAGGTACTAATTTGTGTTGCTTTGAGCCACTAGCTTAGTGGTAATTTGTAATAGCAGCAATAGGAAACCAACAGAACATTCATTTATTTTTCTTCTGTTAATTTAATTGAAGAGAAACACAACACCTTTTAGTTCAACTAACTTGTATAGCACAAGCCCATTTGTATAAATTGCTTTTATTTCTTTTTTGTTTGCTTGGTTTTTTTGAGGGGGGAGATAATTCGGTTTATTTATTTATTTATTTTAATGGAGGTGCTGGGAATTCAACCCAGGACCTCATGCATGCCAGGCATGCACTCTACCACTGAGCTATACCCCTCCTCTTTCCTTCTCGCTGACTCTCCACCCACCAGTCTTGCTTCCTATCCATGTACATGTGGAGAAAGAACATGGCGAGAAAAATGGTTATTTCTTGGTAGTGGGATTTAGAGTGATTTTTTTTTAAAAAGAAGTTTTTATCTTTGTGCTTTTCTGCACTATTTTATTTTGCATTTTTAAATTTTTTGTGGGTTTTTTTGGGGGGATAATTAGGTTTATTTATTACTTTAAAAATTTATTTATTTAAAAAAATTTTAGGGGGGAGGTCATTAGGTTTGTTTATTTATTTATTTATTTATTTATTTATTTATTTATTTATTTATTATTATTTTTTAAAGGAGGTACTGGGGATTGAACCCAGGATCTCCTGGATGCTACACAGTATCTGCTCTACCACTGAGCTATACCCTCCTCACCTGCATTTTTTTTTTTGCCAAAACAATAAGGCCATGATTACATACAATGTTCATTGCCAGAGCCCTTACTGATGCCCACGGCCACCACTGAGCAATCTGTCCATCCATGTGAGGTCTCACCACATGCAGCCTACTCCTTCCTCCTCTACCCCCATCTTAGAGAAAATTTGTCTCTGGCTGTTATGGGCTGAACTGACCTTCCTAAATTCCTATGTTGAAGCCCTCATTCCCAGTAGCCCAGAATGTGACGGTATTTGGAGATAGGGCCTTTAAAGAGGGGATTAAGTTAAAATCGGGTCATTAGGGTGGGCCCTAATCCAGTCTGATTTATATCCTTATAAGAAGGCAGATTAGGACAAAACACAGAGGAAAGACCACGTGAGGACCCGGTGAGTAGGTGACCATCTGCAAGTCAAGGACAGAGGCCTCAGGAGAAACCATCCCTGCCAACACCTAGATCTTGGGCTTCCAGCCTCTAGACCTGTGAGAAAATACACTTGTGATGTTTAAGCGAACCAGTCTGTGGTATTCTGTTATGGCAGCCGGAGCAGACTAATACACTGGCATTACCCAGTACTTTGCTCCAAAAAAACAAGTTCTGTGTGATAATAATTTTAAAATATGTTATGTTCTCAGAGAGTTGATTTCATTCCTCAAAGATACTTCATTTTCACTGTCTTGTAACCTCCTAAGAAACCCGTAACAGATCAGAATGGTGCTTATGATTCTTTATTTGACAGAAGGAAAAACAGGCCCATGGGGGACACAGGACTTGGCCAAAGTCACACAGCCAGACTGCGGACATCCAGATGCCAGCCCTGGATGTGGCATAGAAACACTGAGATCAGGAAAATGTATGAAGGGGGCCAAGAATTCTGTCTTCTTGTCTAAGACAGTCCATCAAATCACAGTTTTCTTCTGGAAGAATCACATTTGATTTCGGCCCTGATATCGAAGACAGCCTCATCCTATTGTTCAGAGAACCTTTTATAAGTAACAAAAAGCATTGAAAACATTTTTTTAAATTTGCTAATGCGAATTTTATGGATACAAAACCAAACTGAACCCTTCTTGGCTCTCCCCATTAACTCAAGTTTGCGAAATTTTAATGGATTTTTTTTAAAAAAACATGCTTATTAATGAGACTATGGCTTAATTTTTAAATGAGGATCTAAGCTGCTGATATTCCCATTAGGACTTTTATTTAAGCTGAGAAAATATTTACCAATCATACCTGGGCTTTACGGCCGAGTCTCTATGAGATGGTGAGGTCAGGGGTCATGCAGGGCCGTGGGGCATCAAGTGAGATATGAGGGGCTGGGTTGGGAGCAGGGGCTACAGGACTTGCCCAAGAGCTGTTGCTCCACATTGGGGATGAAGAATGGGGGAGCTAGTGCCAACCTGATAGCCAACCTGCTAGCAAACCCTCACCTATATTTCTCCCTGATGCCTCCAGGTTCATAGAGAGCACAGTTGGTAGGGGAAGGTGAAGATAGAGTCAGGGGTGGCTACCCCAGCATGTCCCAAACTCAAATGCCTGTGGGGCTCAGCATTTTCATGAATGAAGCTAGACCGGCAGTGGGCACAGGGGGCATTAGGGACACAATGCCTCATCTAGAAGGGCAGCCACCACCCAGCTCCCACCCACTGCTGCTGTACAGGTGGTCAGATCTTCCAGTATCTCAGTGAAAAGCCAGATACTGCAGTTTAGTAGAGAATCTTTTACTTTTTAAAGGTTGATCACTAGTTAAATTAAAAAAAAAATCCTTTGCAGCCAGTAGACAAGTGGGCAAAAGATTCGAACCGGTGCATCGCGGAAGAGGAAGCCCAAATGTTCAATAACCATGTAAAAGATATTCAACCTCATTATTCACTGGGGAAAAGCAAATTGAAACCACAATAAAGAATATCACACAATATCACATTGGTAAAAACAAACAAACAAACAAACAAATTTAAGATAATTCTTTATGCATTGCTGGTGGGAGTGAAACAGGATTCCACCACTTTGGAAAACCATTCGGAAATGCTTAAGAACGTTTAAAGATATACATCTCCTGTGGGGGAGGTTATGGCTCAGTGGTAGAGCTCATTCTTAGCATGCACGAGGTCCTGAGTTCAATCCTCAGTACCTCCATCAAATAAATAAATAAATAAACCTAATCCCCAACGCCGCCCCCCGCCCCCGAAAAAAAACCGAAACAAGAAAAAAAAATTTTGTGATCCAGAAATTCCACTTCTCCAGGCACACTAGGGAACAGAGAAACATCGTGGAATACATCTACTTATCGCTGGGTGATAAATGCCCAGTCCTTAAAAGACAGCCAGTGAGAAACCCTCCTGAAAGCCAGCCAATCAGAGACAGGCTTACGTTCTAGACAACAGCCAATCAGCAAGGGCTCACTCCTGCCGCCTGTTTCGAAAGTTTACTCCAGCGAGCACCAGAACACGCTGCGAAGTCCATCCGTGCCTCCACGTTCCTACTTCTCTACGTCCGCCTATCCCTTTGGCTTCGTTCTGAAAATTATCCTTTACAACTTACTCGCTCTCACAGGTAAACGTGATGTTCACTTTATTTGCAGCAGACAGCAAGTTCACAGCCTTTATGGTCGGTTATGCATCCCCACGAACTATGAGATGATCACGTCCAATCTTTACAATTCTTGTGGTGGTTGCTATTAGCTGTTTTTTAATTTGTGTATTTGAACCCCCAAACGGTAGAACGCTGGTGTAAGTTTCGTGGTGAATTTACTAACATTAGGCTTTTTTTAAACGAGGGAAAAGTCCTTTTGAAGCTCTTTGAGCCGTACGGAATCGTTCCTTCAATATCAAAAAGTGGTAGAAAGTCAGATATAAACCAACATAGCACAGTTAAGTATAAGCGATGTATGATTTCTTCAAGTCGTATCGTAGAAACTGATAAAATAATTTTTTGATAAAGGAATTCATATTAAGAAGATAAATTAATCACGGCAGAAGTTGTAATCGCCGTACATTCTATATCGTTATTAATTTTTCAGCTTAAATCACTGTTTGAATGTACTGCTACCAGAAATATTTTCTGATTTCAAAACTACAAACTAATTTTCAAGTGCCGGGATGAAATCCACTGCGATAATAACAAAATGTAATAGCTCCATTTCCTATTACAAATATTATGAAAGAGCTAAATACCTCACCTTTTTCTGATGTAACAGTGAATGCACGACGTAATCACAATGCAGAGGGAAAATGTCCCCTTTGCTTCTGCAATATTTTTCTCATGAAAAAGTCTTGCTCATTAGGCTCTTTCTAGTAAAATCCTTTCCATTTGAGAATTCGGAAGCAATAGAAAATTTTTGCAGAGGCTTTCTTATTGAATTAGGAGTTAATGAAAAAAAGTTGTACTGCTTTTGGTGCTTTCACTTGAAAGAGACTTTCAATTTCATTGATGTTTTTCAGGAACTGACATTTGGCTCCACTGATTTTTTTCTATTGTTTTCCTGTTTTCAATTGTAGTGATTTCTGTTCTTATCTTTATTATTTCCTTCCTTCAGGCATAATTTTTCTAGTTGCCTACATTGGAAATTTAGATAATTGATTTGAGAACTTTCTTCTTTTTTTAAGAAACATTTTAATGTTGTTAATTTCCCTCTCATCACTACTTTAGCTATATCCCACAAATTTTTATTTGTTGTATTTTCATTTTTATTCAATTCACAATAGTTTCTAATTTCCCTTCTGATTTCCTCTTTGACTCATGGGTTATTTAGAAGTATCTTGTTTAATTTCCAAATATTGGGGGATTTTCCATATATATTTCTTTTATTGATTTCTAGTTTAATTCCGTTATAGTCAGAGAACATATTTTCTGGGTTTTAAAACTTCTAAATTTGTTGACGTTTGTTTCGTGGCATAGAATATGGTCTGTTTTGGTGAATTTTCCATGTGCACTTGAGGAGAATTTGTATTGTTTGTATTCACTGTTGGTTGGAGTACTCTATAAATGTCAGTTAGGTCAAATTGTTTGGTAATGTTGTTCAAGTCTTCCCTATCCTTACTGATTTTCTGTCTACTTTTTATCTTTATTACTAAAAGAAGACTGTAGAAGTCACCAATTATAACTGTGAATTTGCCTGTTCCTCCTTGCATTACTATCAGTTTTCACTTCATGTATTTTGAAGATTTGTTAAGTGAATGTACATTTAAGATTGTTATATCATCTTGGTGAATTTACTGTTTTACTATTAGATAATGTCCCTGTTTATTCCTGATAATTTTCCCTGTTCTGATAGCTACTTTGTCTGATAGTAATATAATCTCTCCATCTTTTTATCCATCCTTTTCCTTTTGACTTGTCTATATCTTTATATTTGAAGTAGTTTATTGTAGAAAGTACATAGTTGGATCTTGTTTTTAAAATATGTATATATAATCAGAAAGCTTCTGTCTTTGAATAGATGAGTTTAGACCAAGGGTCAGAAACTATGGCCTGTGAGCTGACCGGCTATTATTATAAATAACATTTTATTGGAACACAGAAAACACCCATCCATTTACTATTGTCTATGGCTACTTTTGCACTATGACAGCAGAGTTGAATAGTTGTGAGAGAGACTGTACGGCCTGCAAGCCTAAGATATTTACTATCTGGTCCTTTAAGCAAAAGTTTGTGGACCCTGGTTTAGACCATCGACATTTAATGTGATTATTGATGTGGTTGGATTTATTTTTCAGTGATTTTTTTCTTTTTTTAATTGAGTTATAGTCAGTTTACAATGTTGCATCAATTTCTGGTGTACAGCACAGTTTTTCATTTATACATCAATATACATATATTCATATTCTTTTTCACCGTGAGCTACTACAAGATCTTGAATATATTTCCCTGTGCTATACAGTATAATCTTGTTTATCTATTCTATATATACCTTCCAGTATCTATAAATCTCAAACTCCCAGTCTGTCCCTACCCACCCTCCTCCCCGCCGGCAACCACAAGTTTGTATTCTATGTCTGTGAGTCTGTTTCTGTTTTATTTTTAAGTTCACTTGTCTTCTGTTTTTTTAATTTAGATTCTGCATATGAGTGATATCATATGGTATTTTTCTTTCTCTTTCTGGCTAACTTCACTTAGAATGACATTCTCCAGGGACATCTATGTTGCTGCAAATGGCATTATGTTGTCATTTTTTACGGTTGATTAGTATTCCATGATGTGGTTGGATTTAGGGCTGTCACTCTATTATTTGCTTTCTATTTCCCCCTCCTTCTTTTGTTCCTCTATTTCCCTTTCTTATTTTCTTTTGGATTGTTTGAATACTTTTTAGGATTCCATTTTAATTTATCTATCAGACTTTTGGCTATATCTCTTTGTAATAATTTTTAGTGGTTGCTCTAGGGATTGCAATGCACATACCTAATCTTTCACAGTCTTTTTAGAGTTGATATTTTACCGCTTCAAGTAAAATGTGGAAGTCTTGCGACCATATATTTCCCTTTACCCTGCTCCCTCCTGTTATATTGTCATATTTATTACATCTATATACTCTGAAAACATCAACACTGAGGACATTTTTGCACAGAACAGTAATTCATATTTTAAAGAATTTAAGAGGGGGAAATGGGTCTTCTATATTTACCCAGAGATTTACCATTTCTGTTGCTCTTCCTTCATTCCTGAAGTTCCAAGTTTCCCTCTGGTATCATTTTTCTTTATCATTTCTTGTAGAACAGGTCTGCTGTTGACAAATGCTCTTAACTTTCTGTCATCTGAGAATGTCTTTGTTTTGTTTTCATTTCTGAATGTCATTTTGGCTGACTGGAATTCTGGGTTGACTGTGACTTTCAGTACTTTAAAGAAGTTGTTCCACTGCCCTTTGGCCACTATATTTCTGATGAGAAATATGTGGAATTTGTATCATTTTTCCCCTATGTAATATGTTGTTTTTCTCTAACTGCTTTCAAGATATTTATCTTTTGGCAATTTGATTATGATATATTTCTTTGAGTTTATGCTGCTTGGAGATCATTGCATTTCTCGAGTCGGTTAATTTATGCCTTTCATCCAAGTCTGGGAAAGTTTTGGCTATCATTTCTTCAATTTTTTTCCACACCAGCATCATCCTTTATCTGAGGCTTCAATGGCATGAATATTTGACCTTTTGAAATTGTGTCATAGGTTCCTGAAATCCTGCCCACGTTTTCTAATATTTTTCTTTCTGTTCTTCAAATTGGAGAATTTCTGTTGACCTATCTTCAAGTTCACTGATTCCTCTGTCATATCTATGCTTCTATTGAGCCTGTCCCGATAAATTTTTATTTCGAATGGTATATTTTTGGTTCTAAAATTTCCAATTAGTTTTTTTTTATAGTTTCTCTATAGTTTTTATATACTCTATAGAGTGTATATTTAAAATAGTTTCTTTGATGGGACTTTTAAAAAATTCTATTTTTTATTGAAGTGTAGTTGATTCACAGTGTTAGTTTCAGGTGTACAGCAAAGCAATTCAGCTATGCTATTTTTTTCTTTTCAGATTCCTTTCCATTAAAAGTTATTACAAGAAACTGCATGTAGTTCCCTGTGCTATACAGTAGGTCCTTGTTGTTTATCTGTTTTATATATAGTCATGTGTATCTGTTAATCCCCAACTCCTATTTTATTAAAAATAGTTTTAAAACATATTTCTCTACTGAGAACTTCTATCTTACCATTCATTTCAGTGTGTTTACCTTTGCTTCATGAGATATGGTTGGCATAGCTTTTTTACAATCTTTTAAAACAATCTTTGAGAATTCTAACATCTGAGTCATTTCGTTTTGGTATCTGTTGTCTTGAGAATTGGTTGCATTTTCTTGGTTCTTCATAGGTACAGTAAGTTTAGGTTATATCCTGGACATTTAAAATCTTGTGTTGTTTAGACTTTAGGTCTTCCTAAGCTCCTGAAAATAATAGTTTATTTGTTTTTTATCAGACAATCCACTTGTTTGGGTTCAAACCACAAGTTTTGTCTCGCTTTCTGTGGGCAGTACTTCTGATGTCAGTTCCATTTTCTTTTTTTTTTTTAACATTTTTTATTGATTTATAATCATTTTACAATGTTGTGTCAAATTCCAGTGTTCAGCACAATTTTTCAGTCATACATGGACATATACACACTCATTGTCACATTTTTTTCTCTGTGAGTTATCATAACATTTTGTGTATATTTCCCTGTGCTATACAGTATAATCTTGTTTATCTATTCGCGGAGGGTGGGAAGGGATAGACTGGGATTTCAAAATTGTCAGTTCCATTTTCAAAGCTTTGTCGTTCTGTTTGGATCTGCTCATGCAAGCCTGAGGCTTGCGTCAATTTACGCACAGAATTAGGGGGTTCCTTTCTCTAGCTCTCTCCTCTGTGGAGTTGCCCTCCACATCTCCAGCCTTCAGGGGCCTGTCTTCCTCGTCCTCTGGCCAAAATGATGCCATTTCTCCCGGAGATTTAGCTGCCTACACTGCTGCCGTAGAGTTCTGACCTGGGGCTACCATTAGGGAAAAGCCAGGAGAGAAACAAGAAAAAAAAATCCCCAGAGATTCCCACTACCTCTTTCCACACTCTTCAGACTATAGTCGGGCATGTGGTTCTGGGTGGGAGATCCTTATACTGTTTGAAGATCGTTCTCCAAAATGTGTGATCTCTCAGCTCTTTAGGGGTTTTTAATCTGAATTAGGATTTATTTTAACTATTTGGGCACTTGTGACAAAGAATTTGGGAACTCTGAACTATGTG
Organism: Camelus dromedarius; assembly: GCF_036321535.1. Classification (NCBI taxonomy): domain Eukaryota; kingdom Metazoa; phylum Chordata; class Mammalia; order Artiodactyla; family Camelidae; genus Camelus; species Camelus dromedarius. Next base: position 77,650,470 of record NC_087472.1, read on the forward strand.
TATGTATCTGTGAACTATCTGTGTCTGTGTATATGGGTGAGGTCCCTGAGAACCTTTGGTTTCTGTGTCCCATGAAATGAGGTTCCCTAGGTTGTTTGGGGTCTATTTCCAGGTATGAAGTCTCTATTCCTTTTGAGGGTATCAGTCCCAGGGTGTGATGTTTCTGACTTGTTAAAGTACTGTTTCCAGTGACTGAAGTCTCTAAGCCATTTATGAGCCAGTATGCCAAGGTATGAGATCTCTAAGGTGTTTGTGGTTTGTGTACTTGGGCGTAGGGTCTCTGAGCTGTTTTGGTGTCCAGATCTTAGGATGTAAAATCTCAGAACTCTTTTAGCATCTGTCTTGCACGGTGTAAAGTTCCTGAACCATTTGGGGGATGCTTTTAGGCGTGATGTTTCTGTTCTTTTTGAAAAATCTCAGTTCCAAGGCTGATGTCTCGGATTAATTAGAGCCTGGGTGATTAATCAGGGTATGAGTTATCTGGACTGTTTATCAGGCTGTGTCACAGGATTTGAGGTCTCTGGACTGTCTGGGGTGTGTATATCGTGGTATAAGGTCTCTGGAATATACGTGGATATGTGTCTCACAGTGCGAAGTTTCTCAGCTCTTTGGGGATCTCTTTCTGTGGTGTGAAGTCTCACAACTGTGGCGGTCTGTGCCCAGGGTTGGAATCTCTTATAGTTTGTGTACCAGGTTGGGAGACCACAGACCACGTACCAGCTCTGTGACTTACGGTATGTTGTTTCTGAACTCGTTTGGAATGTTTGTCCAGAGGATGAGCTATCTGAAATTGTATGCATTTTTTTCTTAAGACTTTGAGGTCTTTGAACTATGTGTAGGGTTTTGTCCCATAGTGTGAGGTCTCTGAGGTGTTGGGCATGGGGTGAGGGGCTCTGTCCCAAGGTATGAGGTCTCTGAGCTGTTTGGATCACTGCATCCCTGGGTGTGTTCCACAGTGTGACGTCTTGGACAGAGAGGACTCAGTCCATATCTGTGTCCTAGCACGTGAGATCTCTGAGTTTCTCTGGGATGTTTGTTAATGGTACGATGGTTATGAATGATTTTTTAGTCTGAGTCCAAGAAATGAGGTCTTTTAGCTTTTTGGGGTTCTGAGCTGTCTGAAAGGTATGAAGTGTGTGAGTTCTTTTGGGTCTGTGTTCCATGCCATGGAATCCCTGTGTCACCTGGGGTATGTTCCAAGGTGTGAGGTCTCTCATGTTTTTGGTGGTTTCTGTGTAAGGGTGTGATGCCTCTTACTAATAAGTGGTCAGTTAGATTTTGATCAGGTTTGGGTCTCAAGTCGTGGGTTTGTTTCTTTACCAATCGGTTTCCATGAAGTTTGTGATTTATTTAGGAGCCTGTTTGAAATCTGCTACCAAGGTAGGAGGTTTATGAACAGTTTTTCTGTGGTCTGTGTCCAAGGTGTGAGATGTCTGAACTCTTGGGGTGACTGGTGATTGTGCCTAGGCTGCAAGGATTCATTTTGGGGGGTCTGTACCCCATTGTGTGAAATCTCTGGAATATTTTTGGATCCTGGCCCCAACATATGAGGTCTATGAATTCATAGGCATCTGTGTTCATGGCCTGAGGTCCCTGAAATGTTTTATGACCTGTGCCCAAGGGTGTGAGTTCTCTGAACTGTTTTGGGTCTAGGTCCCAGGCTGTGAACTTTCTGAGATTTGGGGATCTATGTCCAGGGTATGAAGTCTCTGTGCTGTTTTGGGTTCTGTGTCACATGATGGAAATTCTGAGCCATTTGGGATATGTTTCCAGGTGTGAAGAGTCTGTTCCTATTGATAGTCACGGTCAAGGGTGTGATGTCTCTGAACTTGTTCTGTTTCCAAGGGGTGGGGTCTCTGAGCTATTGTGTATGACTGTGTAGAATCACTGTCTGTTCATGGATTTGGGTTCCAGACCATGAGATCTCTGAGCTGTCTGGGGTTTTGTGTTCCGAGTGTCATGTCCTCTGAGCTGAGGTACTTGCCATCTGTGCCCCAGAGTGAATTGCTTGGGCCGTCAGGGGGTTGGGCATCCTAGAGTGAGAGCTGTCAGAGCTGTTTGGGGTAGGTGTTCGGGCCTGAAGGTCTGTGAGGTATTAGGATTCTGTGTGACAGGATGTGAGATCTCTGTTTTGGATTTTCCCTGAACTCACGAGGTCTGTGAGGTTGGATGGGAGGAGCGGGTGGAGAGAATGGTCCGGGTCCAAAGCTTAAGGCCCCAGAATTGTTTAATGCTGTGCCCAGCATGTGAGATCTCTGAGCTCTTTGGGACACTGTGTCTCAGGGTGTGAGGTTTCTGCAGTGCTTCTGGGTCATTGTCCCAGCCTCTGAACATCTCCGAGCTTCATGGGAATCTGCATCCGGCATACAAAGCCTCTGAATTGTTTTATGATCTGTGTCCTAAGTGTGTGAGGTCTTTGTGGTCTTGGCATCTGGTAGCATGGAATGAGATCGCTGAGGTGCTTCTATTCCTGTTTGTCTCAGTGTAAGTTTTCTGAGCTGTTGGAGTGTATTTTTCCTAGCATGTGGAGTTTGGGGCTCTTCTGGGGCGTGGGTCCAGGGTTTAAGTTTTCTGAACTTTGTGGGAGTCACTGCCAAGGATATGAGACCTCATAGCTCTTATGGGTCTAAAGCCCATCACTGAGATCTTTGATCCATTTGGCAGAAGTTTCCAGGTGTGAGATCTCTGATGTTTATGTGGGTCTCAGTTACAAGAATGAGGTCTTTTATTTATTTCTGGGTATATTTCCAGAGTCTAGGGTTTCTGAGGTATTGTTGTAGGTGTGTATGCCATGGTGTGATGCCTTTATGATGTCTCAAGGTCTGTGTCTGACGTGTGAGGTCTCTGAACTGTTTGGGGTCTGTGTCCAGGGTGTGAGTCCCCAAAACTGTTTTAGCCTTTGTGTTCCAGGGCGTGAGGTGTCCAAACTCTTTGGATTCTGAGTTCCATGTGGTGACATCCTTGAACTGTTTGGGATGTGAAATCTCTTTTCCTTTCAGAGATATCAGTCCCAGGATGTGGTGTCTCTGTCCTGTTAGGAATTCCTTTCTTGATTGTGATATCCCTGTCTTATTTGGGGTCAGTTTCCAAAATTATTTATGGGGATGTGTCACGAGGTAGGACATCTTTATTTTCTTGGTGGGTCTCTATCCCAGAGTGTGCGCTCTCTGAAATGTTTTAGAGGTCTGTGTCTAGTGTATAAAGTCTATCAGGTGTTGGGTACCTGTGTCTGGAGATCTGTGAATGTTTGGGTTTCTCGGTCTCAGTGTGCAGGTTGTCCAAGTTCATGTGTATCCTGAGTTCCACGATGTGAGATTTTTGAATAATTCATTTCCAGGCATGAGTTTGCTGCTCTTTTGGGCGATCTCAGTTCCAGGGAGTGATATATCTGATCTATTACGGTCCTGTGTCCAGGCACCGAGGTCACTGAGTTGTATCAGTGTCTCTTTTCCAAGGTGTGAGGTGTCTGTGTTTTTGAGTGTCTGTATTCTTGAGTATGAAGTCTCATTAGCTGTTTAGAGATCTGTTTCTGTACTATTTGGGGTTCCATGTCTTGTCCCAGGGTATGAGGTTCCTGAGTTGTTTCGGAACTTATGTGCAGGGTGTCATCTTTCTGAGCTATTTGGGGTCAATATCCCAGGGAGTGGGATCACTGAAGTGATTATGAAGTTATGATTTGGGTCATGACGTTTGTGTCACAGCTCTCTGAGCTGTTTGGGTGTGACATCTCTGAACCCTTTGCGGGGCTGGTGCTCATCTGATGTCTTTGAGCATTTTTTCCCTCACTTGCTTGCCCATTAACAGCAGGTACATGTGTGGCACCCTCATTCTGTTTGTGTCCAGGACTCTGAGTTGTTTCATGCTCTATGTCAAGAGTCTGAGGTCTTTGCCGAGGTTTCTTATGTAGATCCCAGGTGGTGAGGTCTTTGAGCTCTTTTGGGGTCTGTGTCCATGGTATGAGGTATGTGAGCTATCTGGGGTTCAGGTCCCAGTGTGGAGGGTCCCTGAGGTGTTTTGGTGTCCCAGGGAGTGAAGTCCCTGAGATGTTTATAGGAGTCTGTGATTGGATGAGATCTATGAATTAACTGGTTATCTGTGTCTTGTTACGTGAGTTCTCTCATCTTTTTAATTTAGTTTAATTTTAAATTAGTCTTTTTTGGGGGGTGGAGGTAATTAGGTTTATTCATCTATTTATTTAATGGAGGCACTGGGGCTTGAACCCAGGACCTTGTGCACTCTACCACTGAGCTATACCCTGCCCTCCTTCTCTGAGCTTTTTCGCCAGCTTTTGGCCAGAGTGTGCGGTCTCTAGGCTGTTTTTGTGGTCTGTGTCCACGTGTGAGATCCCTGAACTGCTTTGGGTTCTGTGTCCCACGGTCTAAGGTCTCCAAGCTCTTTTGTGCTCTGTGATATCCCTGAGCCATTTGGGGCATGTTTCCAGTGTTGAGGTCCCATTCTGTCTCACAGCCAGCCTGTACGCCACGGTCTGACACAAATCACCTTTCCTTCCCTTAATTGTGTGCTCCTCCCATTCTCGTGCAGACCTGTGCGTGTGTATTTCCTTAGAATACATATTTAGAAGTGGAACTCCCAGGTCAAAGGAGTCATTTATTTAACAGATCCCATTTTGAGAACCTACTGTGTGCAGGGCACATTTTTAGGCGCTGCAGACACAGGGAAACTGGAAATCCATATATACACACTTGTGGTACTGTCATTCCAGTGGGGGATGGGTGTCAATTTTTAATTTTGATAGATACAGCCACACAAATTCACACTTCCAGTGGCCAGGACTCTGCAGCAAGGGGTCGGACGCCTTGGCTTCGCTCCTAACAAGATCGTCAGATTATGGGACTGGGACGGTCCACTGGGGGGATATGCGAGAGGGAGAAGGGGATGGAACATGGGCAGAGGGGGCAGGAAGTCATGAAAGAGTTTATTCAGTTGTGTTGGAGTGAACCAAAGTTTGAACAATTCCTGGGACATTGACATGAAACAGCCCTTCTTAGGTCGCACACACAGAGAGTATGAGGCGTGGGAATAAAGAGTTAAGAATGAGACACTGCAGCTCCAGGACACCATTGAACGATGCGAACATGGAACAGTCCGCTCTGGGAGGTACCACGGGAGTGGGGGTGGTCGTGTATTTTGGAAGAAACCACTGTACGTGTGGGGACACGAGAGGTCCCGCACGTGGAAAGACCCCCACCCTAGGCAGAGGAGCGATGGTGATGCCCTGACCGACCTCGGCGCCGGGAGCTGGGATGGGGAAAATCCCACCCTTCGCCTTAGAGCCTCCACCTATCTGGAAGCCGCGATCGCCATGATTTTATATCTCGCCCCACCTGGGTTGGCTCTACGGCTTCTAATCATCAGCGGAGAGGTTGGGGCGGGGGGAAAATGGAAGGCGGCGGAGAGGTGATTGGTTTCTGGATGGGTAGGGCGGGATCAAATCCTGTCCTGAGCTCCGATTGGTCACTGCAAGATTGGCTACCCAAGCTCTTCCAGGGTACCGAGATTTTCCGGAATAGTTTACCGGCTGCAAGCCGGGCCCTCCGGCTCCGGGCTGCCATTGGCTGCTGGTTCAGCGCAGGCGCTATGGCTCCTGGGTTGGCGTTCGGGGTTGCTCTGAGGCAGGGCTTTGGCTACTGGAGACTGTAGGTTCGAATCCCATCTAAGAACTTCAGTTTGCGCACCTGTAAAAGAAGCTGGCATTATTGGCTGGCACAGAATGTGTCGGGTAATCTTTTCTATTCTCTTCTACCTGTTATTTCTCGTTTTAAAACAATGCTTATTGCGTCCCATTATATTGATTTCAGGATTCACTCACCATTCACAATAGCACTGAGAAAAATTCGTCTCCAGGGTTCCTGACATCAGGGTATCAGGCTGCCTCTGGAGGTCTGAGTCCTGCAGAGAAGGTTCAAGGTGATCTCATGATCCTCCTCCAAGCCATCCCCTCCTCCCCTCAGAGAGGATGACTTGGAGGTTTCCTGCCCCTCTCTGGACGAGGCCTGATTCGGGGTGTGTGGCGGTGTGTGTGGAGGAGTAGGGTGAGGGGCTGGGCCACAGATGCCTAGAGAGCGATGCACGGTTTCATGCTCTAGGATACAGGGGTGTGTGGCAATTAAAAGGAGAATTTTGAAGAGGGGCAAGACTTAAAGGAGTAAACTTTTTAATGATGGGATTTTAAGTATCAGGCAGGAGAGGTGTTTGGCTGAGTGTAAGAGGGAAGTGGTTCTCAAGTCAGTCAACTCTCAAGGTAGTTATTACATGCCGTGTGCAGTTTGGAGGGCTGTATCCAGAATGCGATATCTCGGGTTTGTTTTGGAATCTCACTGCAGGGTATGACATCTACGAGCAGATCATTTAGTCTCTCAGCTGCTTTGGGAGTCTGCTTCACAGGGGTTTAGGTCTTCCAGATGTTTGTGGGTCTCTGTCCCAAGATGTGAAATCTCTAAGCTGTTTGAGGGTCTTTGTCTTCGGATGTGTGGGCTTTTTTTTTTTCTTAAAGTTAAACTTCATTTTTGTTTTTTTTTTGGCATTTCTCTGACTTTAAAAGGGGTTTAATATTGTTTTCTGAGTTTGTGGAATGATGTATTTAAGTTTTATAACTTCGCTTTTATGTCCTTTGATCTTTTTGCTTTAAAAATTATTTTAAAATCATTTTAGACTTAGAGAAAAATGGCAGAAATAGTGCAGAGTTCTTGTATACCCTTTGCCCAGCTTCCCCTAATGTAAAGAACTTACATAACCCTAAAACAATTTTAAAAGCAGGAAATGAATGACACTTGTTCATGAGCTTTTGTTCCCCTGTTTGGTGTGTGCTCAAGGTGTGAAATGTCAGATCTCTGGACTCAGAGCTCTCTTGGGTTCTGTGTCCCATGCTGTGATGTCTCTGAGCATTTTGGTGTATGTTTCTAGATGCTAGATTTTTCATCTTGGTGGTTTTTGTCTCAGAGAATGATGTCTGACTTTTTAGGGGTCTCTTGAGGGTCTGTCTTCTCTGAGCTGTGTAGTGTCTGAGTTCAGGGTGTGATGTCTTTGAGCATTTTGGTGGCCTATGTCCAAAGGTGTGTGCATGCTCAGTTCCTTTTTATTGGTCTCTAGCAAAGATTCTGAGGTCAGTAAGTGCTTTGGGGTTCTGTGTGTAGGGTAGGGTTCCTCAACCTCAGCACTGTCGACAGGTTTTGGGGGGGTATTGCTGAAACTGATTATGTAAGTGAAATCTCAGACCGTGCATCTTCAAATTATGGTATTCTAGGCTAATCTTCTGCAAATCAAGAATAAGTGGATGAATAATACATTTTTAAATTGAAATATAATAAACCAAAAAAAGAAAAATATAATGGACCTACAACACCCTGTTGGTTCCAGGTATACAACACAGTCATTCAGTATTTCTGTGCATTCCCAAATGATCACTATGCACTACTGATATTTTGGATCGGAAAATTCTTTGTTATGGAGGGCATTGTAGGATGTTGTATTCATCTGCTAGGGCTGCTATAAAAAATAGTATCATGAACTAGGTATCTCAAACAACAGAAATTTATTTTTTCACAGTTCTGAAGGCTGAAGTCCAAGGTCAAGGTGTCAGCAGGCTTGGTACCTTCTGAGGGCTGAGAAAGAGGATCTGTTCCATGCATCTCTCCTAGCTTCTAGTGGTTTGCTGGCAGTCGTTCTGACGTTCCTTTGCTTTTGCTGCATCACCCTGATCTCTGCCTTCATCTTCACATGGCCTTCTCCATGTGTGTGTGTGTGTGTGTGTGTGTGTGTGTGTGTGTGTGTGTGTGTGTATGTGCATGGGTGTCTGTGCCCACATTTACCTGTTTTATAAAGACACCAGTCATATTGCATTTGGGGCTCACCCTGCTCCAGTATGACCTCATCTTACATCTGCAATGACCCAACTAAGGTCACATTCTGAGGTTTTAGGGGTTAGGACTTCAACATATGAATTTTGAAGGAACCCAATTCAACCTAGACCAGATGTTTAGCATGAGAAAGAAAGGAAAGGAGGGGGCGAGAGGAAGGAAGAGAGTGGGGGGAGCAGCCCCCAACATCCAGAAGCTGTCAGAAGAGTCACAGCTCAGCTATATTACTCTCTTATTAGATATAAACAGTCTCACAGGATACTAACCTCAGACAAGGTTATTCTGAGACCATGCTAAAATGAGTCAAAGCAAAGCCACTTTATGTTGTCTAAGCACAGACAAAAACAAGGTCACTGCGCCACCCACAAGATGCCAGACATCTGCCTCTTGTAGTTAAAATGAATGACTGCTCCTTCTCTATCAATTTGAGCTTTATCCTCACCCTAGTCTGCCCTCCTTATAGATTTAAAGATTTATTGAGATACCCAGTCATAAAATTGCCCTCGCTTTCTGACAGCATCCAATCTAGAGTGAGCCCCTACCTCCTTGGACCCTCCCCCAAACCACTCAACTGAAGCCCAAATCTTATGATTGGTTCTTTCTAACACCCTCTTACCAACATGTTCCACGGTTCCCATGTTTACCCTCACTGCAATCAGTAGTAAACCCAACTTGTTTAACTACAGCTATATTCCTGGGGGTAGGGTCTTTGGCTAAAGGGCACTGACAGGCAGCATCCCTGATCTCCACCCAGTAGATGCCAGTAGCACTGCTGCCCTCCTAGCCTTGACAACCAAAACTGTTCCTAGATATTGGCAAATGTTCCCTGGGGGCTAAGGTAGGACGTTTTTGAGTAGTTTGGGGTCTTTGTCTGAGGTTTGTGTTCTCTGAGAAAGTGTTTGGGTCTATGTCTCAGAATGTGAGGTCTCTGGTCTGCCAACAGCGTCTCCTCCCCGGTGTTTGAAGGCTCTGAGCTCTTGGGAGTGTTGTATCAGGAATGAGTGACCTCATCATGTACCAGAATCCAGACGTGAGGTGTTTGTGACACCTCCTTCAACCCGGGCCATATGCCAGTTCAGAAAGGCAGTGAGAAGTGGGGGTCACGTGATTAGTTGTGAACTCCTCCACACAGATTCACAGCAACCCTGGCTTCCTTGTCTAGACCGTGAAGTATAGGTGGTCCGCTGTCTTGCCCTTTGTTCTGGAGGTCACAGGGTCTCCTTGGACACCATTTGTGGAGATTGTCCTGTAGGGAGGTATTGGTTGTGTCTCTTGACGCCAGTCCCAGAGTGGAGACCCCTGTCTCTCAGGATGGACGTTGCTTAGATGGACATTGGAGTCCATCCCCCCTCAGGCCTTGTTCATACCCAGTGCTACCAGTTTTCATCCAGTACACATGGGTTTTGGAGCCTGGTAGACCCTGTTTCAGAGCCTACAACCCCCAAGTCCTGGTTAGATGGTAGGAGAGTCTAGCTGTTTTAGATCATCTTTCTAAACTTTAACTTGCTGAGGTTTTACAAGACTTCTCTGAGTCAATAGGACAGGAGGACCACGTACAATCCACACACCTACACTCCACTGATTTCAGCCCCTTCTCCCTAATCACACGTTCCTTCTCAATTCAAGGGCAGAGGGAGGGACACAATTCAGGTAGATGCCATCTCTGGTGGGGGGCCAGGGTGGGTCTGAGACTGTCTCAGTTGGAATGTAGTAGTAACGGGCAAATAACATTTGCTGTAAATGCGTGTTGGGTTCAGGAAAGAGTAAACACTCTCCAGAATTGCATCTCCAGCTCTACTAAAACCACAATTTTACATCAGCTGCTCTCTTTTATTTTTATTTTTATTTTTTTTTAAATCGAAGTGCAGTTAGTTACCATGTGTCAATTTCTGGTGTACAGCATAATGTCGCAGTCATGCATATACTTACATATGTATATTCATTTTCATCAGCTGCTCTCTTAAGAACGGATATAATATAGGCTGTGTACCATGAGGCAAGAGACATAGTGAGGAAAAAAAAATGTTCCTCTTGTGAAAACTGTAAATCTGGTTATAAGAGAGACAGTTTTGTGCATTTATGCAAGAGATAGGGTCTGAGCTCTGGAGAAAGGCTTTGGGGGAGGGTGCAGGGCCTCAGTGCGTCAAAGAACCCTGAAGAGAAATTTCAAAAATAGTGTGAATTGAAAATGAAAATAAAACTTACCAAATTTGTGGATGCAGCAAAGCAGGGCTTACTTAAAGGGAGGTTTAAAAGGCATTTTGGCTTCTGCCTTGCTATTCCTTGGACCACTTGCTCTAGTGGAAGCTAGCCACCATGTTGTGAGGGCACTCAAGCAGCCCCTTGGGGAGAGACATGTACCATGGAACTGAGGCACCCCAGCCGAAAGCCAGCACTAACTCACCAGCCACATGAATGATCCAACTTGGAAGTGGAGCTTCTGGCCCCACTCCAGCCTTCAGATGACTGCAGCCCAAGAGACCCAAAGCCAGAACCATGCAGCTAAACTGCTCCTGAGTTCCTGACTCCCCAAAATGGTGTGAGCTAATTAATGCTTAGCATTGTTTTAAGCTGCTAAATTTGGGGAGTAATTTGTGGTGTTTCTGAGCTCTTTGAGAATCTCTGCCTGGGGTTCCAGTTTTCTGAGCTTTTTGTGACCTGTATCCATATCTGGGTGTTTTGAGCATTCTGTGTTTCACATTTTTACGTCTCTGATCTCTTTGGGTCCTCTCTCTAGATTTTAGATCTCGGAACCATTTGAAGATCTATGTCCCAAATTATGGGAATTCTGGGCTCCTTTTCTGTTCATGTCCAGAATGTGATCATGACTGTTTGGGATCTTTCATCCCAGGATGTAATGTCTTTAAGATGCTTTGTACTTGGGTCCAGGATTTGAAGTCTTTGAGCCCTCTGGCAGTCTGTGTTCTGGGTGTGAGGGCATTGAGGTGTTTGGGAATCTGTGTCTCAGGTTTCACAGCCATGAACTCTTCGGAGGACTGTGTATAAGTTTTGTTGTTCATTGAGGTATATGGATTTTTTTTTGATTTTTTAAAAATGGAGGCACTGGGGATTGAACCCAGGACCTTGCGCATGCTAAGCACATGCTCTGCCACTGAGCTGTACTTAAGCCCCAAGGTATATGGATTTTTAAGTCCCAGGAAGTGACGTCATTGAAGTGACTGGCATCCAGGGCATTGGGTGTGTGTCACAGCAGTTTGGGCCTCTAAGTTCCTGGATATGAAGTTCCTGTGGTATTTGAGAGTCTGTGTCCAGATATTGATATTACTGATTTTGAGGACAGAGGGGAAATCTGTGTTCCAGGGTTTCAGCTCTCTAAACTGTTTCTGGATATTATAAGGGTTCCGTGCTGTTTGTGGATGTATGTCCCAAATGTGTGGGGTCTATGATGTGCCTGTGGCTGTATGTTGCATTATACAGGGTCTCTGTTCATGGGTGTATATTACCAGCGTGTGAGGTATCTGAACTCTCTAGTGTGTGTCCAAGATTATGAGGTGTCTCTGATCTCTTTGCGTATTTGTTGTCCAGGATGAGAGATTTCTGATTTGCTTGTGGGTGTATATTCCAGGATGTGAGTTCTCTGATCTATGTGGGTGTGTATGTCCAGAGTGTGAGGTTTCTGCTCTATTTGTGGGTTTATGTCCAATGGTATAAGGTTTCTGATCTGCTTGTGGGTGTACATTTCAGAGAGTGAGGTCTCTGATCTGTTTGTCATTGTATGTTGCAGGATGTGAGGTATCTTTTCTTGGCTGTATGTCAAGAGTATGAAGTTTCTGAGGGGAGGGTGTAGCTCAGTGGTAGAGCATGTGCTTAGCATGCACAAGGTCCTGGGTTCAATTCCTAGTACCTCTGTTAAAAAAAATTGTTAAGTGTCTGATCTGTCTTTTTGCATTTATGTCCTTGTATGTTAGAGCCCAGATCTCTTTGTAGATGTTTGTGCTTATGTGTGAGCGCTCTGATCTGTTTGTGGGTCTATGTCCCAAGATATGAGGCCTCTGAGCTCTTTGTGGATATACTTTCCTGGTTGTTATATTTCTGAGCTTGTTTGGTTGTGTTTCCTGGGGGTGTGAGTACTCTGATCTGTTTGGTACATGTGTGTTGTACGATAAGAGGACTCTTCTGTCTAAGGGTGTATGTCCCACCATGTGAGACCTCTGCTGTGTTTGTGGGGGTGTGTCTCTGGGTGTGAGGTCTCTAAAATGTGTATGGGTGTAGTTCCAAAGACCTAACTTCTGTTGAACTCTTTGTGGGTGTGTGTCCCAGAATGTGAAATATATCATCTATTTGTGGGTGTATGTCCCAGAATATGGTCTCAGGTCTCTCTCTCCCTGTATATGTCTCAGTATGTGAGGTCTCTCCATGGGTGTGTGTCAGGGGTGTGAGTGCTCTGATACTTTTGTGTTTGTGTGTTCTGGGGAATGAGGTCTTTGATCCGTGGGGTTTCTTTTTGTTATTGTTGCAGGGGGCGGGGGCGGTTTGCATAATGTGAGTTCTCAAATATGTTTGTGGCTCTGTGACCTATGATTGAGGTCTCTGATCTTTTTGGGAGTGAATATCCCATGATGTGAAGTCTCTGAGCTCTTTGTTGGTATATATCCCAAGGTGTGAGATCTCTGATCTGTTGAGCGGTGTATTTCCCAAAACATAAGGTTTCTGATCTGTTTCTTGCTGTTTGGTAATATGCAAATCTGTCTTCACTGGTGTATGTATATCAAGGTCTCTTTGTGGGTGTATTTCCTGGGGTATGAGGTCCCTGATCTGTTTCTGGGTGTTTGTCCCAGAGTAAGAAGTCCCTGATCTGTTTGTCCACCTAAGTCTTGGTATGTAAGATCTCTGATCTTTTCATAGCTGTATCAAGAGTTTGAAGTCCTTCATCTCTTTAGGGTGATAATTCCCAGGTGAGATGTCTGTGTTATGTTCATGGCTTTATGGCCTGGGATTTTAGGTATCTGAGTTGTTTCTGCAATGTCCTAGAATGTGAGCTCTCTGATCTCCTTGTGTGTATAGGTCTCAGTTATGAGGTCCTTCCTGATCTGTTTGTGGATATATTCCCTAGAATGGAAGATCTCTAATATGTTTGTGGGTGTCTGTCCCATGAGTGTGAGATCACTGACTTGTTTATGTGTGTAGGTCCCAGGATTTGAGGTCTGTGGTCTGCTTGTCACTGTAATTACCAGGTATCTTTCATGGGTGTATGCCAAGAATGTAAGTTCCCTGTTATGTTTGTGGGTTGTATGAACCTGGTTGTAAGGTTTCTTTCTGTTTATGGATGTATGTCTCATTATGTGAGGCCTGTGAAGTCTTTTTGGGTGTAGGTCCCATGGGGTGATGTCTTTTATCGGTTTAGGGGATTATTTACTGGTTTATGATCTTTCGAGGTTTATGGCCTTTTTTGTCATTGTATGTTCCAGGAGGTAAGGTCACTTACATGGGTGTATGTAAAAAACATGTAAAGTCTTTGCTCTATTTGTGGTTATATGTCCCTGGGTGTGAGATCTCTGACGTATGGATTTAATAGAGTTTGACATTGCCAATCTGTTTGCAAGTATATGTCCCACAAGGTGATATCTCTGATCTTTTTTGGGGGGTGATGTCCCACAATGGGAGGTTCTCATCTATTCCTCAATGTATTTCCTCAGTGAGAGAGGTGAGGTCTCTCACCTGTGTGAGGGTGTATGTCCTACGATGTGGGGCCTCTAATTTATTTGTAAGTATATTCCCAGGATATGAGCTCTCTCCTCTCTTTTGAGTGATATATTCCAATTTGAGAGGGTTCTACTTCGTTTCTGAATGTTTTTCCTGGTATGTGGGTCTCTGAACTGCTTGTGGTGTATACTGCAGGATTTGAATTCTCTGCTCTGTTATGCATGTCTGTCTCAAGTTGTGAGGTTCCTAATCTCTTTGTGGATGTCCATCACAGAATGGGGGTCTCCGATCTGTCTGTGTGTGTTTGTCAAATGCGTAAGGTCTGATCTGATTGTACATATGTGTCCCAGGATGTAAGGACCCCAGCTGTTTGCAGGTGTTTGTCCCAGGATGTGAGGTCTCTGCTCTGTTTGAGGATGTTTGTCCAGAGGGTGAGATTTCTCATCCGTTTTTGGGTACGTATACCAGGATGTAAGTCTCTGATCTCATTGTGGGTCTAATTCTTAGGATTTGAGATCTTTGATCATATGTCCTAGAAAGCATGTTTCTCTACTTTTTAATGCATGTCCATCCCAGGTTGTGAGTTCTCTGATCTGCGAGGATTATTTCCCAAGATTTGAGATTTTGGATTTGTTTGTGGGTACATATCATAGAATGTGATGTCTTAGATCTCTTAGAGGGTGTGTGTCTGAAGAGTGGGGTTTGTGACCTCTCTGTGGTTGCATTTCACAGCGTGAAGTCTCTTCTCTGTTCATTCCTGTGTTTCAGTATGTGATGTCTGCTCATGAATTTTGTCAAGGATGCAAATTCTCTGATCCATTGATTTCTATTCCAGGACAGGAAGTCTCTGCTCTGCTTGGTGGCAAATGTCCCAGAGCGTGAGGTGTCTGAGCTCTTTGTGTGTGTATGTCCCAAGGAGGGAGGGTCGTGCTGGGTTTATGGGTGTGTATTGTGAGGTTTCTGATCTGTTTGGGAGAGAATTCCAGCCAGTGACGTATCTGAACTCCTTTTGAGTGTATGTACGAAGCTTTGAGGACTCTCACATGTTTATCAGCATATGAGCTGGGGTGAGAACGCTAATCTATTTCTGGTCTACCCAGGATATGTGGCCTCTGAACCATAGAGTCATGTGGCAGGATTTGAGGTCTCTGGTTTCCTTACGGCTATATTTCCCAGGTTTTTAGGTCCCTGATCTGCTTGTGGGTGTATGCATCAGGTGTGAGCTCCCTGATTAGTTGGTGGGTGTGTGTATCCCAAGATGTCATGTCTCTATCAGTCTGTGCGTGTGTATCTCTGGCTGAATACTGGCCCTCAATGATATACATGTCTCAGTCTCTGGAGCCTGTGACTAGGTTAACTTTCTGACAGAAGGGACTTTTCAGATGTGACTCAGTTAAGCACCTGGAGATTGAGACTTTATCCTGGATTATCCAGCTGGGCACAGTGTAGTCCCTAAGGGCCTTCCGTGTGGAAGGCAGGATGGTAAGAGTCAGAAATGATGACATGACAGTGCAGGATGAGTCAAAGAAGGTGACAGAATGATGGAAGCAGAGTCAGAGAAGGAGGTATGACGACTGAGCAGAGAGAAGAGAGATTGGAAAGGCATTTGAAGATGAAATACTGCTGGCTTTGAAGAAGGATGGGGCCACGGGCCAAGGACTATAGACAGCCCCTAAAACTGGAAAACACAAGGAAGGGCCTTCTCTCTTGGAGCCTCCTGGAGGAAGGCAGCCCTGCCGACAACCTGATTTTATCTCTGGAAGACTCAGTTTGGGGTTTCTGACCTGTAGAAATGTGAAATAATAGATGTGTGGGTTGTTTTTTTTTACAACATGAAGATGACAGTGATTTGTTATAGCAGCGATGGGAAATGGACACAGTGTCCCAGGTGGTGATGTCTCTACCTGGTTGTCAGTGCCCAGCCCAGGATGTGAACTCCGTCATCTGTCTGTGAGTGTGTGTCTGATGTGTCTGAGTGAGGTCTCTGACCTACTTGAGGGTATGTGTCCCAAAATGTGTGACTGTTTGTTGGTGTACGTCTCAGAATGGGAGATCTCTGATCTGTTTGTGTGTCCTAAGATGTGAGGTCTTTGAGCTGATCCAGAGTGTATGTCCAGTGTATGAGGTCTTTAAGATATTTGTGGGTTATATTCCAGGCTGTGAGGTCTTTGATATGTTTGGGAGGTATTTCTGATGATAATGAGCTTTCTGCTTTCTTTGGTGGTACATCTACTAGAATATGAGGTCTCTAATCTGTCTGATTATGAAGGTCCGGGGTATGAGGTTTCAGAGAGCTCACTGTGAATGTATGTCCCTTGGCCCGAATCCTCTGATCTCTTTGTGGGTCTGTGTCACAAGATATTCCTCCTGTGATCTGTTTCTGGCTCTTTTTCATAGCATGTCTGGTCTCCGATGTGCCTGTGAGTTTATGTTGCTGGATCTGAGATCTCTGATCTAGTTGTGGGTATCTCTGGTTGTATATGGTCTCTGTTGTGTTCTGGAGTATATCCTACGATGTGAGTCCACTGATCTCTTTGTTGGTAGATTTCTCAGAATGTGAGGTCTCAGATCATTTTGAAGGTGTACATTGCAGGCTTTGAGGTCTGTGGTCTCTTCATGGTTACGTGTCCAGGTTGTGAGGTCTCTAATCTGTTTGTTGAGGTGTATTCCAGAATGTGAACTCTCTGATCTTTGTGTGTGTGTGTGTGTGTGTGTGTGTGTGTGTGTGTGTGTGTGTGTGTGTGTAAGGTGGTGGTGGTGTATATCTAACGGTGTGAAGACTCAGATCTGTTTTCTGATAAATGAACCAGGTTAAAAGACTCTTAAGGTGTTTGAGGGTGTTCTCCCAGGATGTGCGCTCTCTGATCCATTTCTGAACACAGGTCCTAGGATGTGAGGCCTCAGAGCTCTTTGTGGGGTGTGTATCCCCAGTGTGAGTTCCCCGAGCTGTTTGAGGATGTACATCCCAGGGCATTAGATCTCTGATGCTTCCGGTGTTATTTGCAAGCATATGAGATTTCTGATTTGGTTGCTCAAATATGTAACAGGATGAGAGGTTTATCAGGTGTTAAAGTGTGTAGATCCGAGACATGAGGTTTCTGAGCTCTTTGTGGGTATATGTCTCAGGCTTGAGGCCTGCGATCTGTTTGCAGGAATGGGTCCCAGGTTTGAGCTCTCCCCTCTCCTTGTGGATGCATGCCCGAAGATGTCAAGTATCTTTAGTTAACTCTGTGAGTATTTCCCAGAATATGTGGTCTCTAATATGCTGTGGGTTCTTATTGCCGGGTTTGAGGTCTCTGAGCCATTTTTTGGTTGTATTTCTCAGATGAGGTTTCTGATCCGTTTGTGTGTGTATCGCAGTATGTGAAGTTGGTTTGTGTTTTGTTTTGTGTTGTTCTGGTCTCTCTTGCTTGTTAGTCAAGGGTGTGAGGTCTGTCTGTGGATATGTGTCTCAATTTGTGAGGTCCCAGGCCCATTTGTGGATGTATGTCCCACAATGTACATCTCTCTGCTCTCTTTCGATGTCTGCTTGAGGGTAGAAGGTCTCTGATCACTTCCTAGATGTGTGACTCTGGATGGGGGATGTGAGCTCTTTCTGGCTCATGCCCTGGGATTTTAGGTCTCTTGAGATTTTGGAAGGTGTGTGTTTCGTGATGTGAGGTCTCTAATTGTGCATGTGTGTCTCTGCTCTGCTGACTTAAGGCCTCCTAAAGATGCCTGTGTCCTAATCTTTGAAAACTTTGAGGATGTGACCTTCCACGTTAAAAGGTACTTTTCAGGGGGAGGGTATAGCTCAGTGGTAGAGTCCATGCTTACCATGCATGAGGTCCTGAGTTCAAACCCGAGTACCTCCATTAAAGAAAAATAAATAAATAAACCTAATTACCACCCCCCACAAAAAATAATAAAAAAATAAAATGGGTTGCAAACTGGCAGCTCGTGGACCATAAAAAAATTTTTTTTGAAAAAAGGTACTTTTCAGGTATGATTAAATCAAGCATCTCAAGATGGGAAGATCTTAGATTTTCTAGGTGGGTCCAATATAATCACAAAGATTCTGAAGTGAGGCAGACAGGAAGGTTATTGTCAAGAATGCAGAGTAATGACACAGACCAGGTCAGATACAGTGATGGGATGACAGAGCTGTTGGTGGGTGTGTGTCCCAGCTGGCGAAGTCCTTGAGCTGTTCATGGCAGTATGTCCCAGGATGTGAAATTTCTAACTGTGCATAGATGTCTGTAGTCAGGCAAATAATAGGCCCTCGTGAAGCACATGTGACCAGAGAGCCCTAATCAGGGAGGAGAGGTGACGGCAGAGGCAGAGAGCAGAGAGATTTGGAGATGAGGCGCTCACAGCTTTGCAAGGGGCCGGAGACCAAGAATGCAGGCAGCTCTGGAAACTGGAAAAGGCAAGGATATGGATTCTCCCCTTGAGTTGTTCCAGAAGGGAGATAGCTCTGTTTACACCTGACTTGAGGACTGTAAGACCCATTTTTGGGTTTCTGACCTACGCAAATGTCATATTATAAATAAATTTGTGTTTGTTCCCGACACTGAGATTGCAGTGATTTGTTAGTACAGCAATGGGAAACAAACACAGTGTCACGGGTTGTGATGTCCCTATGTGGCCATCTGTGCCCATCCAAGGATGTGAACTCCACAGTGTTTGTGAGTGAATGTCTGATGGTGGGGGGGGGGTCTCTGAACTGTGTGTGGCTGTGTGAACCAGGGCGAGAGGTCTCTGACCTGTTTGAGAGTGTGTGTCCCCCTAAAATGGTGGGCTTTGAGGTTTTGGTAAGTGCATGTCCCAGGATGTGAGGTCTCTCCACTGATTTTGTGTGTATATATGTGAGGTCTCTGAGGTGTCTGTGAGTTGTGTCTAGGTTGGTAGACCTTGGATGTTTCATGGGTATCTTCGAAATAGGAGATTTCTGAGTCATATGGTGGTATGTATATATAGATACATGTACCAGGATGAGCGGTCTTGGATTGGTTTAGGTGTATATATCCAGGTGTGAGGTTTGAAGCTCATTCTGAGTGTATTTCTTGTGGTTTGAGGTCTCTGATCCTTTTGTGAGTCTGTGTCCCAAGATATGAACCCTCTAAATTATTTGTGGGTGTTTTGTGAAGATGTCCAGGTGTACAATCAGTCTCGAGGTGTTTTTCCTAGAATGTGAGGTCCCTTTCTTGACTGTTGGGATATGTTGCAGGACCAGAGATCTCCGATCTGTTTGTGGGTGTATGTCTGTGGGTGTGAGGTCTCTCATCCGTGTGGGTGCACTTCTCAGAGGAGGTCTCTGTTCTGTTTTAGCTTTTCTATCACAGTATTTGAGTTTCTGATCTCTTCGTGTGTGTTTGTCAAGGTTGTGTGGTTATATCGTCCCAGTTTGTTAGGTCCCTACCCTGTGTGGGGGTCGGTGACACAGAACGTGTGTCTCACTCCTTTTTTGGATGGATGGGCAAGGGCAGGAGGTCTCTGACCTCTTTGGAATTGTATGGCATGGAATGTGAGGGCTTTGAGCTGCTTATGGGTATACATCTCAGCATGGGATGTTTTTAATTTCTTGTAGAGGAATTGGAGGAATAAATGTCCCTGAAAGATGTCCACGTCCTAATCCCTGGAACATGTTTTAAAAAAAAGCCCTTTGTAGATGTGATTAAGTCATCATCTTGAGATAGAGGAGATTATCTGGAATTTTCCAGGTGAGCACAGTGTAATCACAAGGGTCCTTATAGGAGAGAAGCAGACCAGTCAGAGAAGCAGATGTGACGACAAAAAAGAGAGATCAGACAGAGAGAGATTTGAAGATGAAACGCTGCTGGCTTTGAAGTTGGAGGAAGGGGCCCTGAGCTAAGGGTTGCAGGCAGCTTTAGAAACTGGAAAAGGCAAGGAAGCGGATTCTCCCCTAGGGCCTCCAGGAGCAACGCAGCTCCACCAACAACTTGAGTTTCGCTCTTTGAAACCCACTTTTGGCTTCTGATATGTGGAAAGGTAAGGTAATAAATTCGTGTTGTTTCATGACACTAAGATTGTGACTTATTGCAGCAGCAATAAGAGATGGATGCAGTGTCCCGGGTGGTGATGTCTCCATCTGGTTGTTGGTGTCCAGCCTAGAATGTGAACTCTGTCATCTGTTTGTGAGTGTGTGTCTGATGGTCGGGGGCTCTGATTATGTGTAGGTATATGAACCACGTTGAGAGGTCTTGGATTGTTTGAAGGTGTGTGTCCCAGAACTGATGGTCTTATAGCTGTTTGTGGGGCTCTGTCTCAGGATGTGAGGTCTCCACACGTTTCTTGGGCATGTCCTAGGATGTGAGGTGTCCGAGCTGATTTGGGCGGTACATTCCAGTATGTGAGGTTTCTGAGGTGTTTGTGGGTTGAATTCCAGGTCGAGAGGTCTCCGATCCATTTGGGTTTTTTTTTTCCCGATATATAGTTTCTGCTTTGTTTAATCGTATGTATACTAGGATGTTAGGGCAGAGGGTGGGGGGTTTCTGAGCTCTTTGGGAGTATATGTCCCTTGACTTGTGAGGTCTCTGATCTCTTTGCTGGTAAATGTCCCAGCACATGAGCTCTCTTATCTGTTAGCAGATCCATCTTGCAAGATGTCAAGCCTCTGATCTGTTTCTGGTGTTTTCCCAGCCTGTGAGGTTTCTAACTTGACTGTGGTTGTGCGTGGCAGGATTTGAGGTCTCTGGTCCATTTGTGCGGCTGTGTCTCAGGGGCATCTATCTGGTGTCTGCATTGTTTCTGGAGTGTATCCCAGGATGTGAACTTTCTGATCTATCTGTTATCTATGACCCAGAGCTTGAGGTTCCTGATGCGTTTGTGGGTATATGTTGCAGAGTCTGAAGTCTGTGGTCTTTTTGTGGCTTCATGTGCAGGTTGTGAGGTCTCTAGCCTATCTGTGGGTGTATATCCCAGGATTCCAGCTCCCTGATTTGTTTGGCACAGGGTGTAAGGGCTCTGAACTATTTGTGGTGTTTGAGGTCTCTGATCTCGTCTGGGTCGTGAGGTCTGTAATCTCTTTGTTGGTCTGAGTCCCACGATGTGAATTCTCTGATCTGTTTGTGGGTCGTGTCTGATGACATGAAACATCTGATGTGTTGACTGATCAATGAAGCAGAGTGTGAAGTCTCCAACCTGTGTCTCTCCCAGGATCTGAGTTATCTGGTCTCTTTGCTTTCAGCATGCCTGAGGAAGTATTTGGTCTCTGGACTCTTTATGGATGTACATCCTAGGATGGGAGTTCTCTGAGCTGTTGGCATGTGCATGTTCTAGGTTGTCAGATCTCTGAGGTTTGAGGGGAATATTTCTAAGCTTATGAGATTTCTGATTTGTTTGCTTTATCTACCTATCTATCTATCTATCTATCTATCTATCTATCTATCTATCTATCTCTCCATATCTCTATCTATATATTTATCTGATCTGAAGGCTTGTATGTTCAGGCTGCGAAGTTACTGAGCTCTCGGTGGGTCATTTCCCTTGGTTTGAAACCTCTGACCTGTTTGGGAGAATGTCCCAGAATACCAGCTATCTGACCTTTTAATGGGTGTGTGTTGTAAGATCTCAGGTCTATGACTGGTTTCTGGCTCTTTTTCCTGGCATGTGAGGTCTCTGACTTGATGGCGGGTGTATATTGCAGGATTTGAGATCTTTGATTTGTTTGTGGGTCTCTATCTCAGGTTGTGAGGTCTCTATCTGTTTGTGGATGTATGTGTCAAGATGCCAGGTCTCTGTACTTACTCTGGTTGTATTTCCTGCACGTAAGATCTCTAACCTGTTCCTAGTTTCATGTTGCAAGATTTATGGGCTCCGATCTCTTTTTGGTGGTATTCCTCACTCAAGGTTTCTGAGCTGTATGTGAGCACTCATCACAGTATGTGAGTGCCTGAACTCTTTGTGTGGGTTCATCAGGGATGTGGGGTCTGTTTGGTTTGCTGGTACATGTCCAAGGGTGTGGGGTATGCCCTGTTTGTGGGTTTACATCCAAGAATGTGTTTCTCTCCACAATTTGTGTGTGTATGTCCCAGATGGTGAGTTCCCTTATGTATTTGTGAGTTTCATTTCAAGTGATTGAGGACTTTGAGCCTTTTTTTTTTTTCGGTATGTGTTCCAAAATGTGTGTCTCTCTGTTCTTTTTAGATGTGTGTCAGAGGCTGGGAGGTGTCTTATCTGTTAGGAAGCGCGTGATTCACAATGCGGTCTGTGAGCTGTATGTGCATGTGGTTCTCTGGTGTCTGAACAACAGACCCCCCTACCCCCGCCCAAAGGTCTACTTCCCAATCCCTGGAACCTGTGATTCTGTTTGCTGACATGGACAAGGGGACTTGGCATGTGTGATTAAGTTCAGCATCCTGAGATGAGATTATCCTAGATTACCTAGGTAGGCCCCATGTCATCACGCATGTCCTTATATGAGGGAGGCGTGCAGGCAGGAGTTGGAGGACACAATGCAGTGACAAGCGGTGTCAGAAAAGGGGACGTGATGACAAGCAGAGATCAAAGAGAGACAGACAGATTTGAAGATGAAACCTCCTGCCTTTGAAGACATAGGAAGGGGCCACGAGCTTGGGAACGCAGGTGGCCCATAGGGACCGGATTCTCCCTTAGGAGCACCAGAAGCCAGTCAGCTCTGCTGACACTTTGACCTCTACCCTGTGAGACTCCCCGTCAGCCTTCTGATCTGTGGCAATGGAAGATAACAAATTCATATTGTTTTATGATAATGAGACTATGGGGATTTGTCACAGCAGCAAGTCCTGATGAGGTCAAAGGCCTGCACCTTCAAGAAATGGAATAAATGTGGCCTTCTTTTCTTTAAAAAAAAAAAAAGAAAAGAAAAGAAAAAGGAAGAAAAGAAATGAATGCAATGTCCCAGGTGGTGGTACCTCTACCTGGATGTCAGTGCCCATCCCAGGATGTGAACCCCAGGATCTGTTTGTGAGTGTGTGTCTGCTGAGGGGAGGTCTCTGATTTGTGTGTGGGTATTTGAAGCAGGGTAATATGTCTCTCATCTCTTGGATGGTATGTGTCTGAGAATTTATGGGCCCAGCTGTTTTGGGGTGTATGTCCCAGGAGAGGAGGTCTCTGATCTGAGTTGGGGTACATGTCCCAAGATGTGAGTTCTCTGAACAATGGAGGGGTGTGTGTGTTCAGGGTGCGAGAACTCTGAGCCCTTTGCAGGGAGGTTTCCCTTTTCTTGAAACCCCCAATCTGTTTCTGGGTTTATGTCCCGGGACATGAGGCTTCCTGATCTGTTTCTTTGTCTTGGTCTCTTGGTGTGAAGCCTCTGGTGTGTTTGCTGGTGACGAAAGTGGGGAGTGAAGCCGGGTGGATATCCCATGATGGGAGTTCCTTCATCTGTTTGTGGCTACTTGTCTGATAGCATGATGTGTCTGATCATTTCACCAGGGAAATGAACAAGGGTGCGCGGTCTCTGACATACTGAGTGTGTTTCTCTCCGGAGGTGGCTTCTCTGATCTGTTCCTCAATGCCTGTCCTAGGATGTGAGGTCTCCAATGTGTTGTGAAGGGGCATCCCAGAGTGTGAGGCCTCAGATCTGTTTGGGGGTACATGTCCCACGTTGACAGCTCTCTGATGTGCTTCTGGGTGTATTTTCACGCACGTGAGAACTCGCACTTGTTTCTGGGAGGATCTCTGGGGATGCATGTTCCAGGATCTGAGCTCTCTGATCTCCTTGAGTCTGTACGCCCCAGGATTTCCAGTGTCTGTCTTTATCTGGGTGCCTTTACCAGCTCGTGAGGTCTGTACCCTGCTTGTTGATTCATGTTGCAGGATTGGAGGTCTCTGGTGTGGTTCGGGTTGTATTTCTCAGATGAGGTCTTTGATCTGTTTGTGCATGTATGTCAGAGAATGGGGGCTTTTTTCCCCCTGCTCTTTGTGTGTGTATGTCCCAGAGTCAGAGGTCTGGTCTGTTTGGGGGTCCTAGAATATGGCTCCCTTATCTCTTTGTGGGCATTTATCCCAGCAGTCAGGCCCTTCTTCCCTTTGGGTATGTCTGTCCCAGAGAGTGAAATTCTCTTACGTCTTGGCGGGTTTAATTTTCAGAATGTGAGGACTCTAAGCATTATTTGGTGAATGTTCCAGAACATGTGGCTCTCCCATCTGTTGCATGTATTTTCCCAGGGTGGAAGGTCTCTGATCTATTTGGAGGTGTGTGACTCCAAATGTGAATTCTTTGAGTACTTCGTGGGCATATGTCCCAGGATGTGAGGTGTGAGGTTTCTCTTTGTTTGTGCATGTATATTCTGTTTGGTCAAATAATGGATCACCAAATAGGTGCTCACCTGCTTCCTGGAACTTGTTAACATGTTGTCTTACCTGGAAAAAGGGGCTTGGCAGATACATGAGATTGAGACAGTTATCCTGGATTACCTAGGAGGGTCCAGTATAATCACAGGGATCTTTAGATGAGGGAGGCAGAATCTTCAGGATCAGAGAAGACAAGTGACTGTGCCTGTCAAGATAAGGAGTGCCATGTGATGACAGAAGTAAAGTCACCAAAGGTGATGTAATGGCAGAAGCCGAGGTCAGAAAGAGAGTTTTGAAGTTACAATGCTTGAACCCCCTGACATCTCTGTGGCTATGCCATGAAATGTCTACCATCTGGTGTATTTCCTGGGTGCATTTTTCAGCATGTGGAGTGTCTAACTTGATTGTGGGTGTATGTTGCAGGATTTGCAGTCTCTGTTTGTTTGTTTTGTATGCTCCCGGCTGTGAGGTGTCTAAACTTTTGGTCAGTGTGCACCCCAGGACTCTGATCTGTATATGTGAGGACTGATCTGTTCCCATGTGTGATTTGTAGGTTTTGATGTGTCTGATCTGTTAGTGTATGTCTAAGGATATGAAGTCTCTGAGGTGTTTGTGGGTGTGTTTCCCAATGTGTGATTTTTGGGAGCTGCTGGTGGGTATATATTCCAGAATATGTGTCTCCATTTTGTTGTGTATATTTTGCTGGTGGGAGGTCTCTGATCTGTTTGCCACTATCTTCCCAGAATTCCAGGTCACTGATATATTTCAGTGTATGTCTCAGGATCTGTTATCTGTATTCTCTTTGGGTGTAGTCACCAGATGTGAGGTCTCTGATTTGTTTGTTGTTGTCTGTTCCAGAATGCAAGGTTTATGAATGGTTTGTGGTGTGTTTTGCAGGATTTCATGTCTGTGATCTATTTGAGGGTGTGTGTCCTAGGATGTGAGGTTTCTAACCTGTTTCTGTGTGTATTTCTCAGCATGTGAGGTCTGAGAACACTTTGTCGCTGTGTGTCCAGGATATATCCCTGGTAGCTTCCTGGGTATTGTCAAGCATTTGAGGTCTCTGATCTGTTTCTTGCTGTGTTCTAGGATGTGAAATCCCAAACAGTTTGTGGGTATGTGTCCCAGGCTGTGTGGTCTCTGATCTGTTTGTGGGTATATATCCCAGTGTTTGAGGTCTCTAATCTCTTCGTGGATGTATTTCCCAGGATTTGAAAGTGTATTTCCCAGAATGTGCCTCTCTCTGGTCTTTTCTGATGTATGTCCCAGGGTGGGCGGTCTCTGAACCCTTTGTTGCTGTACATGCCGTGCTATATACTCTTTGATGTTTTGCAGGTGTGTCTTAGGGTGTGAGTTCTCTGTTGTGATTGTGAGTGTATGTCCTAAGACATGAGTTCTCTGACCTCTTTTGGGGTTTATATCCCAGGATGCAAGGTCTTTCATCTAGTTCTGTGTGTATTTCCAGCTTGTGAGGTCTGTTACCTGTCTGGGGGTATATGTCCAAGGATGTGAAGTCTCTGATCTATTTGAGGGTCTGTGTCCCAGGGTGTCACATTTGTTTGTGGGTGTACTTTATGATGTGAGACACCAGATCCCTAGTATGTGAGGGTCTGTTCTTGTATGTTCATCGACAGTGTGTGGTGTCTCATCTGTGTGGGGCTCTGTGTCCCAGGTTACAAAGTTTTGACCTTTCTTTGTCCCCACATATGAGGTCTCAGAGGTGTTTTGGGTTTATGTCCCAGGATTTGCGTCTCTGGTGTCTTTGAGAGTGTGAGTCCCTGGCCTGTCCTTTGGTTTATTTCCCAGGATTTGTGTGTCTATTTGTGGGTGTAAGTCCCTGGATGCTATTTCTCTGAAATGTTTCTGAGTGTATAGCTCAGCCTGTGTGGTTTTTGATCTTTTAGTGGGTATGTCACAGGATGTGAGGTCCGTTCTTTAGGGGTGTGTATTTCCTAGAATTTGAATTCTCTGAGTTTCTGTGGGTATGTCCCAGGGTGTCAGGTCCCTGATCTGTTTGGGTGCATACGTCCTACGATTTGAGCTCTCTGAATTATTCCGTGTTCTGAAGCCAGCATATTTTCTCTGAATTATATTTTGGGGTCTAACCCCTAAGTCTCAGAAGGATTTCTGAATCCTGGATTTGAGGGTTCTGAGCTTTTTCTGGTCTACATTCCAGGGGTGAGTTTACAGAGCTGTTTGGGTGACTGCCCTAGAGTATGTGGTCCCTGAGCGACCTGTTCAGGGTGGATTTTCAAATATGACATCTCTTCCTTTCTGGAGGCCTCGGTCACAGGATGTGAGCTATCTGACTCGTTAGGGTTTTGTTCCAGGGCCAACGTCTCTGAGCTTTTAATAAGGGCGGAGGGGTTTTGCACTGATGAGGGAGTTTTCTGAGCCATTTGGAGGTCTTTATTCAGTGTGTGAAATCTCTCACCTCCGTGGTGGTCTCTGGGCAGAGTGTGATGTCACTGAACTCCTGAGAAGTTTCTTTTCAGGCGTGAGGTGACTGAGCTGTTTGGGGGAGGGGGGAGTCTGTGCTCAGGGTGTCACCCCTCTGAACCATTTTGAGTCCATGTCCCAGGGAATGATTTTTCTCTGATGTTGGGGGTTTGGTCTTCAGGCATGAGTTTTCAGAACAGTTTCAGGATCTGTTTCACGAGTTTAAGGTCTTTCTGCTGTTTCAGGCCTCTGAGGTGCTCCACCCTCTGCGTGCCAGGGTATGAGATCCCTAATTTCCATATCCCTTGGTCTTGAGGTCCCTGACTGTTGGGGAGTGTTGGCAAGGGTGAGGTAGTTCTTGTTGGGGAAGTCTTGGTCCCAGGGTTTGAGGTCTCTGACTTACTAGGGGTCTGTTTCCAGGGATTGAAGTCTCTGAGTGGTTTGGGGGTTCTCTTCCCAGTTGATGACATCTCTTGGGTGTTTGGGCCGGGGCGGGGGGGTGGTCCTGTATGCAGGTTGTTACAGTTCTGACCTGTGCAGGGGTCTGTGTCCTAGGGCGGCAGTTTTGTTAACGCTGAGCATTTTAGCGTGGAATGTCTGATGTGTGAGGTCTCTGGCCTGTTTGGGGATCTGCTTTCCAGGTTGTGAAGTTAACAAACTCTTTGAGGATTTCTGTCCCATAATGTGAGGTGCTCAAGCCGCGTGGGCATGCGTAGCCAGGATGTGTTGTATCTGAGCCATTGTTTGTGTCTGTCTCCCAGGTTAGAAGTTCTCTGAGCTGTTCAGAGAGCCTGTGTGCACCAGGTGAGGCCCCTAAGCTGTTGCGGGTCTGTGTCCCAGTCTGCCATCTGTGGCAGACTGTTTGGTGATCTGTGTCCGTGAGTGTCAGGTGTCCGAAATCTTTCTGGATATAAGTACGAAGTGCAAGTTCCATGCATGGCTTTGAGGCCTGAGTCCAGGGTATGCTATTTCTCAGTCATTTCGAGGTCCATGTTTATTTATTTATTTTAAAATTATCTTTAATGGGGGGGGAGTAATGAGGTTTATTTATTTATTTTTCAGTGTAGGTACTGGGGATTGAACCCAGGACCTCGTGCATGCTCAGCAGGCGCTCTACCACTGAGCTACCCCCTCCCCTCTTTGAGGTGCATGTTTAGAGTGTGACGTTTCTGAGCTGTCTTGGGGGTGTTAGCCTAGGATGTGAGGTTGCTGAGCTGTTTGGGGTCTGTGTCCAGGCCCTGTGACCTCAGAGTTATCTGGGGTTAAAGACCCAGGATATGAAGTCTATAAGGTTGGGAGAGGCTCTGGGTTCAGATTTTCAGGTCTCTGAGCTCTTCTGTGAAACACAGTGTGAGGCCTCTGAGCTGTGTGGGCTGTCTCAGTGTATGAAAACGCTGAGCTATTTGGGGGAAATCTGTGCCCAATACATGACATCTCTGAACAGCAATCTGTCGTGAGTGTGCGGTCGCCGGGCTGGCTTAGAGCCTGTGTCCCAGCGTCTGTGACTTCGGCGCTCCCTAGTATCTGTCGGTGTGTGAGGTCTCCGCCTGGTGGTCTGATAAGAGGGCGTGAAGTCTCTGAACCGTTTGTCCATCTTCATCCCAGTGTGTAAGTTCTCTGAGAAATTGGTGGGTCCTATGCCCAGTTGTGATGTCTCTGAACTTTGTGGGGGCCTGGAGTCAGATTTCCCGGTTTCTGAGCTCTTTGCGTATGTGGGTTACAAAGCGTGAGGTCTCTGAGCCAGATAGAGATCTGTTTCCCACGGTTGGAATTCTCTCAATGACATCTGTTTCTGGGCTGTGAGATCTCTCAGTTCTTTGGGGTCTGAGTTGTTTGCGGCACTACATTTTCAGGAGAGGGGCCTCTGGGATATTTAGTGCTGTTTTCCATGGTGTCTCTGCAGCTTGTGGTGGGGGGAGAGTCTGTCTAAGGTACATGATTTTGGAAAAGTTTAGCGATCTGTGTTCAGTGTGAAGTCTCTCGGGTGTCTGGGCGGTCTGTGTCCAGGATGTCACATCTTAACTGTTTGGGGGTCTGTCTGAGGCTGTGAGGTCTTTGAGCAGTTTGGGGATGGATGATGAGAGTGTGAAGGGCCCCAGGTTGTGTGGGTAGCAGCATCCCAGGCTGTGAGGTCTTTTAAGATGTTGGTGCATATCTAGCCCACAAATCTGATGCAGTGAACGAGGCAGCATCTGTGGTCTTGGAGCTCTTTGGGAGCCTGTGCCCCGTAGTTTCAGTGCAGCCTGAGTTGTGTGGGGTTTGGGTCCAGGGGTGAGATTGCTGAGCTGTAGGGAGATGTTATCCCAGGGTGTGAGGTCCCTGAGGTCTGGGGTCAGAATGCAGGGTATAAGGTCTCTGAGCTGCTTGGTGTCCTAGGTGCCCTGTGGTCTCTGAGTTGTTTAGGAGTCTGTCACCTGTGTGCGAGGTATCTGAAATATTCGGGTATCTATCTGTGTTACACCATGTGCGGTCTCCGAGCAAAAACAAAGGGCACTGGCTGAGGGATAATGACAAGCATAAGTGTATCTGGAACATCATATCTGTTCTCTGCTTTATACCCTGGCACACACACGCTTTTCTCTTTGCACGGAGCAGGTCGGCTTTGGGTCCATAACTTCTAAGAGCTAGAATTGTAGCATACTTCTGTATTTCCATTGTATTTCTCTGGTTATTTTTATTTATGGCCAGTTATAATGGTTTGTCCATTTAGACAGCAATGGATTTAGTTTGCTTTCTCAGTGCACTTTAAAATGTAAGTATACAGGAGGCTTATTTTAGGTCAAAATGTTAAGTGGACGACGGTGGAAGTGGTACTGTGGGGGGTGTTAGTCAAATGGCTGAGGTTTGAGGAACACGTTCCTGGGCACCCCTCTCCCAGCCTCTCACCCCCCCAACCCCCACCTCCACGAGGCCTTCAATCCCCACACCAGGGTTTGTTCCACCAATAACTTGTTTTATTGAGGCCCATCCCGGACTGGGTAGAGCCGAGGGATATACAAGAGGAGGATCAGATTCAGTCCATGCCTGAAGGTCAGTTGGGGGGTGGGGAGCACGGACACACAAATGGACACACAGATCTGGCATCTGGTGGCAGGGCACACAGTCTCACGTAGGGACACTCTGCGCACAGGTAGTCAGGGAAGGCTTCCTAGAGAAGACCTCACAGGGGAAGCAAGGGGCGAGGCAGCCATCAGAGCCTTTGCCTTTTGTACATTTATGGGCAGGTAACTTTTGAGACCAGTGGACCCGAGGTGAGCGCAAAGGGCTGGGGGCAGGAGCTGGGAGGTGGCAGGGGCTTCCCCTCACCTCGGCCGTACCCTAGTGGGCAAGCCATCCCCACCCCCCATCCTTGGCCTGTGCTTTGCCTTCTGCCACATGGGCCCTTTCCTGGGATCCACCTCCGTAGTTTTCAAGGCTTCCCTGAGACAATCCATGTGGACCAGGTGCTCTGCCCAGTGCCTGGCACCTCATCAGCACCCCATCAATGCGTATTTTGTCCTAAGTGCTATCTACAGCCTAGCTAGGTCTTGGTTCCAACTCTGGGTACTCCCAGCAGCCATCACACCCCAGGTCGGGGCTCCTGGCACCCTGAGCTCCCAAGAACCCTGGGCACCCTCTACACACTCCCCAAGGCAGAGCTCAGTCCCAGCCCACCTGAAGGCCTGGGGAAGTCTGGACCACCTCTCACTGGCCAGTGGGCCCAGGACATCCATTCCCCTTGCAGTGGCATGTGGGTGTCCACTTCGCAGCCCTGAAAAAGCAACCCTGTGGCTCCTGGGCCAACACTAGCCAGCGTGTGAGTGTGAGCGTGAGCAGGAGCCAGCCCCGGCCCCCAGCCCTGGAGCCCCTCTTCCCTTCACCAGCACTGTGGCAGGGGAGGCGAGTGGGCTGGGAACTCTGGCGCTGGTGTCAGCCTGCCCTGACGCTGCTTCCCCACACCCTTGGGGCGATGGGGAGAGGGCCTGCAACAGGCCCCTCGAGCTCCAGGCAGAAGCAGGTGCAAAAAAAAAAACCAAAACACAAAAAAACCAACAACAAAAAACCAACAAAAAAACTTATTTCTATTCTGGGTCTGGGCTGGGACTCAGCCCTTGGACCTCCTCGCTAGGTCATGAATCCCTACTGCAGAAAGTCCCGGTGTTGAAAAATCACTTCCGAAGGTGGGTGGGGGTTTGTAAGTGCAACCCACGGATGGGGCTGGAACAGGGAAAGGGGACTCCTGGAGTCCGTCCTCCCTGCGGCCCCGTGCATGAGGCAGGTGGAGGCAGGCGGAGGCAGGCAGGAGGCCCTGGCAGTCGTTCCTCGACAGGAGGGCAGCAGTGGGTGGGGGGAGGCGGGTGGCTTTAGGCCCCCATGGGCAGTCTGGCCTCAGACTTCAAAGGGCTAGAAGAGGTATTTGCGGCAGGATTCAGTCCCACACTTGCATTCAATACGGACCCGTTTCTTGGGGGAGCCGGGGAGCCCGGCCAGGCCAAAGTTGGAGTCCATGCGGGTACTCTCCATGTCCACGGGGTCCACTGTGGAGTCACAGCCAGGGGGGGAGGGCACTCGTTAGATAGAAGGTCTAAATGAAGTGTCCCGCTGCCCTTTTTACCATGAGCCCCAGGGATCTTAGGAACTGGGAGCAGGTCTGGGTCCTGGGTCAGGAAGAGGTCACGGGGTTGGTGGTTTAGGGCGAGGGCCAGGGCTTAGCACTAGAGGGGTGTTCAGGTGTTAAGAAGATGGCCAGGGATGGGGGGGTGGTTGAGGGAGACAGGGAGCCGTCAGGGGGAACCAAGAGGGTGTGTCAGGCAGGGGTCAGGAATGGAGGGTCACCTGGGCATCCGGAGGGGCATCTGAACTCTCCTGCCAAAGATCCCCCCTTGAGTGTCTCAGAGGTGGCTAGTTTGTCAAGAAGGGGACTGGTTGGAGGCCACAAGGGTGTCCAGAGGCTTGGACTGAGGAAGGCCAAAGGGAGTTAGGAGTGGGGAGGGTTGGAGTACTGGGGAAATTCAGACAAGATTGGAGTCAGGAGTAGCGTGTTAACTCTTGAGCCAAATGTCCTCCCCCAGGAGCCTTGGGAGAAATTGGTATGAGTGTCTCAGGATTGGGGTCCAGGGGTTGGGGATGACGAGGCCCCCTAAAGGATAGGCAGGGGTCCAGCTAGGAGACTAAGAGTGAGGAAGAACATCTTAAAGTTCCTTGGGGCGGGGTCCTCATGTCCCACATCACTGTATGTCCCTGCCCCCCGCCCCTTGCCACCCCCACCTTGCATGTTGTAATCAAAGGTGAGCTCCTCGCCTGCCCGGATGGTTCTTGTGGCAAAGAAAGCGATGCGGGGAAGCCGCTCATCGAGGTTGTCTATGAAGACGTTGTACACCTGGAGGTTGGGGTCACACTGGGCAAAAAAGAACAGTGGGAGGGTGAGGAGGGGCCCCAGCCTGCTCCTCCCGACCCCCGCCCGCCTGTGGGGTACCCACACTGTGGTTGACAAAGTGGGAGATGTTGCCATAATAGGCGGCATCCACGGTGTACACATCCTCCACATAGTCCAGGTCGAAGAGGTAGGTGGCGCCCTGGCGGTCATAGATCTGGCCCCGCCGCTCTGCCTCCTCTGAGGTAATGATCTAAGGAGAAGACGACAGGGGAGGGGAGGTTGGCCAAGAAGGCTCAGGAAAGCCAGCACCGCCCCCGACCCGCAGCCTGGCTCCCACCCCCCCCCGAAGGAGAACAAGGGAGCAGGGAGGCACCCCGACACCTGCGGCTGGCTCAGCGGGGCTGGGTGGCACCGACACAAGGAAGGCGGTGATGCACAGGGTTTATCTGCCCTTCTCAGGCTCCAGATGGCATGGGGAGTCTCTCAATGTTAGGCGGAGGCTGACCACAAGGCCCGGTAGTGAGAGAGAAAGAGGGAGAGAGAGAGAGAGAGGCCCCCATGGTGAGAGACCCATAGTAGGACAGAGTGAGGGGACCCAGATCAAGGGTGAGGAAGGAAAAGACCCAGGGCTCAACAGAGAGGGGTGGGGAGGGTCGGGGTGAAAGAGAGGTTGACCCATCCAGGGCCAGAGAGCCTGGGGCAGTCTGGAGCCGGTGTGGGGGGCGGTGCAGACAGCAAGAAGCACAACCAAGGGACAGACCAACCAAGGGGAAGAAAGAGGCTGGGGAAAGGGAGATGATGAATGGGAGAGACTCAGATGGGAGAGCTAGAGGCAGAGTTAGAAACACTGACAGAATCTTAATACAAAAGACCCAGGTCCAGAAAGACCAAGACCTCCGAGAGTCTGGAATTGAGAAGAGGCTGAGGGCAAGAACTCAGAGAGACAGAAGAGGAAAGAAAGGAGACAAGAGCACGGATGGGAGGGAACCCCTTGCTCGGCCCTGGCACCATGCAGTGCCATCAAGTGGTACTGAGGACAGCAGTAGGTATCCCCTCCCCGGCAGGGTCCTTTTCTGTCCTAGTAAACAGACCAGTATCCTAGCCCAGCCTGTCCTGCCTCCCAAATGCTGGCAACAGATTCTCTGCTCCCCCACCCCACTCCTTCTCTCCTCTCCATCCCTCACATCCCCTCTTCCCCCTGGGTCCTGGACCACAACTTCTGGCAATCCCCCAGGGTAGGCGACCAGTGACCAGGCTGTCTCTGGGTAAGGGTCCCACAGAGGCCAAGGCTGCCCCCTCCTCAGCCTGGGTGCCCCTGGAATGGCGCAGGCCTCCTTCCACACTCCTGGGTCCCGGCCTGCCCCTCAGCGACAACACAGGCACAGTACACAGCAGTGCGTGCCCTTTATTTGTGTTCTGCTTTCTAACTCGGAGGCCGTCCTGTCCCACAGTGCTCCTGTGGGCAACCCAAGCCCGCTCTTCCCACCTTCTTCCTTCCCTCTCCTCTTGTCAGAGACCCACCGCCTACCACCCCTGCCTGCAGACACCTGATCCAAGCCGGAGACCCACCGCTGCCTCCTTCCTTGCTCCTCACAAGGGCCAGTGACCTTGCTCCTCTTCTTCCGGTCTTGAACAGCCTCCATTTTCACCAGCCAGCATGGCCGCCCTAGTACCTTACTGTCTCCTCTCTCCTCCCTGCCTCTTACCAGCACCTCCAGCCTCTGCTCTGTGCTAGATGCTGACCAGCAGTGCCCTCAGAAGACCAAGGCTTATTTATCCCTTGGGCCGCACTGCTCACTGCCCTGTACTCCAGCTCCGTTCCTTGAGGAACTTGGCTCCCCCTTACCCTCAATTTCTGCTCATTCACTCATTCATCCAGTGGATTTGTATGAGATCTACTCTGTGCCTGGTCCCAGTACTCAGGGGTCAGGGTCTGCTGGGAGAAATACAGGGACCAGGCTTGGTCCTGGCCCTCAGGGTTTAGTTTGGCGGGAGAGTCACAGGGACCAGGTTCAGGCTGGCCCCCGTAGGTCACAGTCTGGTGACAGAGAGATGGACTCAGACACCCACAGTGCAAGATGCTGATCAGGAAACGCAGTGCTTTGAGTCAGAGGAGCAATAGCAGAGATATACCATCTGAAGAAAACTGCAGGTCATAAAAGGGCTTTGACTGGGTTGAAAAGTGGGGACTCTATCCTGAGGGACAAAATGGGAGCCACAGCATTCTGAGGAGTATGTCAAGATCTCTCTCCCTTCACCTCCCAGAGAACACACACTCTTCTTTGTGATGTCAGCTCCACCAGATGTCACTTCTCTGCAGCTTTCCTGAAGCTCCCAATCCCCACCCAGAGCAGGAGCTGCCGCCTCTGTGAAGCCTTGGGATCAAAGGGCAGCCTCTCCTGGGCTCCTGAGCATACTGGGTGGAGTCTGGACCAGCTTTTTCCCCTAGGCCCCTCCCCAGTGAGAGGGAACGTCCCACCTCCTCCCCAGGCTCCATCTTCCTGCCTGCTCTGCCCCTACCTGCTCCCCAAGTCTCCCCAGGAGTGAGTCATACTGCAAACCCTCCAGGGCACAAACGGTTCCTTCTCTCTGTCTTCTTTTCAGTCCCACTCTGTAAGGGTTGGTCCACCCTGAAAACTCGAGAACGAATCAGTCCATGTCCCTGCTCCCTAGCAGTTCTCCAGAATGACTGGGCAAGGCAGATGGGCTAGAAGGTGGCAGCCAGCAAAGGGTTTTGACGTGGTGAACAGGAACCAGGAGACTCAGAGTCCAGTTGCTGTTCTGCCCCTACCTGGATATGGGATCTGGAATGTTCTGTCCCTGCTTCCCTAGCCTAAGAAAACCACCCCGCCAAACCCCAAAACACAACACTTCGCCAGGTGTGGCAGCACACCGGTTTTAGATCCTTGCACCTTTTTTACCCACTTAACTAGCGTGGTGACTCTGAGCACTTTATTGTACCTCTCTGGGCCTCAGTCTTCCCATCTGCAGAATGGGGATGACAAGGACAATAATCCCAACCTGACAGGGGTTGTTGTAGAGATCCAACGAGATCAGGGAGATGAAAGGGGTTTCTGTTTCTGTTTTCCTGTTAGGAGTGGTTATGAGGACTGCAACCCATTGAAATCTAACATGTTCTCTGATTTTGGGTGCCCTTTCCCAACAAAGGAAAAACTGCTGCTAATTAAATGATGATATGCCATCATTTAATGAAAGCAATTAAGTGAGACTCATCTTCATGTCAGAGTTGTTAAAATCTGAAGAAAGTACATGCTTTACAATGGATAAAATAGGCTGTTGTCTGCTGGCTGAGGATGGGGATGTTCCGACAGCACGTGGAAGGGCAGCTCACATGAGGGACTGTCAGGGCCGGGGTGGAGAGGCAGGAGAGCGAATGCGGTGTCCAGACTGTAGGAGGACAGCGTGGGGAACAGGCAGGGAGGGGTGCCTACCCTCTATTACATCAGGCCCAATAGGACAGCACCACGTGATCAAGTAAATTAATATATCTGCAAGGAGATTTATGACTATGCACACCAAGTGGAGCTAAACAGGCTATAAAGTAGGCCATTCAATGGCTTCTTCCAAATGCTTCACACCTCATAACTCATCTCGTTCTTATAACAAGTGTATGGGGTGGGGGGGGGCGCGCTGTTATCGTTCCCATTTTACAGATGAGGAAACTGAGCCGCAGAGGTGGCTCAGTGACTGCTGATGAGTGGTGGAGTTGGGATTCGGCCTCAGGCATTCAGACTCAGGGTCCACCCCTGACCCCTTTGCCATGCTGCCTCTTCAGAGGGGGATGCAGGAAGATGGGTTTGGCTCTGGTAGTGTTTGGGGGCCTGTGGTGCCATCAGGAGGCCCCACAGGTCTAAGGATGTCAGAGGGGGGCCTGGAAATCACCGAATGTGGCAGGAGGGAGGCCAAGAAATAGCTTGAAGAGAATGTGTGGAAAGTGGATGAGTGAGGACAGGGAGTGAGAGGGTCCCTGGAAACCCCCATGATCACAGCATGGAAGAGTAAGGACACTAAGGAAGAGCAATGAAAAAGTATCAGGACCAGGGGACTTTGGGGTGCCAGTGGGCTGCAGACTCTTCCTCCCCCCTCGCCTGTCAGGATTCTCTAAGTGTGGACAGCCCCTCCACCCCAAGATCATCAGTGCACTGAAGCTAGACGGCCTCTGGGACTGTCGGTTCCTGTGGATGTGGACACCTCCTCCTCAACACTGGCAGCATCCCTCTGGGGTGTGACAACTCTGCCACACTGTTACCATCCCTCTGATGACATCGTCAGAGTGTCAGGGCACTGAGGATGTGGATACCTCCTCCAGGCCACCAGAGTCCTCTTGGGTACAGACCCAAGCTCCTCCAGACTGTCACTATCCCTCTGGGGTGAGGACACTTCATTTTCCTGACTGTCAGGGCAGTGTAGGTATGGACACCTCCTAAGTCGGACTGCCAGGTCCTCTGGAGAGCTCGTTCTCTTCCACTGGGTGGCTCTGGGACATGGTCACCTCTTCCTTTCGGTTGTCAGGAACCCCCTTCTTTAGACCATCAGGAACCCTCTGGGCTGTGGCTGCTTACTCCTTCCTCTACACTGTCAGGTCCTTCGACACGTGGACATTTCCTCCACCTGACCACTGGATTATCTGGGGAGGGACGTCTCTTGTCCAGACTGTCAGGGTCCTCTGTAGTGTGGACTACTCTCTAGACTGCCTCCGTCCCCCTACCCCAGGCTATGACTGCGTCTCTGTAGTTCGTCAGAGCAGGAGCTCTTCCTCCTCCTCATCGGTGTCATCACTACAGTGTGGACATCCTCAGGTGTGTGTCCCTTAGGCCAATCCTGTCACTTCCCAACCATATCATACCCCAAAGAGACCCATGAAAATATGGAGGTGTTTG
Organism: Camelus dromedarius; assembly: GCF_036321535.1. NCBI lineage: Eukaryota > Metazoa > Chordata > Mammalia > Artiodactyla > Camelidae > Camelus > Camelus dromedarius. The sequence continues at coordinate 77,686,985 of NC_087472.1, forward strand.
GGGTTGTCATCATAACAGGACACACTCATGGATTTAAATGGTCAAGGTCCAGGGATGCTAAATGTTCCCCAGTGCATGAGATGGTCCTACGTAACAAAGACCCGCCCCACCCCAAATGCCCACCACCTCCCACCTTAGAACGTGAGGCTTGCTGTTGCAGACACTTGCCCGCTATCCACCCAAACCCCTTTTTGTTTTCCACTTGGGCATATGGCTAATCACACTTTGCAGCTGCCTCTGCCCTGAGGTAGGGCCAGTGACTCCGAGCCAACCAGTGGGTGTGGGCCGGAGTGATGTGTACTGCATCCAGGCCTGCTAGAAACCTCCTCTGCTGCCCTCCCCTCAGCCCACTCAGCAGGCAACAGTGAGAATGAGAGGCGGCTCCCAGGCTCTAAGGCACGGCAAAGGCACAGCGGGAGAGAACCTAGGTGGCCAGGCCCTCGTGTGGAAGGATACCGCCCCCATGCCCATGCTGACCCGTTAGGGGAACAAATGGACTTATAATGTGTGGAGCCACTAAAGATCTGGGGGTTGTCTGGTATGGAGGCTAGCCTGCCTAGTTGGCGGCCTTTCCGAGTCTAGAGGAGGAGGTAGCCAACCTCCCCAAGGCACGTCTATGTCCTCCTCCAGACTGGGTTCGTTTTGTGCAGATTAGTAAAAGGTGCTCCTTCCGGGCAGACACTGCTTGGTGATAAGCTGGACCCTTGTGAAATGAGGAGAGGAAGTGCCTTTTTAGGTGACATAATCTTGTGCAGACCACATGGCCTGTTAAAAGGAACGCCGCCTGGATTTCGGTTCCCACTTTGCTCTCTGCTAGGCACCCTGACGAAGTCAGCTCCGCCTGGAGGTCTTCAACGTGCTCTTACCACTTTAGAATACTTGCCCCTGCCAGGATGTCCCTGTCACATTCAGGTTACTGCCCCCGCTCCCCACGGGGAAAGCAGGGCAGCTGCAGGCGCATGGCGGGAACAGGACCGCGAGGTGGGAAGAGCTGCACACACACGCCCGACCAGCCCCGTCTCCCTACCTCTCCCACGTACTCCATGACGAAGCTGTTCTTTCGGATCTTCTCCAGCGTGCGGACACCCCAGCCACGTCCATCATCCGTGCGGAAGATGCAGAGGTCATAGCGGATGCCCTTCTGGACCACGCGGTTGGGGCAGTCATAGCCGCAGCGGCAGCGGGAGTTGCACTCGTAGATGGGCAGCCCGGCTCGCAGCCGCACCTGGCCCTGGTCATTGTAGGCAAACTTGTGCAGTGACGCCCCAGGGCAGCAGCCCCCAGCAGGTGCCCACAGACAGTCCTGGCACTCACAGCCCACGGCCACCTGGTTGAGGGTGATGCCCTCCCCAACACGGTACTCGTTGATGTACACGAAGGCCCGCGGGGGGCCGTCCAGGTCCACCTCGTTCTCCACGGTGATGCGTCCCAGGTGGCTGCGCTTGGCGTTGAGCTCCTGCTCCCAGCGCCGGAGCGCCCGCCTCTGCTTGGCCTTCTGCACCAGGTAGTTGGCCAAGCTTGGGTCCAGGTGCCTGGGTGGCTTTGACCGGTGGTGCCGCCGGAGCAGCTCCCTTTCCAAGTCCTTGTGGAACTGCTTGAGAATGCGCACGCACTTGAGATTCTGCCGTGGCTCCCAGGTGCTCTCCGAGTCTGGGTATCCACGCCATTTTACCAGGTAATACTCCTGTTCCTGTGGGGAGGCGGCGGGGAAAGGGGGCACCTGAGTGACCAGACCCTCGGGCCAGCCCTCACTGGGCCTGTGGATAACACCCCAACCGCTCCCTTCCCTTTTCTGGAATCACTCTGTGCAGTGGTTAAGAAGCATGGGTTCAAAAGTGAGGACCACTAGGTTCAAATCCCTCTCTCCCTCCTACTATCTGTCTAAATCCCAACTTTTAATCTCCCAAACTCTACCCACTCTGTTCAGCTGTTTGGCCCCAGCTCTTGGAGTCACCCTTGACTCCTTTTCCTCACACACCCCACATCTGCCCTCAGCAAATCCTGTCAGCCCTGCCTTCGAACTACTTCCAGAATCCTGCCACCTGGAACCACTATCACTGCCCTCACTGTCATCGCTCACCTGGGCTGCAGCAATAGCCTCCCCACCAGGCCCCCTGCTTCCACCCTCACCCCTACAGTCTGCTCTCCACAAAGCAGCCAGAAGGATCTTTTCTTGCTGAAAAGGCGGCTGCAGGACAGTTTAACTACACAGATTTTACAGTTCGACAGCTTGGGTACAAATCCTGACTCTGCCGCTCCCTAGCTGTGTGGACTTAGGCAGTGATTTAACTTCCCTGGGCCTCAGTTTCCTCATCAGTAAATAAGGAAAAAAAAAAGCTGACATTTTCCTAGCATTCACTATGTAGCAGGTACTGTTCTAAGTGACTTACGTGTCTTATTAACTAACTTAACTCTCACAACTCTATATGAGGTAGATGCTACTAATTACCCCCATTTTATAGCTGAGGAAAATGAAGGACAGAGGATTTGGGTAAGTATCCCAGGGTTACGCAGCCAGGATGCTGGCTCCAGTCTGTTCTTTTAACTATCCTGCTGTTACCGCCTCTGGCTACAGTAACAGTTCCGATTTCAGAATGTTGCTGGAGGAATTAGATGAGTTTCTGAGAGGAAGTGTCTGGCACACTGAAAGTGCTCAATAACCATTAGCTATCATCATCTCTACTCCTGGGCTCAGCATCTCAGTCTCTGCAATTGGTTTGTATTCCTAGGGAGGTGGGAAGGGAGACTTATTTGGGGATTCATGCTGGCCCCTGCCCCTCTCAGAAAGCCACTTAGTTTTCCCACCTGTAAAATGGAGATAAGAGGGTCTCCTAATCCTTTTTTTTTTTAAGATCAGAAGAGAAAATTCCTTTTGGAAACAGCTATGGGCAGTGGAGGGGGGAGGCGGCAGGACTTCCTTGAGTTACCCCTGCCCCTGCCATGGTCACCCCAGACTCACTCGGATCTTTTTGTAGTCACACAGGTACTCGACTTCAAAGTCATAGAGGTTCCTCTTGGAGATGCCAAGGGCAGGGCAGGAGAGCTTGGCTAGGCGGCACAGGTCCTGTAGCTGATTCCAAGAAGACTTGCAACACACACTGCAGCCTAGAACAAAGGGGGCCAGAAAGAACTATTATTGGGCATCCTGCGAGGCTAGGGGTCAAAGAGGACCCCAAGTCCTCCCAGGGGCTTCCAAAGGACTGCCTCAGAGTCAGTGAAATTCAATCCACAGGCGTTCTGAATGCTGGGACTTCTACAACAAAAATGTGCCACTCCCTTCTACCCCGGTGCTCACGGTCCAAGGCTACCTCTGGAGCAGCAGACTTCAAAGTGTAAACTACTGTATGGATTGTCCTAAAGGAATCTATTCCCAGAGTTCCCAGCTCCCTCTATACCATTCCTAAAACTGCCTGCAAACCTGCCTGGAGTTCAGGACCTAATCGTCCTTTTCCCCACTTTGCAAAAGAAAGAGACCCCCCCCCATCTCAGTAGGGTGCATTGCCCCAAAGCGGGTGGGTAGGGATGGGATTAAAACCTCCAGGGCACCAAACAAAGGCGTAACTGGAAAGACTGGTCTACCATCCCTTATCTCAAAGTCCTGGGGCCAGATGTGTTTTGGAATCCAAGTTTCTTTTTTGGATTTTACAAGTGGAGTTCTAGGTATATCCCACACATTCCCTAACACACTCCCAGTGTAGTCAGGGCTGCCAAGCCATAATCAAACACATTAATAGTTCTGCAGCAAAAAGCCTGCATTTTCACATTAAATAGGAGAAATAAAGTTGCAAGATAGCAACACTGAACAGTTCCACCTTATAGTCCAGTTTTTCCACTGCATGGTACCAAATTTAAGTTTTCAGGGCCTTTTGGATTTCGGAATTATGAATAAGAGATCGTGGGGTGGTATTAAATTATAGGAAGCTCCCCTGAATGATTAGTCTGGGTGCCTTAAACCCACAAGGTAAATTTTTCACGCTGCATTTTGACTTTCTGTCTCATCCACCATTTCTGTGAAGGGTAAAGCTCGCCCAAGTACGCTCTGAATTCAGGAACAGACAGAACAATACAGGTTAGTGACAGCAGTTATTTTAAATATACCTGGGATGTTTTGGGGGCTACCAAAATTTTTCAAGACACACAAATTTTTTATTTTAAAAAGGCTTCTTTTGATTCAAGGCATATTAATTACTGTGCTTTAGAAGCCATCTTATTAAATCATTTCACAAAACCCTCATTCCAAATGTAGTCAGGCAGTCCTCATCCTATTTCATCATTTTAAAATGTCTCATCATTTTCTGTCTCCCATTACAAAAAAAAAAGCATTTAAACTCACGATGAATGAAAAACTCCAGATGTCAACCTACAAATGTACAAGAGCTTTGCAAAATTATTACATGTGCATTTCCCTTCTCCTCCTCCACTTAGGCAGGCCTAGTGGAGACTCGGCCTGTGCCCACGCCTTCCTTTCCCTATCATGCCTCTTCCTTTCAGACCCTTACCTTACATCTGAAACCTCACTAAAGTGGTCCCAACTCACATCAGCTGCTGGCTCCGCACTGACCACAGGTGGGCTCTCCTACCCTCAGAGGTCCCCGTCACACCTGTGGAACCCATCCTCCCCGCAGCTTTCCTCACCACAGGAGCCCACCTTCCCCAACATACTGAGAGTCACCCCTCTTTCCCTGCGCACGAGGAAGTCCAGCTCTATTAGGGAAGCCCCCTTCCCCTCTTCTTGGGGGAGTCCTCCCTGCTGCAAACCCTTCCCCCATCACGCCGAGAGGAGATACCCTCCCCATGCAGAGTCCCCTGTCCCCCAACTCTGAAAAGGTGGTCCGTCCCCTTCCCTTCCCTCCCCTTCCGGCGTCTCGCGTGGACACCGATCGGGTAACGGTCACCGGCGGCCAATTTTCCCGCGCGCGGGCACGGCCTCCCCGACAAGCCCCCGCGCGTGCGCGCGCCGACCGGTCGCGATCTGCGGCGCGCGCCCCCCTCCCGCGTCCCCACTTAGCCCCGTGCCCGCCGCGTTCCGAGGCACGCGCCCCCTCCCCTCAGCCCCGCCCAGCCCCGCGCACCAGGCCCGCGCGCCCAGAGCCCCAGCTTTTCGGCGCTGAGCTTCCGGCTCCCGGCCCCGTGGCCTCGGACGCCGGGGCTCCGAGCCCGCGACGCCACCCCTCCAGCCCACCCGGCCTGGCCAGCGGGCCCGCGTCGCTGCCGCCACTGCTTCACCTTTTAAATTTTCCGCCATCTTTCCCCACGGCTAACGACATTCGGGCCTAACCGGCCTCGCGAGAAGAGAGCTCGCGCGGGCGTGGCCGAGAACGCGCAGCCTATTGGCCGTGCTGCGCCGCGAGCGGCGCCCGCGCGGACCAACCGGTGAGCCGTGACCGGACCCCTCCCCGCCACCCGGCTCGGTCCCGAAGGCGGGTGCTCGCCGGCGCTTTCCCAGAGTGCGTCTGGGCGGCGGCGGCGGCGGCGGCTGAGGTTGCCCGAGGCCCTGCCCGTACGCCGGTCTGTCTGTCACGCTGTCAGCCAATCACGTTGTCAGCCAGCCTTACGGGGGGATTCTTCGTCTTGTCAGACCCCCAATTACCGCCGTCAGTCAGTCCGTCACCACATTTTAACCCCAAGCAGGCCGTGACTCCCCAGGTGGACTACCGCCACCTGCAGCTGCTCAAGCAGTCACCCGACACAAATCAGACAATGGGTGACTCACCACGACAACTGTCTAGTCAGACCCCCGCCCCCCATTCACTCTGTCAGTCTGTCAATGGCAGCATCCATTCGTGCCCTCGGGCCAGCTGCAAGGCCCTCCAGGCGGACATACGACGCTGACAACAGCTACACTGCTCGTCAGTCAGCCTGTCATTCCCTTAGACTGTCCCTTCATCACACCGTCAATCGGTCCAGCAGCCGGGGTCTCCATCTACTCTGGCCCTGGGAGCAGCTCTGAATCCCCGGGGAGGGGGTGGGAATCATCTCACCACCGCCCAGGAAGCCATAGCAACCAGCCGTGCCCTCGGGCAGGCTGTGATTATGTCAGGACAGGCTGTCATTGTCAGCATCTAATGTAGCACTATTGTGGAGCAGTCTCGCCCTCCACTGTCAGTTGGTCACTCTGTAATTCCCCCAGGTTCCTCCTCACTCACACCGTGATCAGGCAGTTATTCCCTTGGAGCACAGAGTCACAGCAGCTAAAGCCTCCAGGCCACCTGTCAGTGGTCAGCAGTCTGTCATTTCTCAGGCAAGGCATGCTCCCTCATTGGTTGGTTAGTCAGCATCCTCTGACCCATGGGCCCCTCTGGGCGGCTGTGATTCTAACCATGGCCATCGGGTCAGGCAGCTACCCTGATCTTTCAGTGGGCCAGCCATCCTGTGACACATTCAGTCGGCCCCTCATTGTATCAGTCAGCCAGGTAGCCATTCTCAGCATCCGACTGACCGCATGGTCTGTCAAGCATGCTATCATTTGGTCAGGGCAGTCAGCCACCAGATACAGTTGCCTATCAGGCGGACAGAGATCTGTCCATCAGTCAGCCTGAAATTCCCTCGGGGTAGCTCTCCTTTACACATCACCATACAATGTGACATCCAGACACCCCCTCAGGCCGGGTGTAATTCCTAGCATTAGTCATCCACAGCATCCCGCCACCCAGGCAGGCAGCCACAGCATGGGTCATCAGTCAGCCCGCCCATAAGTCCCTCAGGAAGCTGCCTGTCTTCTGCACTGTCAGGCCACCGCCCCCAGCCAGTCCCAGGCGGGCTGTAATTCAGTTAGATGTGCAGCAGGAAACCACATTGTCAGTTCCTCAAATTGCCCCTCTCCCTGTCGGTCCATGAGTTATGTAGTCAACCAAACGGTTATACAGTTAACCAAATGGTTATTCGGTGCCTGCCAGTCCAGCTGTGAGCTGGGTGGAGAAATGGTCAGTCAGACTGAGGTTCCATTAGCCCCTTCTTACCATGAGTGGAACAGTTAACATTGGATTCCCCTTCCCTCCCTTATTCTCGACCAGAATCAGATGTTGGTCCTTATACGCCCCCAGTCTCCCTGGGCAGCGGGGACTCTCCCACTCCCAGGAGTCCAGGAGGCCTGTCCAGCTCACAAAAGGGGTTTAAGGCATGACCACTTTCTGCTTGTATCTGGGGAAGATGTAGGGGTTTACGGATATTGGGGAGCATCCTTTGGCCCTCCCCAGACAATATAATGCAGTAGGTAAAGGCATGGATTCTGGAGCCCAAACACCTGGGTTCAATCCCAGCTCTACTGTTTACTAAAGGGTGGGACCTTTGGCAGTTTCTAAATCTGTAAAACCTCAGATGAGTGATCTTGGGGTGGGCATCTCCTGCTCACCTGGAAAATGAATCTTTCTGGACTAGCACATTTTCAGGAGGTCTGAAAGTAAGAGGCTACCGTGTTGTTACTTTGGCCTACTCCCAGCCACGCATCTGTTCATTCAGCATTAGTTTAATGTCTACTGTGTATACTTGCCCAGTGTTGGAGCCAATACAAGGTTTAATCCATTCCAAACTGCACAAGTTGGACTTGTTTTTTTAATGTAAACCTCATAGTGGAGTATACCACACATACAAAAAAAAAAAAAAAGCACACAGACGATGCATGACCTGTGTAAGGAGATTTTACAAATGAACATAAACGTGGAACCAGAAGTCAGGTTAAGAAACAACATCACCAGGGCTCCAGAAGCATTTAATTTTCCAACATCTCTGAAATGAGGCTGCATCTCACAGGTGCTGGTGGGTTGTAACTTCATTGGCAGTACTTTTTCAGCTTTCTTAGTGATATATAAAATTTTAACGATCCGTTTTATAATCAGTGGTGACTCAGGATCAGCAATACCCAAAGGATAACAATAGTAATGACAGCAGCAGCAGCATCTGATGCTTATAGATGCTGACAAGGAGCCAGGAACTTTGCAGACACTATCTACAGTCATTCTTGCCACAACCACCTGAAGTAAGCATTTTTACCTTCATTTTAAAGACAGAAGTAATGGAGGCCCAGAGAGGTCAAGCAACTTGCCCACAGTCAACTCTTTGACCCCAGGTCTGTGCCTGCTCTAGCAGGTGCTCCGGGGGATTCAGAGGTTGTGTTACGTAAGGTCCTTCCCAGGGCAAAGCCCACCCAAGGGTGAAGGGGTTACTGGGGGGGAAGGGGAAGTGATATGACAGGACCTTCCTAGACTCAGTGCTCGCCCAGGGGACCTGACCAGGGTCGGGTGGGGAGTGGAGTAGGGAGTGAAGGATAATGAAAGAAGTTAGCAAGGTAGCAGGATATTAGATTAACATACAGAAATCTGTTGCATTTCTTTACACTAACAATGAAATATCAGAAAAAGAAAGTAAAGAAACAATCCCTTTTAAAGTTGCATCCAAAAAAACAAAATACTTAGGAGTAAACCTGACCAAGGAGGTGAAAGACTTATACACAGAGAACTATAAAACACTGATTAACGAAATTACAAACGATTTAAGGAAATGGAAAGATATCCCAGGCTCTTGGATTGGAAGAATTAATTAAAATGGCCATACTGCCCAAAGCAATCTACAGATTTAATGGGATCCCTATCAAATTACCCAGGACATTTTTCATAGAACTAGAACAAATAATTCTAAAATTTATATGAAATCACAAAAGACCCAGAATAGCCAAAGCAATACTGAAGAAAAAGAACGAAGCTGGAGGAATAACACTCCCAGACTTCAGACACTACTACAGACCTACAGTAATCAAAACAGCCTGGTATTGGCACAAAAACAGACATATGGATCAATGGCTCAGAATAGAGAGCCCAGAAATAAATCCACACACTTACGGTCAATTAATCTTCGACAAAGGAGGCAAGAATATACAATGGAGAAAAGAATATACAATGGAGAAAATATACAATCTCTTCAGCAAGTGGCATTGGGAAAACTGGACAGCCAAACATAAATCAATGAAGTTAGAATATTCCCTCACACCATACACAAAAATAAACTCAAAATGGTTTAAAGACTTAAACATAAGACAATACGTTATAAACCTCCTAGAAGAAAACATAGGCAAAACATTCTCTGAATGGGAAGGGTAGGCACCTCTATTCTAGGCTTTGATGTACAAATTTCTAATGACTCCCTTGGAAACAGCTTTCAACACCAGGGAATAGTTTTGAGTTGTGCCTTCTTTTCCTGGAGAGCAAGTTCTAGAGGGAGCCAGTGACCCAGTGGGATCCCAGGTGGAAATAAGTTATATATTGTTGCCTCTATAGTATAGATGAGGAAACTGAGGCTCAGAGGTGAAGCATCTTGTCCAGGTTCTAGAGCAGATCTATCCGATTATTAAGTCTTTGCCCCTTCCATTGCCATTGTCCAGGACTTGGTTTACACTGGGAACTGGGCAGAACCAAATTTTAAAACGGAGAGTGGGGAAGTCTGACCATTGAGTACTCTCCTGACCTAATATTGTGTTGACTGAACGTTTTTTTTAAAAAGATAAGTGAATGAACAAGTAACTCTCTCACTCATTCACCACGCTCAGCCTCACATCAACCTTTTTCCCACCTCAGGGCCTTGGCACTGGATGTTCCCACTGCCTGGAACACCATTTCCTCAATTATTCGCACTGTTGCTTCCTCTCGCTTTAGGTCCAGCGTAACTCTCAGTCGGCTTTCCCTGAATGCTCCGTCTCAATGTCGCTTCCCCTCAGCACATCATAGCACTTATCATGATCTATAACTATCTTTTGTTTCTATTTAATTCCTTGTTTCTTGTCTGTCTCCTCCCCTAGAACATCGGCTTCACAAGAGCAAGAATTTTTGTTGTTTTTTTCCCCCTACTGTTTTCTCCCCAGCCCTTAAAGTAGTGCCTGGCAATAGGTATTTGTGGAAAGAAAGAAGGGCAGAAGGAGACAAAGAAGTACAGGCTAAATGGCCGAGGGAACAAATGAATGAACGAATGGATACATATAGGGTTAAATTCATGAAATGGGATAAATGAATAAAAGAGACTTTGGGGGTAAAGGACCCCAAATTCCCACATTGGGAATATGAATGAACTAAGGTTTAGAGAAACAAAAAGACAGTTATTTTATTTTTGTTTAAACCATCCTTGAGTGAGATGAACTGAGAAGTTTTGTATAAAAAGGGCCCTGGCTATTGCAAGGGCCAGTGTGGGGGGTCCAGTCAGAGATAATAGCACTGGAGGGGTTGGTGGGAGAGAAACGGAACTTGGGGGCCTGGAAGCTGAGAGTGGGGGTGGTGGGCAGAGCTGCAGGGGGAGCGAGGGCAGAAGGGTTGGGGTGGGGATGACTCAGTCGTCCCATTCATCGTCATCATCATCATCGCCGGCCTGGTCCTCCCCTTCGTCTGGAGGGAGAGAGAAAGAGTGAAACTGAGGATGGGCAGGAGGGTTCAAAAGCCCTGGGGACGGGGGTTACTTGGGTCTGGGAGGTTGGGACTCAGGGCTCTGGGGGGCTGAGATCTCCTGCTTGGAAATTAGATCCAGGGCCTGTGTCTTGGATGAGGAAGGGGCCCCCTCAGAGGAGGGAGGGTTAGGGACAAGACAGTGATTACAGCTGGAGTCTGGGCTCTAGTTGAAGTTAACATTGTGAAAAATGTGTAGTTAGTTGGGATATTATTATCACACAGAGGGTTAACATTAACAGGCTTGTCACTCAATGGGGTGGATTTAAATATTAGCAAAGGTGCAGTAAATTACAATATTATTGTTTCACAGCAGGTTAATGTTAACATTGTTGACACATAGTGGGGTTAATTACAATATGGTCAAAAGATGAGGTTTGTAGAAGGGAGGGTATAGCTCAGTGGTAGAGCTCATGCTTAGCATGGACAAGGTCCTGGGTTCGATCCCCAGTACCTCCATAAATAAATAAATACAACTAAATACCTCCCCTCTCCAAAAACAAACAAAACGATGAGGCTTGTTATAGTACTGTCGTACACTGGACTCACGTTAATTCTGTGGACAGACTCTGGGGTTGATGTTAGTATTATCGAAGTTGGAGTGAATTATATTATTGTCACATAATAGGTTGAGGTTAACATTACCCTCACATACTTGTTATACAATGACAATATTGTTGATACATTAGGGGATGGATGTTCACATTATTGTAAAAAGACTGGGTTAATTATAATATTATCATATCATGAGCTAATGTTAATCTGTTGACACACAGAGTTAGAGTTAATATTACTGTCAAAGATGGAGTTCTTTATAATATTATGACCACATAGTGGGCTAATGTTAATACTACTGAACATACAGGATTCATGCTAATATTGTGGCCATACCTTGGCATTTGTGTTAATATTACTGTCAAAGATAGAGTGAATCATGTTACTGTTACATAATGACAATGTTAACATTGTCAAAAAAGACTGATACAAGATTCATGTTAATACTGTCATCGACAGATGGGGCCAATGTTACTACTGATGGTGACCATCCAGGGTGTTTTCAGGCCGAAAATAGCCCTCGGAACCAGGGTCACTGTCCTGGCAGGATGGGTTCCAAATGGCCGGCTCGTGGGGGAGGGCAGGCTCTCACCTGAGGAGTGGATGGCTCTGCTTCTCTTCTGCATCACGTGCATCAGGGCCCCCACCAGCCCCTCGGAGCTCTGAGGTGGCGGCTGCAGTGCTGAGCTCTCCGGGGCCCCAGGGGTCTGCAGCAAGCAGGGTCCAGCACAAAGGGTTCAGGGTCAATGAGAGGAGCACCTCTCCCATCCCTCTGTCATTATTTCTCCTCCCACACACTCCAGTCCCCTTTAAGGCTCCAAGCCCATCTCTCCTCACCAACCTTCCAATCCTATCACCGAACCTCCAAATCCTAGGACCTCCATCAGTCTCGGCCCTGGCCCCCTAATATCCTTATTTGCCCAGACCCCCAGTCCTCCATCACGCCAGTCCTCACCTTGTTCAGCTGAATTCCCTGCCGGATTTGATCCAAAAGTGCCCCCCGACCTCCACCAGGGGCTGGGCCTCCGCCAAACGCCAGAGCAGGAGGGGGTGGAGGAGGGACTGACCCGTCCCCAGAGCTAGGTGGTGGTGGTGGTGGCGGTGGTGGTGGAGGCAGGAGCGGGCCCCCAGCTCCAGCAGGTGGAGGGGGCAGGGGTGCAGAGCGTCCAGAGGCTGGAGGGGGTGGTGGCGGAGGGCCCCCTCGGCCTGGGGGTGGGGGTCCCCGGGGAGTTGGTGGGGGTGGAGCACCTCCTGAAGGTACAGGGGGTAGTGGGCCACAGCGACCCTTGTTACCCCCACCAATAGGGGGCCGGGGGTGCTGGTTCCCTCCTCGGGATGGTGGCGGGGGTGGTGGAAGTGGATCTGAGGGGGAAAAATAACACAGAGCTCTCATTAAGATTTTCTTCGGAACCTCAGCTTTGCTTCTTTGTAAAATGGGTACCCCAACCGACCAATTCCCAATTCAAGCCATATAAGGGTTTCTACGAGGACTGAGTGATGGCAATGTATCTCTCAGAAATCAGCTGCCAGGTTGGAGAAGAAGGGGGTGTCCGGCAGGGGCTCACCTTGGCGCCTCATCTCCTTCCGTACAGCTTCCAGCCCGCCCTGGTTCTCTATGAACTCATAGATAAACTTGGAAGTCTCAGCGTCGGTGAGTTGGGCCTCACTGATTCCCGCCCTGGAGAACAGGTTCCGCAGATCCGGGTCCAGGTTGTTCACCTGGCCAGGAGGAAAAAAGCCGGAGCAGGGGTGGGGGAATAAGGTGGGGGTCAGGGGAGGAGCACAGATGACCATAGGGCCCACCCCAGAGAGGGATCTGAGAGGGGTGTGGGCAGGGTGGGGTGTGGGGGTAGGCCTGGAGCAGTGGACTATGGAAGGGTAGGTGGGGGTTAAGTGGGGTCCAGAAGACTCTGGAGTTACTCACGTCATATCCATTCTGAGGGTCCCACCCCACGTGGCTGACATGTCTGGGGGAGGTGAAGAGATGCCACTGAAGCCCCACTGCTTTTCCTTCCCTCCCTTCCTGGTGAAGCCCTCTTGCCCTCTCCCATGCAGAGGGACTCTGAGGGGCCAGAATTAATGAATGAGTCATAAGTGAATGAATGAGTGAGAGCAGTAGTTATGGAATTAGAAGGGGTCCATAGGCTGTGGTGCCCACCTGTCTGGCCATCCGTCTTTCCACCATCCATCCACCCATCTGTGTGTCCACACTCACATTCACCTCTCAGACCACTGATCTATATCCATTTATCTCTCCACACACATCTATCCATTGTCCACTGATCTGTCCTCACACACACTTGTCCATCCACCCACCCATCTACCCATGGGTCCATCTTTCCATCCATTGACTCACTTGACTGCCCGTTCAACCACACTCCTGTCCATTCATCCAGTGAACTGTCCACATATCTGGCTGCCTATCCATCCCCATCCACATTGTCTGTGAACCAGCCTGTATATCCATCTGTCCACATATCACCCACCCACCCATTCATCTAAATACCCACTTCCCCTTTACTCATCCTTTCAGTCTCCAACCCACCCATTCATTCATTCATCCAGCTATGCATCTACCCACCCATACATTCATTCACCAGTCCACCCAGGGTGGGACTAGGTTGAGGTGAGTGAGGCGCCTAAGGAGCAAAATTTAAGGAGGCACTCCCTCTAGGAATCATGAATTGTAGCTGCATGACGGGGAGAGGGACTGCCTCTGTAAAGTTTGCAACCCTGGTGCCTTTGGTGCCCCTCCCTAGTCCCAGCCTTGCACCCACCCACCCATCCACTCATCTACCTATTCCCCCACTCACCTACCCATCCATTTTCCCATCCTTCCATCCACTCAGTTCTCCTCCCATCCACCTGCTGGTCTGCCCCCCGACCCCAGGGATCCGTGGGCCCACTGGGGAGAGGTTCTCACTTGAATCCGCTGGGTGCACCGATATCAGCTTTGCTGATCTTTTTCTTCCCTGAGCGTTTCTTATCACCTGGAGGAGGCCCAGGTACTGTTGGGAGCCCACGGTATCGTGAGTTTGTGATGTCTGGGTTCTGGATGTCCACTGCCACCAGCCCCAGGGACAGTGAGCCGGCTGCTGGGCCTGTGGGGAAAATAGGGTGACTGGGCCATTGACTCACTTACCTTTTGGTTGGCCAAAGCATAACAGCAAAAGATAGGAAGATGGTTGGGGGAATCTGTGTGTTTGATGGTCATGGAGGGAGTGTGTGAGAGGGCCAAGTAGGGTTTATGGAGAAGTGGGTGCATGGGTCCCACAAACCATCCAGACATTCACTGATTCATTTATTTATTTATTTATTCACTCATGCTTATCACTTTAAGTATTGACTCATTTATTCACTGGCTTGTTGACTAATTAATTTATTAAATTATTCATTCACTCATTCATTCAATCATTGCTTTCTTCACTGATTGAAATTTCATGTCACTTATTCATTTATTCACTGTTGAATTCATTCACTCACTCATTCATTAATTTACTCAATCATCCATCCATCCATTTATCCACATACCCATCCATTCACCTATACATCTAGACACCCACCACCTAGGCATCTATATACCTATCTATATTTTCATTCTTCCATCAGTTCATCCCCCTATTCAACCATCTATCCACCACCAATCCACCTGCCCACACATCCATCCACCCACCCATCCATCTACCTAGCCATTCACCCACTTATCTCTCCACCCACCTGCCTATTCATCCATCCTCCCAATCCCCACCTGCTTATCCATTCACTCTCCCACCCACCCTGTCCACCCAGAGACACAGGGAAGAATCAGCACTCACCCTCTTGGTCTCCACCTGGGTGCGGGGGCAGGGGCGGGAGCCCTCCTCTTCTCTCTGGGAAGAAGGAATGGGTAGAGAGCTATCACAACCCTGCCACAGTCTTCTGGGCTAGCCCCTTCTCACTCCTTGCACTAGAGGACTCACCTTCATTGGCCGGTGCTGGTGGAGTGGGGAGCTGGCGCCTTTCTGTGGAGAGACAGGTAGACTGGGAACCAGAACCGTGAGAGGGGCTTTTCCAGCACCCCACTCTTGCACTCACCTCCACTCAACCTCTTTGCCTCCCCCAAGGCCTCCTCACCTCCACTTTGCCTCTGATTCCTTTTTTGGATCTTCTCCTGCACCAGGGCCCGGAAGGCCTGGGCCTCGCCCTCGTCTGCAAAGTTCAGCCCTGCTTGGCAGTCCTGCACACGCCTGGGGGTCAGCAGCCTTCCAGGCCCCTCCCCACCTTTCCCATCTCCTCCCTGCACCCCAACTGAGGCCCAGGGGTTGGGTGGTCACTTACATCTCCGGCGAAGGTGTGGAAGAAGGGGGTGGGAGTGGAGTAAACCAGCTGTGAGTACAGCTCCTGTTCCCAGAGCAGCCCGCCAGCCTGGAGGGGTAGAGGGGTGGGGAGCACACTGGCACCAAGGCGTGCCCTGGGAGGCAGGCCTGTCACCTGGGCAGGGAGCATGGTGGCCAAATTTGGGGTCCCAGCATTTGATTTGGTGATTTCCAGCTCAGCATCAGAGAGTTGGGGGTCTGGAGGTCTGATGTGGTGAGTTGGGGTACAATATGGGAATCAGATACTTCAGTGAGAGGTTTGGATTTGGGGTTCAGGGCCCTAGATAGGGAACTTGGGGGCTTGAATTTGAGGATTTTGGATTTTAGTCCTAGGAAACTGAGCCCATTCGTAGAATCCATCCCAAATCCCCCTCTTTATGTGGGCCTTCATTTGGGCAGGTAGGGCTCCAGTATTGGGAGCTGGGGTTGAAGTATGTGTGCAATTTGAGGTTTGTAAAGCAGAGTGAAGGCTTAGGAGTCCAGTCAATATTCAGTGGCTCTCGGATCTTGATGTGGTACTACTGCGTCTACCTTTATGGATTTAGAAGGATGAATTTCAGGTTTATGCCTGGAGAGTTTAGGTTGGGGATTTGTGGAACAGATTTTTGGTTTAGGAGCTACCACAGTTAATTTTGGTGTTCAGGAGTTTTCGTATAGGAATTCTGGGGTCCATGCTGCGGGCTTAAAAGGACAGATTTGGAGTTCAAAATTCAATGGGATATTTAGGTCTGGGGTTTGCGGAACAGACTGATGACTTAGGAGTGAGGTAAAATTCTAGAGTTCAGGAGTTTTGATGGGGGATATCTGAGACCCAAAATGCTGAGTTTAGAACAGATTTGAGGCTCAGGTAAAAACATCGTGCTCATTCTTTTTTGGAGTTTGTGGAACAGATTAGACTTAGGAGGTATACTCATACTGGGGGTTATGGATCCCCCAGACATGAATACTGTCATCATAGACTTATTTAGAAAGACAAACCAGAGGTTGACATCCTGGATGAAGTCTTTAGTTCTGGGGCCCAGGTGTTCACTGATCTATCTGAGGGCTCAGGGCTGTGGACACAGATGTGGGTTTATGGGTTCAAAACTGGGTTGTCTGTCCAGTGGAAGGGGGGAGGGGGGTCACCTGAAGGCCGTAAAGGCGGATGAAGTAGGACTTCTGAGGGTTATCCTTCACAAAACACACAGCTCCACAATGTTTTTTGGTCCAGTGATCGGCTCCAGGGGGCAGCGCCAGATAGAGCTGAACAACGGCGGTGGCCAACGTCTGGAAGAGGAGAGCAGGACTCAGGGGAATCTGGTCAGAGGGTCTGGGAACCAGACCTGGTCCTTCCTGGCTGATGCTGTCGTGGTTCTGAAGGGGGAGCCGCAGCCAGAGGGAAAGGGAATAGACATCGAGATCTTCCTGGGATTGGTGACTGGAGGTAAGTGGATTCTAGGAGGGGAGATGCTGGAAAGGAGGGGAAGAAAGAGAAGGAGAGGAGAAGGATGGGGAAGATGAGGAGACAGGAAGGGGCGGAAGGGAGGAGAGGGGGAGGATGGGAAGATGAAGAGGAGGGAGAGGAAGAGGAGAGGAAGAGGAGGACAGGGAGACAGGGAGGGCCGAGAGATTTCCCCAGCTCACCCAGCATTTCCGTCCGAGCATCTCAAAGAGTCGCTGGTTCTCGTGGTCCTGGAGGAGGGCGGAGGGTATGTTCTGTTGAACTGTTGGGCCTCCGCGGCCCCCAGGCCTGCCTCCCGCAGGGCCCCCGCTCATGGTGCCTCCTGCCCTTGTCCTCTCGGGCTAGGCTCTGAGTGCAGGGTAAGAAGGGGAACTTCCGTAGTGAGCAGGGGAACAGGAAGTAGCAAAAAACCACAAGGGAAACAAGTCCTCTGGGGCCCCTCAGTGAGCCTGGCCTCCTCTTCCCTTAGATGGGGGCCTCCCTCCATTTGACCGATTAGACCTATCTTTTGCACCAGCTCCTGGCCTCCTCCTCCTTTCTCATTCTCTGTGGCCCATCTTCCTGTGACTGGCTCAGACTCTCCTCCCTCCGGCTGGCTGGCGGCAAGGGCTCAGCCATTGCTGCAAATCTGCAGGGCGCACTGCGGCAGGGGGCAGTCATGGGGCTGGGCGGCCTCCTTCCTCCCCAGTCAGTCTGGGCCCGAGGTCCAAGGCCCCGAGCGCTGAAGGGCCACTGCGCTAAAGCTCTTCCTTCACTTACCCTGGGATCCCACCCCTCTCCTGAGATCTCAACAACTGGTACACACCCCGCTCAACTGCCCCATCCTTATCCCTGCCTCCTTGCAGCTCCCGAATGACCTCTAATAATCCACTTTTTGTAAGAAAGGAATTTTATAGCCTATATGAATGCCTAAACAACATCTTTTTTTTTTAATGGAAGTATAGTTGATTTACCATGTTGTGTTAGTGTCAGGTCTATAGCCTAAACGACATCTTGTTCAGCTGTTGTTGCTTTGGAACTTTTGAAATTATGTATCTTTGGAGACTTGTTTTTGTTCCCCGACTCTTCCCTGATTCAACATTCTATTTTCATCTAGCTTTGGAACTTTTGAAATTATGTATCTTCTGAGACTTGTTTTTGTTCCCCGACTCAACATTCTATTTTCATCTAACAAAACACTCAGGTAGCACTTGAACTGTGTGCCAGGCACTCTTCTGACCTCTTTTGTAAATAGTGACTTATTTAAATCCTCCCAACAGCCTGAGGGAAACACACACTATTTTACCGTGTCCATTTGACTGAGGGAAACGAGGATACTGAGGCCCAGAGTGGTTAGATGATTTCCCCAGTAGCTCCCAGCTAGCAAGTGGTGGAGCCCAGATGCGATGCCAGTCAGGCTGGGTGCAAAGTGTATATTTTTTATCACTATGTTCCACGCCTGCACTGTTACTAAGATTCCTATTTGCCAGGAACGATAGTTGTTAGCGAGTACTATATAGTATTCTCCTGTGTTACTGTATAATTTGTTTATTCATATTCTCCCATTAACCGATATCTGAGCTGTTTTGGGCTCTTGCAGTTGGCAGTTCGCTCCTGTACACATCTCCTTGTCCACGTAGGCATCCATATTCTCAGAAGGGGGAACTGGGGCATTATAAGGGTTTGCGTAGCTCTAATAATGCCGGTGAATGCCATCTCAGTCCTCACCCCTCCCTGGGCCTGTTTCCTGTTTGGAGACATGAAGCTCTCAGGCACACAGCTTGGGGGGTCTGAGCACGTCTAGGCTGTGACCGGCATCCCCAGGTACCTGAGGGGAAACAGTGCATCTCGAGGAGGGACCCACAGTCCTCCCTGGAAACCTGCAGGGCTCCCATGCCTGCAGGTTCCAAGCTTCTCTCCTAAGCCCGGGCTCCAAGCCCCTTCTGATGTGGTAGTTCCAACCTTCCCCTGCCTCCCCACTCGCAATCCAGATTATGGTGCCCCCAACTCACCAGGTGATTTCATACCTCCTGGCCTGGAGCCCCTTCCAGCCTGTTCATCAGGGCAAGACCCTGCTTTTCCTTAGAAGGCCACTTCATTCATTCATGTTGACAATGTTCCTTGAGCTGTGTGCGCGAGGCATCTCTCCACTCTCTGGCACTCACTAAACATTTACTGAAGGAATGAACAAAGGATTAATAACTACTTTGATTTAGTATTTTCTGGGCTTTTTCTAAGTGCCTCGCACTTATAAACTCATTTCACATTCACAGGCAACCCCAGGAGGTAAGTATTCCTGCTATCCCCATTTTTTTTTTTTTAATGGCGGTACTGGGGATCGAACCCAGGACCTTGTGCATGCTAAGCACGCGCTCTACCACTTGAGGTATACCCTTCCTCTCTGCTATCCCCATTTTACTGATAGGGAAGCTGAGGCCCAGAGACGCTTAGCTAACTTGCCTGAGGTCACACAGCTTGGGAGTGGTGGGGCTGAGGCCAATTATCTGGGACATAGTTCCTAAACTGTTAAGTGCCACATGGAACCTGAGATAAAATTCTTCTGCTCCCTTTTCTGTCTTTTGTTCTCTTTCTCTGCTCCTAGATCTGTGCCTTTTAAGTCTACATCAGGGGGAGTTAAACCTCTGCCCCATTCACTGGTTGTTGCTTAACATTTAAAAGTTGTATATTTCCTGTTCTTACTTTAAAGGAGCAGACAGGTTTAAAATTTTTATTTTTCAAAAAAAAATAAATAAAACTTTAATTTTTCTCTAAAGAAAAATCACCTCAAGTAGATTCCTGTTATTTTAGTCCCTAATAGAAGGAATTTCCCCATTCTAGGATACAGTGATTTATTAATCATTTTAGTGTCACTTTTCATCTTATTCAGTTTATTGAATTGCTCTGTTGACCTGCATTCATAATTTGGGGCTGGTTTATTTTACTTTTATGTGTTCCCATCAACTCTTGCTTTTCTTCACTGGATGACAGTATTTGGTGAGGTGACCTCAAAGTTAATTTGCTCTCCTGGGCCTTCAAAAAGATTGAAAAAGAACAAAAACCGTAATCCAGCTTTTCTGGCTGTTCTCAGCAGGAGAGGATTGAATGAAATACAGGTCAGTCCACCACAGTAGGGAGTAGAAATTCTAACTTACTTCTTAGGAATTCAGTGAATACCCAGGAACCCCCAAGAACCAGGATATACCCAGTAACTTATACCCACCTGATGCTCCCCCATCACCTCCCTCTGCCAACCCCCAGGGGTCACTGGATGGAGAGTCATTTCCTGTTTATATCTTGTGCTTATTTTGATTTATTTTGAGGGGATATTGCTTATAAGATCCTGATTGCCATGCCTCAAGTCATCAGTAATAAGACACAGGGGTGTCCTCCACACCCTGGTCACTACCACGTGATTGAGTCCCCAGAAGAGATGTAGGCATGGGTAGGGTCCTACTGCTAGGAACAAACCAAGGCCAAGATGGCAAAATTTCCTTTGCCACACCATCCTTCTCCTCCCCTTACCTTCCTGCCCCTTGTGGTCCTCCGTACCCCTGACTGAGGGGTGCTTCCTGGGGACAGGCCTAAGAAGACAGCAATTCCCAACCCTCAGACCCAGTGCTCCCTTTTCATAAGAAACACTTTAGGAGGCCTCCTTTGACCACCCTGGAATGACATCCATGTACGTTACAAGTCTTGGTGGTGGTGGGGCTGTCCCCCCAGGGTCTTAGGACCCTGCCCATTCAATGCCAAAGCACCTCCATCATTGTGACAACCAAAGTCGGCCTACCAGTTAGTCCCTAAACACACTCCCAGGGCAGGTGGGAACCAGCCTCTTGTCTGTCTTGTGCATGGCCGTATCCCCACCACAGAGCACAAGACCCCACCTGCAGAAGCTCAGTCAACACTAGTTGAATGCTCACTGTAGAGTCTAGAGCTCTATGCCAATTTGTTGTCCTCTTCCCACTAGGCTCCCCTGTCCTCTCTTCCTCCCCACCCCTGCCTGGGGGAAGGGGGAAGAAAAACAGCTGAGAGTGTGCAGGGGTCAGCCCCTCCCAGAGAGGTGTTGACACTGTTCACTGATGCTGTAGTCCTGGTGAGGGTGGAGTGAGGACAGGGTGTGCACAGAAAAGCAAATACCTGTAGAGATAAGAATTGCTTAGTGGATGGAACCAGATTCTGGAGCCTGCTCTGGCACTTACCAGCTGTTTCAAGTCTGGTAACCTCTCAGTGCCTCAGTTCCCTCATCCATAAAGTGGAGATAGTAATGGCAGTTCAGATTGTTGTGAAGGCTAAATGAGACAATTCATGTCGAGTGAGGAGGACAGAGCTTAACAAGTTATAATTATGCCTTATTGTTTGCATAAAATGGCTGAGTAACTTGGATAAATAAATGTCCTTCCCTCCGCCTAGCATTCTCCCTACTCCTGCCCCAATCCTCTCCTCATTCTACCCCATTAGCTGTTCAGGCCCCATCACCATTGGTGGATGGTCCCAGACCCAGAACACAGCCACGTTCCCTCTGCCCTTTCTCTACTTTTCCTTGGTGCGAAGCCCATATGAGATCCAATCTGTGGGCCCAGTCATATTCCTCCAGGGCCATGACCTGTTCCTGGAGACCTCCCTGCCAACCTCAGTGGTCCCAGCCACCACGTGTTTCCTATCCTACGCCTCCCACCTGCACAGGAAAACACTGCCAGCCAGCCCTCTCCTTCCTTTATAGGTTTATGTTGCTCACCTCGGACCACCCAGGGAGCTAAAGGTCTTCTCCCAGTCCCTATTCTGCCCAGACCCTCAAAGTCACCACGGTCTCCCTAAATGGGTACTCCCTACCCTAATCTGTGACCCCAAATGTCTATTTCCCAGTCTATGACACCAGAAGGGTCCACACCCAAGTTTGTGTGACTCTGGACGTTTCCACCTCCCGGTCTATGTGTCCCAAGGGCCGCCCACAACCTTGACTGAGTGAGCCCAAGATTGTTAACGCTCCAGCCTGGAACGGACCATGACGAGGGTGGGGAGGGACGCAAAATGGAGCAGACCAGGATCGTACCACTGAGGGGTGTGTGTGGCTATTTTGCACCGTACCCTTTTATTTCCGGGGGGGCGGGGGAACACGACATTCCCTAATGGACGGGGAATGTCGCTATCCTGCTTGTCCCAAGATCCCCGTCCCATCCTCCCGACTCCCACCAGCTTCGGGTAGCCCTCACTCTCTGATCGCGCCCCCGGCTTCTCTCACATCCGCCATCTTAACCACTCTCACCACGCCCACGATTCCTTATTTTCGAAACAGCTCTCAATGCACGGGAGCTGGCAATAGGCGCCGGGGACTGTCGTGGGCTCTGATTGGTCGGTGGCCGAATTCTCGTCCTTGCTGTTCTTTGAAGCTGCACGGGATCGGAGAATAACATAGCCCCGCCTCTGCTCCAGCGCTCCAGGCTCCCGTTGGTCATGGGTTCGGGGCATGCGCAGTGGGTGCCAGACCGGTGTGCTCGGCCGCTTGAGCCGCGTTTTGGGGGTTTCAGATGGTGGGTTCGGATGCCGCTTCAGAGGTTCAGATTGTTCAAGTGCAGTTGGGGCAGAAGGTGGTGTTTATTGATGAGAGTAAGATCACACACCGGGGCGTGGCTCCTGGTACACTGGGGCAATGCTGTAATCCACTAGGGTTTCCTGCTCGCACCCAGTGGTTCTTGCGTTCTTCATTCATTCCCTAGTTTACTCAAAAAGCGCTCCTTGAGTTTGGGTGATTGGGTTTTAGGAAAACTCTCATAAGTTACTTTAATAAAATTAAATCCTGCCTCAGTAGGACTGGCACAGTGGGGTGGCTGTCTCACTCAAGACGGTAAATTGCAGAGTGAACATCTTGTGGTGTTTGGATCTAATGTACTAAAATTATTAATTTTACTCCCTTCTGACAAAATGAATAGAAAATTTACAGTTAAAAGCCCTGCTGGCGAGGCCTTTGACAAAAAGAGAATAAATACCCAATATTCAATGTGCAAAGTGATGGTTTTGGAGCATTTGATCAGACAGCACAGGATTGCTGCGATTGATGTGTAATTTACTATACATCACAGGTGATACAACCAGTTACCTACTTTAAAGTCTGCAAATTTACATATATGTAAATCAAAACATAAATATAGGGGGGAGGGTAATAGCTCAGCAGTGGAGCGTATGCTTAGCATGCACAGGGTCCTGAGTTCAATCCCCAGTACCTCCATTAAAAAATAAATTTTTAAAAACATATAGATCACATGCTTTATAATATATATAAATAAATACATGATTCTAGGGATATACATGATATAGATGGAGCAGTGGGAATCTAGTTCACTGCCCTGGGTCAGTCACATGCTGAAAGGGAGGGGACTGTTGATAATTTAACATGATGCCCCCAATTTTAGGAAGCCTGAGCCCTGAGCTCCCTGACTTCACCAGATGGGGCAAATTTCCCTTAATTTGCTTGGAAGCTCCCAAGTCTATGCCCAGCACTGCCTCCACTGTGCAAACACAAACTGACCTTTGTATCAGCTCTGATTCTAGGAAGATTGTTATTTTAAGTGTGTATATGGGTACTTAGGGTGCTGGGTAGAACAAATCAAAGGGCCAGTTAAAGTGTGGGCACTTTGTCATCACTGAATGTTTCTGACGGTGGCTGGATTTGTAACATACATACTTCAATTTAGTATCTCCACTCAGGGGCCATAGTTGGTGAGGGGTGCATTGTTTTTGTTTGGATTTTTTTTCTTTTCATATTTTTTTTTCATTTAAGGTTACTACAAGATATTGGAAATAGTTCCCTGTGCTGTACAGAAGAAATTTGGTTTTTAATCTTTTTTTATATATAATGGTTAACATTTGCAAATCTCAAACTCCCAAATTTATCCCTTCCCACCCCCTTTCCCCAGTAACCATAAGATTGTTTACTATGTCTGGGAGTCTGTTTCTTTTGTAGATGAGTTCATTAGTGTCCATGTTTGGGATCTTGCCCTAATGGTTATAGTATGGTATTATCCAGCATGCAATAGGTATATAGTCTGTTTTACAGAAATACACCCCAAAGTGATACAATTAAAGAAAACAGAGGGAAACAGAAGACCTTTAGCTTATGAATAAAAGGATAAGCCTATTTGAATAAAATAAAATGCTTTTAAAAACCCTCCAATAAATATAGCTTGCATTCTATGTCTGTAGCCCTTTAAATTGTACAGATTTCATCATCATCAATCCCAGTTTAGACCTTGATTACAGGCAACTTGAAGAGAAAAAGAGATGTTTTTTTAAAAAATTGGCAACTATGGGAGAACACAATGGGTGTGTTTATAATCTTATGATCAAGAGAGCCTTCAGAAAATTGGGTAATAAAGATATACATGTGCATAGCTTGTGTGAGTGCTACAAGTTGGTCAGGAAGCTTTAAAAACGTATTTATTGCCAACAACGGTCTTTTAAAATCGAAGGGGCAGGGTACAGCTCAGTGGTAGAGCATATACGTAGCATGCACAAAGTCTTGGGTTCAATCTCCAGTACCTCCATTAAATAAACAGATAATTAAACCTAATTACCATCCCCCCCCAAATAAAAAATAAGACAAAACTCTTTTATTTTTTTGAAAATAACCACAATCCCTTATTCAAGCTATTTTCATTTAATATACTACAGAAGTATTTCAACATTAACATCACAATTGTTACCTTGCTTGATATTAACATAACATTTATTTACTGCCACGTTTTTAGTATTCACTTTCTTTATCCACCTAAGCAAGTAAGAATGACTATTTTATAAAATGAAGAAATAGAATCAAAACCCAGATCTTTAAAAAAAAAAATCTGGCTTAAAAAGTACGCTTGTGTCAGGGATCATGAGACTTTCTATATTTCCAAGTGGCATTTATTCCTGAAGCATGTCAGCTTCCCTGCACAGTGACTTACTGTGTTTATCTTTATAAAGAGTAAAGTAAACTATTATACAAACTCACTTCCATTTGGGAATTCCAGTGCCAGGTGTTAATGGCATCATTATTCCAAACAAAATATGTTAGAACCATTACTTTTTGTGATAGGTTTCTTGTGGGAATTTCCATGAAGTGTTTGTAGTCTGTAAGATACTAACATGGCATAACTATTTTCTTCTTACTATGTATTATGCTAATGATTTTCTTGGTGGACAGGTTGGTCCTTTTATAAAGAAATGTCAACTTCTTAACCTTTGCTAGCTAAGACAGAACTCTTTAAAAAATACATTTAAAATAATATTGAAGCAAAATATTTCAAAGAAATAAAACTTTTTTGATTTTCTTTGATTTATGACTGAAAGATATTTTGTCACTGTTTTAAAGTATTCAGGCAGCTGGGTGTAGGGGCAAGCTACACAGTGGAATGGGGCAGCAAGGTGCAGGCCCAGGACATTCTGGTGGTAGCAGGGATTAAAAAATATAAAAATATTCATCCTTTTAAAGCCTTTTTCTTCTAATTAATTAGTAATAGTCTTATCAAAGGTAAATGAACTCCTTGTGTAAAATTTTAATGATAAAATAGTTCTAGCAGTGCAGGGGATTTGGCAATAAGTGAGGCCAGTTACCAAACAGAATATCTCCTCCCTCCATAAGGCTCTCAGTATTTGCTTGTGATATCTCTGAACGTCGTAGTGGTTTGGGCTTCCCAAAGAGTGAAAATAGATGCCAGGCTACAGTGTAGTTAGTGGCTAGACAACTTCTGAGCTTCGTCTCAAAGATTGATAAACCACATACTGAAATCAAAATAAGTAAACAGAGTAAAATATCTTGTAACTGGATTATAGCTAAGTGCATTTGCATAGACTGTTTGCAAAGGTGATGTTATGAACCCAACTGTGTCCCTCCAAAATTCCCACGTTGAAGCCGTAACCCTGGAGTGGCTTTATGGAAATGGGGCCTTTAAGGAGGTAATTGAGGTTAAGTGAGGTCATAAGGATGGCGCCCTAATCCAATAGGACTGGAGTCATTGTAAGAAGAAAAGACACTAGAGACGCATGCGCACAGAGAAAAGGCCGCATGAGGAGGCAGCCATCTTTAAACCAATGAGAAAGGGGGGAGGGTATAGCTTAGTGGTAGAGCGCATGCTTAGAATGCATGAGGTCCTGTGTTCAATCCCCAGTACCTCCATTAAAATAAATAAATAAATAAATTAATTAATTAATTAAAAGAAAACACAAGGAGAGAGGCCTCAGGAGAAACCAAACTTGGCAAACTGAACACCTTGATCTTGGACTTCCAACCTTTAGAACCTGGAGAAAATAAATTTCTACTGTTTAAGCCAACCAGTCAGTGGTATTTGGTTATGACAGCCCAAACAGATTAATACAGCAGGTGGCCACAAACATTCCTCCCCTGTCTGGAGTCAGACCCCCTAGCAATGTGACTGAAGCTCCCCCATCCAGAGGTCAGCCTATTTCCTCACGCCTTGAACCTGGGCTGATCTCGTGACTTGCTTTGGCCAACAGAACGTAACAGAACCACCACAATGTGAGATCTAGAGCCTCGATTTCAAGAGACCTTGCAGTTTCTGCCTGGGCCCTAGTGCTGCCCTGAGCCCTCCATGTGAGGAAGCGGGTCTGGCCTGCTGGAGGATGAGAGGGAGGGTGGCAGAGAATCAAGACCCCCCGCTGACGGCTGGTACCAACAGCCAGGCTTATGAGTAAGGCCATTGGAACTTCCAGCCTAGCTGACCCTCTGGTTGACTGCAGCCACATGATTGAGCAGAGAGAAATTCAAGAGTGGAACCACTAGCTGATCCCAGCTCACATTACCTACCTACAGGGTTTGTGAGCAGATACACCGTTAAATTCCAAAGCCACTATGTTTTGCAGTCCTTTGCTTTGCAACACTAACTAAGCAGAGTGAACCTGATGATATTCTGAAAGGGCAAATTTGGGCAGCCAAAGGACCAATCCTTGCAGGGAGGCCAGGGAACTCCCATATGGAGGCAGAGAAGACTCCCCAGCCCCATGGCCAGGAGCCCCATTATGACACCCAACACTTGTCCACTTCATTTCTCTCTCCCCGGATTCAGAGTCAGTCGCATTTGCTGTCTTGGAAATTGTGGTCATAACTACTGGAAGTTCAAAAAAAAAAAAAAGATTTTTTAAAAGCAATTATGACCCTTCACCAAAGAAGTGTCACTGCAAGTGATGGTACATAATTTGAATACCAATTATTAGTCTGAATAACTAAGTTGAAGGTGGTAGCTATATAATTTCAAATTTAGAGACAGTATCCTTCAAGATTTAGAGAGAAAGGGCAGTTGTAATTGCCTGACTATTTTAACATGTTTGCCCAGGCTATTATAGAATTCTCTATTACAGAAATCTTTCCACTGCCAAAGAGTAGTTGGAATTTTCACTTGATTTTAAACCAATCTATAACGTTAAAGTAATCTCCATCAGCAACTTGTTGGCATTGGGTGAGAGGAAATCCCTCCATGTGACTTTTACTGAACTTTCAAAAACATTCTCTAACACAGTGTTATGAAGAAGGTCTTTTATTTCCCTGCCCAAATGAGCACTGAATTTCAGGCTAGGAAAATCCATTTCATGCATTGATTAAGAAGTGAGTAGGTTTGTTTTTGATCAACATAAAGGCTTACATGCTAACCATACTGCCTTGAAATATGAACTTTCAACTTCCAGTCTTGAGTTTCCTCAACGTAATTCCCTGTAGTCAAGTGACATTTTTCATTCAGGGAAGTGATATCACAGTAAATTCTTCTAAACCTTCATTGAAATAGGAAGCTGAAATTCAACCCCACTTTTTGCAGAGAGAAATTTCTCTGAACTACAAAGCTGGGAAACCCCTAGAAACTCAGCTAATGAGCTGAAAAGGCTCCTGAGAGCCATGTGACCTTTATATGGTCTTTCTTCGGATAAACAAATGTGTGTACCTACTTTCTGTGCACACTCACACAGGCAAGTGTGTGCATGTTAGTGTGGATCGTGGAACCATAGATTGGTCAG
This sequence comes from Camelus dromedarius, assembly GCF_036321535.1. NCBI lineage: Eukaryota > Metazoa > Chordata > Mammalia > Artiodactyla > Camelidae > Camelus > Camelus dromedarius. The sequence continues at coordinate 77,714,731 of NC_087472.1, forward strand.
GGGCCTCAAGGGGAAATGCCTAATTATGTGGACTGATCAAAGTGATTTGGTAGATGATGCTTCATCCTTCTTTAAAAAATTGAAGTATATTTGATTTACAATGAACTGTTAATTTCAGGTGTACAGCAAAGTGATTTAGTTATACATATACATATATATATTATTTTTCAGATTCTTTTCTATTGTAGGTTATTACAAGATATTGAATATAGTTCCCTGTACTATACAAGTCATTGTTGTTTATCTATTTTATATATAGTAGTGTGTATATGTTGATCCCAAACTCCTAATTTATCCCTCCCCACCTCGATGCCTCATCTTTGATGCCCAGTTATTCTTTTAAAATAATTCAGTGAGGTTATCACACAAGAGTTTGGGATCCGACTTTAGGCAGGAGAGGAACACCTGTAAAACTTATGGAATGCATTAGATCCACCTAATCAAAATTCATTCTATCAACAAATATTTTTATTGAGGTATAATTGACATGTAACATTATATTACTTCCAGGTGCACAATATAATGATTTAATATTTGTATACATTGTGAAATGATCACCACAATAAGTCTAATTACCATCTGTCACCCTACAAAATTACAAAATATTTTTTCTTGTGATGAGAACTTTTAAGATTTTGCTTTTAGCAGCTTTCAAATATGCAATACAATAGTATCGATTGTCACTGTGCTATACATTACATCCCCATGACATTGATTTTATAACTGAAAGTTTATACGTCTTGACCCCTGTCAGGTATTTCATCCACCTCCAACCCCCTACCTCTCTGGCAACCACCAATCTAGTCTCTGTATCTATGCGTTTAGTTTAGTTTGGTTTGGTCATTATTTTTGTTTTTCAGATTACACATATAAGGGAAATCATATGGTATTTGTCTTTATATACATTCTCTCCTTTAACCCTCACAACAAATCCATGTGGTAGCTACTCCTGTCCCCTTTTTACTAATGAGGAAACTGAAATTCAGAGCATTTCAGTGACTTCTTTGCTCAAGGCCACACAGCCAACACAAATAAAACTGAGCTGAGCTGTAGCTTCTAAAAGTCCTGCTCCAGCTTCCCTATCTCCCCACCTCATTCGTCTGTCAAGCTCCTACTCATCCTTCAGATTTTATTTTTATTTTCTTAAATTTTTTTTGAGAGAGGTACTGGGGATTGAACCCAGGACCTCATGCATGCTAAGCGTGTGCTCTACCAGTGAGCTATTTCCTTCCCTCTCATCTTTCAGATTTTAGCTGAGACATCACTTCCCCAGGACTCCTCTGACAACCCAAGTTCAGGTTCTGTGCCTCTCCTATGGGCTTCTGCAGGCCCTGGACTTACCCCGTCATCTCTCCTCTGTAATCAGTAATTGGGCCAGAGACTTGTGGCTTGATTTCACAGTTTCAAGCCTATAGGAGACATTCAAGAAATAGCTGTGGGTCTGTTTCTGTTTTGTAAATAAGCTCATGTGTATCTTTTTTTTTTTTTACATTCCACATATAAGGGATATCATATAATCTTTGACTTTCTCTGTCTGACTTACCTCACTTAGTATGGTCATCTCTAGGTCCATCCGTGTTGCTGCAAATGGCATAATTTCATATGGTTACCAAAGGGGAAATGGTGAGGGGGGTGAATAAATAGGAGTTTGGGATTAGCAGATACAAACTACTATATATAAAAAAGATAAACAACAAGGTCTTACTGTATAGCACAGGGAACTATATTCAATAGCTTGTAATAACCTGTAATGAAAAAGGATATAAAAAGGAATATATATATGTATAACTGAATGGCTATGCTGTACACCAGAAACTAACACCACATTGTAAATCAACTATATGTCAATTAAAAAAAAAAGGGCCCCTGATGCTGGGAAAAAAGGAAAGAAATAGCTGTGGGATGAACAAATAAATGGATGTGTGAATGGTGTACTGCACAGATTTCCACAAAGCCTCATGTTCTCCCATAACCCACAATACACCTCCTTCCAGAAGGCTAAGCCCAGTGCTGAGCCCTCAGGGGTTGGGGACAGGGTACAGAAATGAATGAGTCCCGCCCTGGTGGGTTCACTGCAGGTTGGGGGGACAAGTCAGAAAGCAATCAGTAATGCAGGGTCTCCTGAACTAGAGGGGAGGATAGGGTGGAGGGAGGGCAGCTGAGGCAGGAAAATAAAAAATCAACTGATGTCACTGGCAAGGAGGCAAAGTTCGATTCATTCAAATGAGTTTCTCTTTCTCAGTGGAGGAGGACATAGTTCAAGTGGTAGAGCACATGCTTGGCGTGCACAGGGTCCTGGGCTCAATCTCTAGTACCTCCTCTATAAATAAATAAATAAGCCTAATTACCTTCCCTCCACACAAAAATTAAAAAAACAAAAACAAAATGAGTTTTTCAATACAAATATGAGAAAAATGGCATGACTATAGATTATGAACTGGGGAAGGCTGACATCTTTCTAGTCAGATGCCGATGAATCAGCTAAATACGGTCTTACCTGTGAGTAACTTATTATGTACCAGTGGGTATTGTTACAAGTGATTTATCATTTGCTAGTAATTCCAGAGCATTTTGCATGTCACTTGTCCCATTCTCCCTGTCTTACCTTCTCAAGCTAAAGTCCTCTTCGGTCACGGTCACGGTCATGGTCATGTGTTGCATTCCCTCTGGGCTCTACCCAGTCCTTGCTCAGCCATGCAGGCTCTGCTGGTTCCCTCTTTGGGCAGCACGGGGCTGGGGTGAGCGGCGCTCTGAGATTGGAAGCAGTCTGAGGACAGGAGTAGTGTGTTCTCTCCACAGTGCTGGGGTTAGAGCAGACTGGAAGATGGAGAAAGGTATATGATATGTATATGATAGACAATGTATTGCTTCCTTAAAAATGTCTACAGCTATCTGCCTCTCAGACCTTAATTCAGAGTTTCCTGCTCTAATAGTTTTGGATTTCACTCCTACAAGCACCAGTGGTTTGTCTCTGCTGGAAGGCACACATTAACTTCAGTGGGGAAACCAAATGACTCTGCTCCCACCCCTGACTGGGCAGCCAGAGGGCAGGCTGGATGGGAGTGGAGTTAGAATTTATTCTTTGGGTTCTTTTTGTCATCCTGAAAGAGAAATGACTATCCTATTTTTTATTTTATTTTTTCATTCTGTAATGTAGCTTTTTTCTTTGCAGATAAGATAGATACTTTTGTGCCTTTAATTAAGGAAAATAAAGGCAATTTTGAGGGGGGGGGGAGGGTATAGCTCAATGATAGAGTGCATGCTTAGCATGCATGAGGTCCTGGGGTCAATCCCCAGTACCTCCTCTAAAAATAAAGAAATAAATAAACTGAATTACCTCCCCCCCAAAAAACTAACTAAATCACTCTTCAAAAAATATTTTACAAAATATGGCCCTCACAAAATTAGAGTCTGTGTGTAGCACTGACTTTGAGAAAGGGAGATGTTTATTTGACAGGTAATATTTTCAGGTGCTTTATAAATACTATTACACAATGGACTGAGTGAAATATTCATGATGGAGCAAGGTTTTAGTGGTAGAGAATTTTGTATTCCAGAATCTAGAGCACTGCAGTTGGAATGAGCACTCAGCTTACAAGAATGGAAGTCATAAGGTTGATGAGCTACTGTGCGTTTTGCCTTTATATACATTATTAACAATCCCAAAAGCTCATATGTAAGTCATACATCGTTAACTTGGTTTTACAAATGAGAAGACTGAGCTTTAGAGATGAAATAAAATGCCCAGGAAAAATTAAAGCCAAGTTTGTCTTATTCCTATGCTTATGCCCTGCTCCTGCCTCTCCATGTGACAAATGGCATTGTCACAGACAAAAAGTCTTTGTATCAGTTATTTATTGCTATATAACAAATGACCTCAGAACGTATTAGCTTAAAACAACATCCACAGTCAGGAATCTGGTCATAGCTTAATTGAGTCCTCTGGCTCAGGGTCTCTAACAGGTTGTAATCAAGATGTCAGCTGGGGCTGTGGTCTCATATGAAGGCTTGATTGATGAAGGACCTACTTCTAAGCTGACTCCTGTGGTGGTTGGCAGGTTTCAGTTCCTTGTGGGTTATCGGACTGAGGGCCTTGGTTCTGGGCCACATGGAGCTCTCTATAGGGCATCTCATAACATGGCAGCTAGCGTCATCAGAATGAATAGAGAGCAGGCAAGAGAGAGTGTTGACAAGAGAGAATGCTAGTAAGTCAAAGTCATAGTCTTTTGGAACCTAATCATAGAAATGGCATCCCAACACTTTTGCCGTATTCTGTTTGTTAGATGCTAGTCGCTAGGTTCAGCCAACATCAAGTGGAGGGAATTCCACAAGGGTGTGACTATCAGAAGGCAGGGATCATTGGGAGCCATGTCAGAAACAGCCTACCACAGTCTAGTCTTTTTCTTGGTTCCAAAGTTCTGCTATTAAAGAACTTAATTTACTGTGAAATTATTATTCTTATGAAAGAATAGGTAGAGAATAGATATACTCAATAACTTCCAACTTAATACATTTTAAAAATGTATAATTTAGAATATATCTTTAAAAAAGTAATGGAAATCAGTAAATAAAGAGAAATAACATCTAACCTGGAGGTCGCCATTCTAAGTGAAGCAAGCCAGAAAGAGAAAGAAAAATAGCATATTGTAGGCCCCCGCCTGAAGGCTCTAGAGAATAAGCCATGGGCTGAACTGATAAACAAGCTGTGAGAAATGTCACATAGCTGGCTGGATAAGAGATGGCCTATTTAATGTATCCAGTATGGACAGCTGGGTAGCCAGTGATGGGTAAGATCCTCAGAGGAGGAGAACCTAAGACAGGCACAGCCAGCTGGATAAGAGATGGCCTACTTAATGAAGTTTTGTGACAAACTTTAAAACAATCTGTCCTTGATCATGTAACATCCTGCGCTTACTGCAGGAGCCTGGGAACCTAAATAGCTTAAGATTATTAACATTGTTATAACTTAGATGGTACGTGAGGCATCATGCATATCCTAGATAAACCCTTTTACAAGAATCAATAAACAGAGAACTGCTTCGCTTCTCTCCGCACGGTGTTTGTGTGTACATGATATCGTGCCACCGACACCATATGGTATCACTCATATGTGGAATCTAAAAAAAGAAGATATTAATGAACTTGTCTACAAAACATCAACAGATTCACAGACATAGTAAACAATCTTATGGTTACTCGGGTGAAAGAGGGTGGGAAGGGATAAATTTGGGAGTTTGAGATTGACAAATATTAATTACTATATATAAAAATAAATAAAAACGCATTTCTTCTGTATAGCACAGGGAACCATATTCAATATCTTGTAGTAACCTATAATGAAAAATAATATGAAAATGAATATATATATGTATATGTATGACTGAAACATTATGCTGTATACCAGAAATTGACACATTGTAACTGACTATACTTCAATAAAAATATGAAAAAAAGAAAAGAGAAATACCATCTTTACCTTCCAAACCAGCAAAGGAAAAAATCAAATGTGTGATGAAACAGTTCAGAAAACTATCAATCCAACACATAGTAGGAAAGAAAAAGGGGGAAAAGATAGTAAGCAGCAAACATAAGGTAGTAGAAACAAATCCCAATACATAATCAATCTAAAGAAATATAAAAGATCATACGCTTATTAAAGACAGATGTTGTACGATTGAACTGGTTGTTGTTGTTAGTTCCGCTATAGACTGGTGACAAGAAACACACCTAGAAGAAAATCATGAAGAAAAGTTGAAAATGGAGGAATAGTAAAAGATATACCAAGGAAATATGAACCAAAAGAGAGTTGAAACGAAAAAAAAGAGAGAGTTGGACCACACAGCCAACTGCCTAGTAGACCTTGCCATTTTCATGTCCTCTGGGCATCTCAAACTCAACATGTCCAAAAGAGAAGGCATCATGTCACAGAGAGACATTGCAATTGCTACTGGAATGGGATAAGCAAGAGGAAGATAGGAGGTTGGGAGTGGAGTCTGTGAAGGAGGATGTTTCTATCAAGTAACTGACTTCCAGAGGAAAAGAAGATGGAATAGAGCTAGAGGAGAAGAGGGAGAAAGAGGTTTTAGTATCGCTTCAGGTTTCATGGGAGCCATTTTATTTGCCGAAAGTAAAAGGCCAGTAGGGGATAGTTGACAGAAAGATCGCTGAGCAGGTAGGAGGCAAGGTCGGGATGGGGTGATCAGAGCCCAGGGGAAGAGTTGGATGGAAGGAAAGCCAACTCTGTCCCTCTGACTTGAGGCCAAGAGGTGAGACTGCAGCAGATGCAGCTAAGCTTGGGACATAGCACGGAGTGGTGACTCAGTGAGCTCAGGCGGGCTCCTAGAACAAATTACCATGGACCACTTGGCTTAACAAGCATTCGTTTCTCACACTTCTGGAGGCTGGAAGTCTGAGATCAGGGTGCCAACATGATCAGGGACTTGTGAATGCCCACTTCCTGGTTTACAGATGGCTGCTTTCTTGCTGTATCCTCACATGCTAGGAGAGAGAGAGAGAGGTCATCTTTCATGTCTCTTAAGTTCTTTTTTAAAAGATTTTGTTTGTGGGTTTTTTTTTTTTTTGGTTTCATTGGGTTTTTTTTTTTTTGGAGAGAGGGAGGGAGATTAGGTTTATTTATTTAGTTAGTTATTTTAATGGAGGTACTGGGGATTGAACAGGACCTCGTGCATGCTAAGCATATGCTCTAGCACTGAGCTACACCCTCCTCCCCTACACCCTCCTCCCCTCACTTAGTTTCTTATAAGGTCACTAATCCCATTCATGAAGGTTCTACCCTCATGAACTAATCACCTCCGAGAGGCCTCACCTCTTAATATCACATTGGAGATTAATTAGGGCTTTAACATATGAATTTTGAGGGGACACAAACATTCGGTCCCAAGCAAGTGGTAAAAGCTGTTAGCTGAGGGGATTCCAATCTGTTGGCTTTATTCTCTCTGAGAAGCAAGAGTTGAAATTAATTGACAGGAATGAGGAGTTTAAAATGGCATAGTGGGGCTTCAAAAGAGGGAAGATGGTTTGGAATTATCCTCCTGGTGCATTTGAAGGGAGGCTACAAGAGATCCATAAAGGTTTGGGTTGCTGCGTGCAAAGGCCCAGAGGGCAGGCGTGGTGTCCCGCTCCCCTGGTATGTGGCACAGGGTGGAGCATAGCCTACCTAAAGCTGGAACTTGAGTTGAGTATCATCAAATCATTATTTCCAACTAAAAAGCATGATGGAAAGTCTAGTAGATGGAAGTTTTTTAAATGAAAAAGTGACTGGTTTAAAGTACTTTCTAAAATGCTTGAATTGTAGAAATCAACTATATTTCAATAAATTAAAAGAAAAGAAAAGAAAATGCTTGAATTTTAGGGCTGAAAGGACCCTTAGCAACCATCCATGTCAGGGAGGCAGACCCGTGGCATGCATAGCTTCACTCTTCACGCCCACGCTCGGAGCAGACACTGATACTTGGGCTCAACCTGGGAATCTCATCCTTGCACTCTAGACAGCTATTAGCAGGCTATCACGGTCAGCACCTGGGCTTAATTGTTTTGCATTGTACCCAGGAGACATACAGATGGCCAATAGGCACATGAAAAGATGCTCAATATCTCTAATTATCAGAGAAATGCAAATCAAAACTACAATGAGGTATCACTTCACACCAGTCAGAATGGCCATCATTCAAAAGTCCACAAATGATAAATGCTGGAGAGGGTGTAAAGAAAAGGGAACCCTCCTACATCACTGGTGGGAATGTAAATTGGTGTAGCCACTATGGAGAACAGTATGGAGATTCCTTAAAAAACTAAAAATAGACTTACCATATGGTCCAGCAATCCCACTCCTAGGCATATATCTGGAGGAAGCCCTAATTTGAAAAGATACGTGCACCGCAATGTTCATAGCAGCACTATTTATAATAGCCAAGACATGGAAGCAACCTAAATGTCCATTGGCAGATGACTGGGTAAAGAAGTTGTGGTATAGATATATACAATGGAATACTACTCGGCCATTAAAAAGAATGAAATAGTGCCATTTGTAGCAACATGGATGGACCTAGAGATAGTCATTCTAAGTGAAGTAAGCCAGAAAAAAAAAAGAAAAATACCGTATGATATCGCTTATATGTGGAATCTAAAAAAAAAAAGGCACAAATGAACTTACATACAAAACAGAAACAGACTCACAGAAACAGAAAACAAACTTATGGTTACCAGAGGGGAAAGGGGTTGGAGAGGGATAAAGTGGGAGTTTGGAATTAGCAGATACAAACAATATATGTAAAAGAGATAAACAACAAGGTCCTACTGTATAGCAGAGGGAACTATATTCAATAGCTTATAATAAATGATAATGAAAAAGAGTAACTATATGTATAACTGAATCACTATGCTGCACACCAGAAACTAACACAACATTGTAAATCAACTCTACTTCAATTTTAAAAAATGTACCCAGATTTTGTTTTTATTCAGGTATGGTGAGGCCAGCATATCAGATGATTGTCATTGCGAGTATAGTTTGTTACCCATAGTTCCCAAGAGGAAGGGGGACATCCTGCCATTCAAGGCCACATGGGGAAGCACCAGGGTTGGTCAGGAAGCAGGAGTGGGGAAGCATGAGAGAGAGCCTTAATTGTGGGTTTCATGGAAGGAATGGGCTGAGCAAGGTAGGCAAACTAAGCAAGTTTAGGATTGCATAGTTCGAATAATTTGGGGTTTTGAGCTATAGGCTGGTCCCTAGTTGCCAGATACCCAGCCCTGGGGTATTTAGGGCTGGGAGATTACTGGCCTGGTACAGAAAATTTAGATAAAGGAGGTGGTTGGGGGTATGGATTTGGGATTGGTTAGACTGCATATCAAAGGAGTGCTTGAGGTCTGTTGTTTGCTATCTCTAGGAATTAGCCAGCTTTTGGAGGGTGGTCTCTCCCAGATTAGCAAGGCCCCAAGATGTCAAAGCATCATAAAATACAGAAAGTAAAAAACATGATTAGGATACATTAGGAGTTTGGGATTAACATACACACCACTAAATATAAAACAGGTAAACAATAAGGACCTACTGTATAGAACAGGGAACTATAGTCAGTATCTTATAATAACCTATGATGGAAACGAATATGAAAAAGAATATGTATGTATATATATAACTGAATCTCTTTGCTATGAAACGAACACAACATTGTAAATCAACTATACTTCAATAAAAAGTGTTTAAAAAAAACAAAACCATACAAAAAACATGACAAGTACATAAATCTACTTCCGTCCCTGTTAACTGTAACCCTTTCATGAAAGAAGTAGGAGCCTAAAGCACAGGAGAGCGAGGTGATGCGTGCAGAGTGAAGTAACCAGGTAGCGGCTGAGATGTCTAGATGTGTCACCTCAGTTGACTCTATCCTCACTTTTCCCCCATTTTCCCCCTTTTCTCCAGCTCACTCATTGCTGATGGATCCAATTCATCTTGAGTGTCACGGCCTCCTGTGCAAAATGGACAGAAATTGCTTTGCAAAAGCCAAAGCAGCTTTGATGCATCTCTCAAAACAGGATTGATGCCACTCAGGGAAGAAGGATCTCCTAATTCGCCCTGAGTGTCACGGCCTCCTGTGCAAAATGGACAGAAATTGCTTTGCAAAAGCCAAAGCAGCTTTGATGCATCTCTCAAAACAGGATTGATGCCACTCAGGGAAGAAGGCTCTCACACATGTGCCCTTGAAGTTAGAAATTTCCACCAATGCTTTTCATTCACGTCTCTGAAACTCTCCCAACAATATCTTTTGTTCTAAATGGGTCTTTGAAATATTTCAATTATTATTAAAAAATTTAATAATAAACACGTTTCAAGACCTGCTTTAACTCTCTTGTATTTGTCATATTCGTTGATTTAATCTTCACAGCAACCCTATGAGGTCATAACTATTACTATCCCTTTTTAAACGATAAAGAAAAGTGTGGCACAGAGACATTAAGTCACTTGGACAGCTAGTAAGTGACAGAACCAGAAATCAAACCGAAGCTACTGATTCTAGAATCCCTCTCCTTACCACCATACACTGTGTCTGCAGAAATTTTGTTCCGACTGCCAAGAAAGGTTTAGAAGTTGCTTGTTTTCTTAAAAAATAAGGGTAGGGGCATATATCTGGAGAAAAATATAATTCAAAAAGACACATGCACCCCAATTTTCACAGCAGCACAATTTACAATAGCCAAGACATGGAAACAACCTAATTTTCCAACAACAGGTGACTGGATAAAGAAGCTGTGGTGTATTTATACAATGGAATACTACTCAGACTTAAAAAAAGAATAAAATAATGCCATTTGCGGCAACATGGATGGACCTGGAGCTCGTCATTCTAAGTAAGGCAGAAATAGAAATTAAAAAAAAAAACCCATATGATATTGTTTATATGTGGAATCTTAAAAGACACAAGTGAGCTTATTTACAAAACAGAAACAGACTTACAGACATAGAGAATAAACTTATGGTTACCAGAGGAGAAAGAGGGTGGGAAGGGATAAATTGGGAGTTAGAAATTTGCACCTCCTGGGGAATGATAGAAATGTTAGCTGTCTTGATTGTGGTGGTTTCATAGATGTATACACCTATCAAAATTCATCAAATTGTGCATCTGAAATATGTGTAGTTTACTGTATAGAAATTATACCACAATAAAGTTGTTTAAAATTTTTTAGACTATACTTCAATTTAAAAAAAGGTCAAAGCAAAAAAATAAAATGCAGGAATTCAATAAAATGATCCATTGGCAAATATAAAAAAAAGATGATCAAAAGAATGAGAAGACAAACTATAGACTGGGAGAAAATATTTGCAAAAGACATATCTGATAAAGGGTTGTTATCCCAAATTACAAAGGCCTCTTAAAACTCAACAATAAGAAAATAAGTTAGCTAAACTTATAGTGGTCATCATTTCTCAGTGAATATGTGTATCAAGTCATTATGTTGTACACCTAAAATTAATAGAGAGGGATATGTCAATTATATTTCAATTTAAAAAATACTAATTCAATTTTTTTAAAAAAGAAAATGAACAACCTGATCCAAAAATGGGCCAAAGACCTGAGCAGACACCTCACCAAAGAAAATATACAGAAGGCAAATAAGCATATGAAAAGATGCTGCACATCATATGTCATCAAGGAATGCAAATGCAAACAACAATGAGATACCACCACACGTCTACTAGAATGGCAAAATCCAGACCACTGACAACACCAAATGCTGGCAATGATGTGCAGCAACAGGAACCTTCATTCATTGCCAGTGGGAATGCAAAATGGTACAGACACTTTGGAAGACAGTTTGGTTGATTCTTCCAAAACTAAGGAGTTGAAAATTGATGTCCACACAAAAACCTGCACGTGGATGTTTATAGCAGCTTTATTCATAACCACCAACACATAGAAGCAACCACGATTGTCCTTCAGTAGGTGACTGGATAAATAAACTGTGGTCCATCCAGACAGTAGAGTATTATTCAGCACTCAAAAGAAATGAACTATCAAGCCATGAAAAGCCATGAATGAAACTTAAATGCATGTTACTAAATGAAACAAGCCAATCTGAAAAGGCTTCCTACTGTATGATTCCAACTATCTGATACTCTGGAAAAGGCAAAAATATAGAGACGGTAAAAAGATCAGTGGTTGCCAGGGGTTGGGATGGAAGGAGGGATGAATAGGTGGAACACAGAAGATTTTGGTTTTGTTTTTTGTTTTTTTGGAGCAGAGAAAGGTTTATTGCAGGGCTGAGCAAGAACACGTGGTTCATGCTCAAAAAATCCCAAACTCAGCACAGATTTTTAGGGCAGTGGAGATACTCCATATTATACTCTAATGGTGGATACATGTCATTATACATTTGTCCAAACCCACAGAATGTACAACACCAAGAGTGAACCCTAATGTAAACTATGGACTTTGGGTGATTATGTTGTGTCCGTGTAGCTTCATCGATTGTATCGTGTACCACTCTGGTGGGGGTGTTGATCGTGGGTGAGGCTGTGTGTTGGGAGACAGGAGATCCATGGGTACTTTCTGCTCAATTCTGCTGTGAACCTGCAACTGCTCTAAAAAATAGAGTCTCTTTTTTTAAAAAAAAGATTAATTTCAAAACAACAGTTTCATAGTCATTGTAAGCATATTGGCATCCTGAGATGATAAACGCGGTTATGATTAAAAACAAGGTTATAGTTATGATTGGTTAAAATGATATGCTTTGTAGCAAACTCTTCCCTCCAAAAAAAAAAAAAAATCCCTGAACTATAAATTTGTAAGCGTTAATCAAACTGAATGACTCTACAGTAAAAATTGTCCGCCATTCTTTCCAAACGGAGGATGCTAAATGGGTACAAAGGAAGCCACTACCCTTTTGTCTCATTCATTTATTTCCCGCACAGATGGGCAGTTCTTAAATGGTCTTTGATGGTGTTTGTCTGACACCATTAATTCTTGTCATTCAATGTTTGTTTTTTTTTCTTTTTCTCTTTCAGTTCTTTGTATGGGAAGAGAGGTAAAACAAAGAGTGTACCCCAGACCTGGCCCTGGGAGTCTTCTCAGCCTTCTGTTAAATCGCTGTCTTTCTAATTGGGCGACAGCTGGGGAGAAGTCCTGCTGCTCACCCCCAACCTCCCTTCCCGGCGCCTCCCTCCTCGCTGCCCCCGGATGCCCTGCGCCTGGCGCCACCCTTCACGCTACTCTAAGGGATGCGACGTGAGCGCCCCAAACCGCATCTGTTACCACCTTTCACAGAGCGGCCTCCCAAAGTACGCCTCTTAGCAACGCCTGGGCGAAGAAGAGATTCCTGCTGCCACCTTCTGGGAAAATGAATAAGCAAAGTCAATGTTTGCTTGGAACCCAAGCGGAAAAACATCTTGGGATCTTGCTGATGATTCCTCTTTTCATTAATCCCTTTAAACCATTGGACCCGTGTTTGAAATCTCCAGGGTAGGAATAGCATCCATTTTAGGTCTTAATCAGCCACTGAATTCTACCGCTTTCGCTTGGCTGCAAGTTCGCCAATGATTCCCAGGAGATTAGAAATTGTTTTCCAAAAAATATTTATTGACTACCTTTGGGGAGAGGGTAACTCAGTGGTAGAGCGTATGCTTAGCATGCACGAGGTCCTGGGTACAATCCCCAGTACTTCCATTAAAAAAAAAAAGTACATGAATAGACCCAATGATTTCCTCCCTCCAGGAGAACAAACAAACAGCTGTAAATGCGTTTGGGCACCTGCAGTTTGCCATACAATGTGGAAGGAGCCTGGAACAGGCTTGGCCTCTCCTCCAAAATTTCATCGTCGAGAAAGGGCACAGGAGCGCAAAATAAAGGGCAGAATCGGGGCGAACCGATACAGGTAGACAGTTATTTATATTTAACACATTCTGACCAGAGACACATACATTTTGGAAACAGAAAGCAAAGAACGAGGCCGCCGGAGAAAAAAATTTTGACAAAAGCCGATGCGATTAAATCCCACGTAATTAATTAAACAAGGTTCCCTTAGCCCAGAGTCTTAAGTTTTCCTATATTATATTCTTTCTGTCATGAGCATCATCATTTTTTTTTTTTTACTGTCACATTACATGTTATTTACTTCTTGGCAGCTACTACCTAGATAATACGTCTTTGTGATCGCCTTCGGTTCTCATTCCACTGTCTCCGGAATACTTGTTCTTTTCTCTGTTTCTATGTGTTTGTGAGGCCGCAGGAGAGGATGCTAAGCCCGGGCCTCACAGCAGAAAACAAAATAAGACACTTAATATTCACTTTCTTGGAAGTCCTCTCCGCTCCAGACGAAGGAGGCTGCTGCCGCCCCCAGGACACCTGAGCCGGGCGCTGCGTACCTCCCGCCTCCCATTCTTTTCATTCCTCCAAGATTGCCTCTGGCCATGTCCTGGAGGCAAGCGACAGTATGCTATTACGATCAGTTTTCCTATTGTCCCTTTAGCAGAATCCACCCTTCTGCAAAGATTGCAATTTATTTAATTTATTTTTTTATTTTTCTCTTGTTTTTTTGTTCCCCCCTCCCCGGGGGGGTGTAATTAGGTTTGTTGGTTTGTTTATTTGTTTGTTTATACACCTTAAAAAATTCTTTCCTTCCAGTTTTTTAAAAATTGAGATAAAATTGACAGACCGCATTGTATTGGGGGGGGGGGAGGTAAATAGGTTTTATTTATTTGTTTATTTTCAATGGAGATACTGGGGATTGAACCCAGGACCTTGTGCTTGCTAGGAACGCACTCTACCACTGAGCTATCTCCTTCCCCCTAATTGTTTTTTTAATGGAGGCACTGGGGACCTCCTGCATGCTAGGCATGTACACTACCACTGAGCTATACCCTGTGCCCAAGTGTTGCCACTTTTTAGAGACAATATGGAGAACTTTATTATAAATTATTAATTTATGAGAAGCATTTATTATAAATGATTTTAGTTTAAAATGAAATACTTTACTATAAATAAGTTATGATAAACGATTTTGTGATAAATGATTAATTCATAATAAGTATTACATGTATTTTTAAAGTGTAAGATAATTTAAATACATAACACGGACACTAGAGAAATTTTTGATGGATTAATGAATCTCCCCCTTCTCCTGCAAGCAAACAGGTATCCTCATGTGTGTGTATGTGTGGGAAGGATTAGATGTTGTCCAACTGTCAATTTTACCAAGTTTGAAACTTAACAATCTAATAAAGACTCAACTTCTTTTTTTTTTTTTTTTTGGTAAAGATTGAACCCAGGACCTGGTACATGCTAAACATGACCTCTCCCTCTGAGCTATTACCTCCAGCCCCACCCCCAAAGCATCAACTTCTAACTATTCTCCCCATGTTTTTAAGGAAGAAAGAAAGAAAATGTTTTACATTAAAAAAAAAAACTAGAAAGGACATAATCTTAGAATATAGCCTCTTCATCCTATAGGGCTCCAGAGATCCAGAGAAGGAAGCAAGAATAGGGTGAAGATGTCAAAGACTGAGCAGGAAGAAGAGAAGAAAGGTAAGGAGAAGTCATCCTCTTTTTCCGATCATGTAGGATGGGACATCTGTTGGAAGGATAAAAGAAATAAGCTTAGGGGTAGTGGGAAAACTTTGGGAGACCTTTTGAGGGAAATGGGTGTTTATTTCCAAAGGCCAACAAATGGTGTCTTTGATGATATTAAGGCCCCATAGCACCTGTGATCCCTTCCTGGTTTCAGAAATTGGTGCAGCTGCACCTCCCTTGTTATTGGTGATGATTTGGGGAGAAACAGGGAGATAGCACAGAAACCATCGTCTATTTGTGGAAGCCTGGAAGAGTCTGATTTCAAGCCAAGAGAATGCAGTATTTTGTTGCCAAGATCCCTAGAAAAGCTCTCAATTCTAATAGCAGGTCCTTGAGGAAGTCAACAGTCTTTGGTCGGGAGAACAGTGACGGCAGCAGCATCTCCCAGCCCTCCTTTCTCATTCGGCTTATCTTCCAGGCACACACTGTGGTTGGTGTTGCTGCAGCTGCTGGGGCAAGATAAAGCCTGTCCATTTCTCCTGGCTCTGGGTCCAATTTTTTATAGCTTCATCAAGGTATAATTTACATGTCATAATATTCACTCATTGTAAGTGTACAATTCAGTGATTTATTTTATTTTACTTTAATTGAAGTATAGTCAGTTTACAATGTTGTGTCAATTTCTGGTGTACAGCATAATGTTTCAGTCATATATGTACATATATATTTCTTTTCATCTTTCACTGTAGGTTACTACAGGATATTGAATATAGTTCCCTGTGCTATACAGAAGAAACTTGTTCATGTATTTTATATATAGTAGCTAATATTTGCAAATCTCAAACTCCCAACTTATCCCCTCCCACTCTCTTTCAATGATTTTTAATACATTTATAGAATCATACAATCATCATCACCATCCAGTTTCAGAACTTTCTCATCACTTCCAAAATTTCCCGCAAGCCCACTTGTCATCACTCCCCACTCCCTACCCCCCAGCCGTAGACAACCACTGACCTTTTTGTCCCTATGGAGTTACCTTTTCCCAACATTTCATATAAATGGAATCATACAATATGTGGGCCTTTGTATCTGGCTTCTTTTGCCTGTTAATATAATGTTTTTGAGATTCATCCATGTTGTATGTAGCGTGTATCAGTATTTTGTTCCTTTTTATTGTTGATAGTAATTTTGTTTGGATATACCACATTTGGTTGATCCACTCCTTAGTAATAGAAATATAGATAGTTTCGAGATTTTGGTTATTACGAATAATGTTGCTATAAATATTCACATCCCAGTCTTTGTATGGACATGTTTTTATTCTCTTGAGTAGATTCCTAGGAGTGAAATTGTTGGGTCGTATGGTTAGTTTATCCGTAAGTTTTCAAGAAACCTGTCAAACCTCTTTCCAATGGCTGTACCATTTTAAATTCCCACCAGCAGTGGATGAGGATTCCAGTTTCTCCCCATCCTCCTCAACACTTGGTATTATCTGTCTTTCTGGTAATAGTCATTCTAAATGGTGTATAGCGGCATCTTATTGGGGTTTTAATTTGTATTTCCCTAATGACTAATGGTGCTGAGTATCCTTTCATGTACTTATTAGCCATTCCTATATCTTCTTTGGTGAAATGTATACTCAAATCTTTTGCTAATTTTTCAGTTGAGTTGTTTGTCTTTTTATTGAGTTTTAAGAGTTCTTTGTATTTTCCGGATACAAGTCCATTATCAGATATGTGATTTGGAAATATTTTCTTCCAGTTTATTGTTTGCCTTTTCATGTTTCTTGAGAAAAACATAGTTTTATTTTACAATATTCATTGGAAAAATACTGAATATACATCTATCTATATTAGATATTAAATAGGTATATATTATTACTGATATAGATATATATTGTTACTGAAGATACATCAGTATATATCAGTCCTTCAACAATGGTTATTCTGGGGTGATAGAAATTTTAGGTAGTGAACTTTTTACTCTTCATTTTAAATATTTCTGTAATTTTTAAATTCTTTCATTTTAATGGGTTTTTCAAAAAATATGGAATGCTTCACAAATTTGGGTGCCATCTTTGTGCAGGGGATATGCTATTCTCTGTATTGTTTCAATTTTAGTATGTGTGCTGCTGACGCAAGCACTGTCTTCGTTTTCTTGGCAGTGTCTTTTGAAGTGCAAACATTTTAAACTTTAGTGAAATCCAATATCAACTTTTTTTGGGGGGGGTCAGGGAACAGAGGGATTTTTTATTTGTGGAAGCTTTATCCTAAGAAAGTAACTTAGACATCCATGATGTCCCAGGAAGAATATTTCAAGAATACTTCAAAGAATATTTTTTACTTCTTGCAGGACCAGTTGCATACTTAAATGCTAAAGTCCTAGGCTGCAGCATTTGGTAACATTCTTTTTTTTTTTTTTTTAACATTTTTTATTGAGTTATAGTCATTTTACAATGTTGTGTCAAATTCCAGTGTAGAGCACAATTTTTCAGTTATACATGAACATATATATATTCATTGTCACATTTTTTTTCTCTGTGAGCTACCACAAGATCTTGTATATATTTCCCTGTGCTATACAGTATAATCTTGTTTACCTATTCTACATATGCCTGTCAGTATCAACAAATTTTGAACTCCCAGTCTATCCCTTCCCACCCTGCTCCCCCTTGGCAACCAAAAGTTTGTATTCTATGTCTATGAGTCTGTTTCTGTTTTGTATTTATGTTCTATTTTTTTTTTAGATTCTACATACGAGCAATCTCATGTGGTATTTTTCTTTCTCTTTCTGGCTTGCTTCACTTAGAATGACATTCTCCAGGGACATCCATGTTGCTGCAAATGGTGTTATGTTGTCATTTTTATGGCTGAATAGTATTCCATTGTATAAATACACCACATCTTCTTTATCCAGTCATCTGTTGATGGACATTTAGGCTGTTTCCGTCAACTTTTTTCTTTTATTAGTTATTTGGTATCTTTAAAAAATTTTTTCCCTCCAGTTTTATTGAAATATAATTGACATGCAGCACTGTATACATTTTTTTTTCTTTTTTGCCAGGAGGAGGTAATTAGGTTTTTTTACTTATATTTTTTAATGGAGCTACTGAGACTTGAACCCAGGGCCTCATGCTGGCTAGGCATGCACTCTACCACTGATCTATCCCCTCTCCCTTCTTTGGTGTCTTTTTGAAGAACTCTTTACCTAACATCAAGGTTGCAAAGATTTTCTCTTATGTTTTCTTCTAAACATTTTATAGTTTTAGCTATAGGTCTAGGATCTATTTTGAGTTAATTTTTGTGTATGGTGTGAGATAACAGCCTAAATTTACTTTTTCCATATGGATATCCAGTTGTCCCAGGACCATTTGTTGGAAAGACTATCTTTTCCCTACTGAATTATCTTAGTACTCTGTCAAAATCAATTGACCATAAATGTAGGGGTTATTTCTAGACTCTCAATTTGATTACATTGATCTATATGACTATTTTTGTGCAGATACCACCCTGTCATGATTAACTTTTGAAACTGGGTAGTAGAAGCTTTGTTCTTTTTCAAAATTGTTTTGGCTATTCTAGGTCATTTGCATTTCTATATAAATTTTAGGTTTAGCTTGTCAATACCTACAACAAAGCCCTCCAGGATTTTCTTAGAGATTTCATTGTAATTATAGAACAATTTTGGAAGAATTACCATCTTAACAATATTGAGGGGGGAGGGTATATCTCAGTGATAGAACACGTGCTTAGCATGCAAGAGGTCCTGGGTTCAATCCCCAGTACCTCCTCTAAAAATAAAAAAAACCCCACTCCCCCCCCAAAAAAAAGATAAAAGAAACAAAAAATAATTTCTAAAACATATATATAGAGAGAGGGTCTCCTATGAATGTGAATTGTTTGTCCATTTATTTAGACTTTCTTTAATTTCTCGCAGCAATGATTTAAGTTTTTAGCGCACAAATCTTGAGTTTCCTTTGTTAAATTCATTCCTAAGTATTTTATTCTTTTAGTTACAATTGTCAATGCAGTTTTTTCCCCTTAATTTTACTTTTGGATTGCTCATTGCTAGCATGTTGAACTGCAGTTGATTTTGTATCCTGAAACCTTGCTAAACTCATTTCTTAGTTCTAATAGTTATTTTTTAAAGGATTCCTTAGGATCAGATTTTCTACATAGAGGATCATATTGTTTATGAATAAAGACATTTTTACTTCTTCTTTTCTAATATGCATGTCTTTATTTCCCCACCCCTGCCTTTTTTTGGCTGGTTGCATTTTTGGCTAGAATCTCCACTAAGAGCAGACATCCTCACCTTGTTCCTGACGCTAATGAAACTAACTTTTCCTTTACTTCCAATAAGAAGCTCTATGCAAAGATATTTTTTTGATTATGCTTGAACAATAGCAAGGACTTACTTAAACATATCTTTTTCCTTTTTTTTCTGGGGGCGGGTATTTTTATGTTGGTGTTATATAAATCATTTTAAGAATTGTGATTAGTGGTGTCCGCCAGCCACTTGAGCTGGAAGGAGGGCTGGCGAGGGTCGGGAGGCTGTGCACTCCGGACAAGGGCAGCCGGCCTCCCACAGCCTCCAAGCTCAGGAGTGTGAGGAGACCCAAGCCCTGTCAGTGAACATGGATGAGCTGCGGCACCAGGTCCTGATCAATCGGTTGGTGCTGGCCTCGGGCCACACAGCAGACTAGGAGAAGCGGCTGCTGCAGGCGGTGCACTGGCAGCTGGAAGCCACCCTGAGCACGTTTTTCCAGGAAACCAACATTCCCAATAGTTACCACTGCCACCAGAAGATGTGCACCCCCAGCAAACCCCTGCCACACCACTAAACTTCGCCGATGCACTGGCCACGTTCTCCAGGCTTTGCACTCGCTCCCCCCACCCTGCCCCAGAACCAGCGGCACTGCAATGGCCTCATGACAGCCATGGCCCACTCCCTGTCTGCAAATCCCAGCCACCAGGCTACCTGAATCCCATCATCCTCCCCTACCGCCCACAGCTTCCACCATCCTTACCACCCACAGCCCATGTGCCCCCCTCCCCAGTACAACAAGGGCACCCACAGAAAGCCAGGGTTGCAATGGATGGCCAAAGATGAGACTGGATAAGGCAGGCACTGTACTGGCGCTGGGGAACAGTTCAGGGTTGTGGGGACAGAGGAGGGCCAGGGTGGCAGGAGCTGGGGCAGTGGGGGGTGGTTTCTTGAAGATGACACTGGAAGATTTTATAAAATATTTTTCGTGGGTGGGGGGACAGTAAACTTCCTGAGACACACACACACACAATATATATATATTAACTTGTCAGTAGGTTTTTGGGAGCTCGGCTTGATGGAGGAAACTCAGGCTGGAAAGATTAAGCAAGCAAACTCCAGCCTGATGTACCCAGCCCATCTGTTTCGCCCTCCCATCACCACCTCCGGTCTGACCTGGGCATGTATGAACTCTCTTTGCACAAAGCAAAATGAAATGGCTGAGCTTCAGCCAGCGTGTAACAAAACATGTTGAGAGGGAGGGTATAGCTCAGTGGTAGGGTCTGCTTAGCATGCACAGAGGTCGTGGGTTCAATCCCCAGTACTACCATTAAAAAAAGTAATAAACCTAATTACTCCCCCCAGAATATTAAGAGCATAAAAGACAAGAAAGCTACATGATCATATAGATGCAGAAAAGGCATTTGACAAAATTCAGCTCCCTTTCATGATTAAAAAGTCAACAAACTACCAATGGCAGTGAATTTCCTCAACCTGATAAAGGCATTTATAATATATATATATATATGTCTGCAACTAACATCACAATTGTGAAAGACTGAATGCATTCACCCTAAGATTGGGAAGAAGGCAAGGTTGTTCACTCTCACCTCTTGTACTAGACATAGTACTAGAAGTCTTCACTAGTGCAATTAGGCAAGAAAAAGGTAAAAGGCATACAGATTGGAAAGGAAGAAATTAAACTGTCCCTATTCACAGACGACAAGATTGTGCAGATACAGAGAACAAACTAGTGATTACTAGTGGGGAGAGGGAGGGGGAAAAGCAATTTAGGGGCAAGGGATTAAGAGGTACAAACTGTTATGTATAAAATAAGCTAGAAGGATATATCGTACAACACGGAATATAGCCAATATTTTATAATAACTATAATTGGTGTATATGCTTTAAAATTGTGAATCACTATGTTATATACCTGTAACTTACATAATACTGTATAGCAACTATACTTCAATAAAAGTTAAAAAAATTTTTTTTAAAAAGCTTCTCTATGTAGAAAATCTCAAGGAATCTACAAAAACAAAACAAAACAAAAAACTCCTGGAACTCAGAATTAGGCTTAACAAGATCAACAAACAAAAATCAATCACACATCTATAAACCAGAAATGTACAATTAGAACCCCCCCCCCCGAAAATGTACATCAGCACCAACAAAAATGAAACAGTTATAAACCTAAGAAAACACATACAGGAACTGTATGCTGAAAACTACAAAATATTGATGAAAGAAATCAACAAGAGCTCAATAAATGGAGAGGCATGTTGTGTGCAGTGACTGGAAGACTCAATGCAGAAAAGATGTCAGTTCTCCCCCAAATTGATCAAAATATTTAATTCAATACCAATCAAAATCCCAGCAGGAGTTTGTGTGGATATAGACTGATACTAAAATTTATATGGAAGGACAAAGGAACTAGAGTAGCTAAAAGAATTTTGAAAAGGAAGACTCAAGTTGGAGGGATCACACTACTCAATTTTAAGAATTTCGGTGAAACCATAGTATTCAGGACACTGTGGTATTGGCAAAGGAACAGACACAAAGATCAATGGAGCAAAATAGAGAGTTCGGAAATAGACTCACACAAATATTGACCTTTGATTTTTTGACAAAGTTGCAAAAGAAAGTCAATGGAAGCAGGACAGTCTTTTCAAAAAGTGGTGTTGGAACAATTAGCAATCCATGTGCAAAAAAAAAAAAAAGAATATCGATGGAAACCTCAAACTTTATACAAAAATGAACAAAAGCAGATCATAGAGCTACATGTCAAACATAAAACGATCAAACTTTAGAAAGAAAACATGGGAGAAAATCTTTGCAACCAGGAATTAGGAGAAGAGTTCTTAGACATGACACCCAACACATGAAATATAACTGAAAAATGATTAAATTCGACCTCACCAAAAGTAAAAATCTTTTGCTCTGTGAAAGACACTGTTAAAAGAATGAAAAGAATGAAGCTACAGATTAGGAGAAAGTATTTGCAAATCATATATCAGATAAAGAACTTATATCCAGAATATGTAAAGGATTCTCAAAGCTCAATAATAAAAAATCAAGATAGGGAGTGGGGAGGTTGGGGGGATGGAGATGGCATGTAAGCTCAGTGGTACAGCGCATGCTTAGCATGCAGGAGGTCCTGGGTTCAGTCCCCAGCATTTCCAGTAAAAAAAACCCCAATTTTTAAAATGGGGAGAAAATTTGAATAGATATGACACCAGAGGATATACGGTGGACTATGAACACATAAAAAGATGTTCAACATCACCATCATTAGGGAACTGCAGATTATCACCACCGTGAGATACACACATTCTAATGAGGACTGAAATATAATACTGACAACACGAAATGCTGGCAACGATGTGGAGAAACTAGATCACTCATACATTGCTGGTGGGAAAGCAAAATGACACAGCCACTCTGGAAATGGTTTGCAGTTTCTTATGAAGTTAAATAAACACTTACCTCGTGACCCAGCAATTTCACTTCTAGGTATTTACCGTAGAGAAATGAAAAGTTACAGTCATACAAAAACCTGTATGTGAATGTTTATAGCGGCTCTAAGTGTGATTTCCTAAAGCTGGAAACAATCCAAATATCCATGACTATATAAATGGATAAACAAACTGTGGTGCATCCTTATAATGGAATATTACTCCAAACCATTGATAGACAGCACAACGTGCAGAAATCTCAAGGTCATTATGAAAGAAACCTGGCTGAAAAGGTCGCATACTTTACGATTCCATTTATATGACATTCTGGAAAGGACAAAACTCTAGTGATGGGAACAGACCAATGGTTTACAGCGGCTTGGGGGTGGGGGGCAGGGTGTATCTAGAAAGGGATGGTATGAAGGAGTTTGGGGAGGGGATGGAAATGTTCCAGATCCTGATTGTGGTGGTGTTCACACAGATATGTGGTAAAAGTCATAGAACTGTACAATAAAAGGATAAAAGTCCATTCTGTGGTATGATGATTGAAACAAAATAAAAGACATGACTCTTGCCCTGAAGAGTACACAGATCAGAGAGCTGGAGGTGTAGTTGTATCCTACATTAAACAACACATCAGTCACTGATAGTGCTGTGAGGGCACAGAGCAAGGAGATTATCACTTGACGGGGGTGGGAATCAAAGAAGGCATCACAGACAACTAACACTTCTTTGATTAGTAGGCAGCTGTTGAATATATTTTCATGTGTATTTTGGCCACGTGTGGTGGTTTTAAAAAAATGGTTTGTCCTCCTTTGCCCATTCAAAAAATGTGAATATCCTTTTTTTTTTTCAGTTTGTAAGGTTTTTTTAAATTTTATTTTTATTTTTTAGTGGAGGTACTGAGGATTGAACCCAGGACCTCCAGTATGCTAAGCATGTGCTCTACCACTGACCTATAGCCTCACCCCCCTATACAAATTCTTTATGTATTAAAAGTATTAACTCTTTGGCTTTATTTCTGTCTATTTTTCCATTTATTTCCCTTTTATTTGTGAGTATTGTAAACTTTGTGATAAACACAATTTTTTTTGAGCAACAAGAGGAGTAGATGTTTTTATTGATCTGGAACCCCTTATGGATCTTCGCATTGGGCAACCTGAAAGATGGGTGGACCGTTTCTTATTCATCCCATGCCTCTCCCCAACCCCTCGCCCCACCCACCTCCTTCCCTGATTGGCTCCCAGTGGCAATGGCTGACAGAGGAGCGCCTTCACCCATCCTCTTAGTGATGCTGGGGCCCTCTCGCCACAGCATTCCTATCATTTTGGTAAATGGAAGCTCCCCTGGCCCTCTCAGGGGACGTGGTCATCCTGTGGGTTTTTCTGGGGGTTTTCCAGTTTCACATTATATATATCCACTCAGGCACACCCACTTCTTTGACCCTTCTTCCACCATCTGCTCCAGGAGTCCTGACATTTCTAGTTCACTTAGGATGAGGCTTTCTCCAGTCTTTACAGCTAGCAATGAAACTTCAGAAGTGCAAGGATCGAGGGAGGGATAAATTAGGAATTTGGGATTAGCAGATACAAACTACTATATATAAAACAAACAACAGGGTCCTACTGTATAGCACAGGGAGCTATATTCAATATCCTGTAATAAACCATAATGGAAAAGAATATGAAAAAGAATATATATGTGTATAACTGAATCACTTTGCTGTACATCTGAAACTAACACAACATTGTAAATCAACTATACTTCAACAACAAAAAACTGCAAGGATCGAAAGAAAATCTTAAAAAGGTAAAAGAAAAAAACAATCTAAAATTAAATTCAAGAGAATAAGGATCAAAATGATAATCTCATTTCTCACTCGACTGGATGAAGGTAAAAGCTATTTGTTCACAGTTTCTCCTTGGATGTATGCAGTCTCTAAAACAGTGCCTGACACATAGTAGACACTCAATTAATACTTGTTATATGATTGATTAGAATAGTAGCTTGAAAATAGCTTTAAACCTACATCTGCATCACTGCCCAGTTAACCCTCAAGAGTGAGTGTGGACAGAATGTCGTTATGATTGGACAAATAAGGATGCCGTGATCAATGCTCATAGGCCCAAGGTGAAAAGTGTACCAAAGGATGTACTCCAGCTAACAGAAAAAAACAACCCAAAAGGGAGTAGTGGGATGCAAGGGTCAAAAGTGAGCAAAGAAATTGGTATAGAATGCTGGTATAGATAAACATTGACTGTCAAAAAAAATAATAGTAATTAAAAACTTTACAGTTCTGATAACTCTTGACAACAAGTCAGACATTAAATTACCAAAAATATTAACAGGACAGATGGGAGGAAGAATAGTGCCCTGCGATGCTGTTGCATCTGTTTTTGTTAAAGTGATATATCAGGCTTTTAGAAAGCATACAATAGAAATACTAATTAACTCCAGTCATTGGTAGGAAAATGTAGGTTTCAGCTTGTTAAGAATTCTATATAAACATTAAAATAATAGGAATAGAAAATATAATTTCCAAGTTACTAAGGGAAAAAAAAAAAGAATAAACCCCCCTAAATAAATCCAAGAAGTGAAACAAATGTACATATACATTGATATTTCATTGTAAAAATATTTATATCTATATATGAGTGACTAAAATGAAAGGTTATACTACTAATTAAATTAAACTGCTAATTGAATTGAAAAGTTATTAGGTCCGAGGACTAGGATTAGCCTGTTTAGGCCTTTATTATTTTGGATAATTTTTGGAATACAAATTTGAACACTGATCATAGCACGACGATTGGAGAAATATTATATAAAACTCTAGAAAATGGTGGGGGGAAGCTTCAGCTCAAGCGGTAGAGTACATGCTTAGCATGCACGAGGTCCTGGGTTCAATCCCCATGGAAATTTAAAAATCTATAAATATGTAAAGTACAGAAATGAGAAACTATTCCTAGGAGGTTGGGTTGATACTTGCCATTTGTTTCTGCAACGTAGTTCCTTCTTTTCCAAAAATCTTGCAAGCAGCGTGGGTGACTTTTCTAATGATAAGAGAAAACACTATTTCTGGAATGAAAGTAAAGGAAATAGGAAGCAACTGAAGGCTATTTAATGGTATGCGAAAGGGTTCCAGTTTCAATATAAATGATAAAACCACAAGACAAAGCTTTATCCCGCCCCTCTGCCTAGAGCATACACGTCCTGTGTGTGACCATTGTATGGTGCACACTGATGAATTGATGGAGACTATCTGACCTGTCCTTTGAGGACTTGCCCCAAATAGCTATTTCCCACTTAGCACACCTGGCCTAGTGCACGAGTGTTCATAATCCACTGGTGGGCTTGTTCAAACCCAGGCTGCTGGACCCCCATCCCCAGTTTTCTCATTCAGTGGGTCTGGGGTGGGGTCCGACAATGGACATTTCTAACACGTTCCCAGTGATGAGGCTGCATCCTCGCTTGGAAAACTACCGGCCTCGGATCTGGGTCCGCAAACGGAGGACACCGGAGCCTGGCAGATGTGTGAGGCCCGGCACCTCAGGGCTGGGTGGCTAGGGACACCCCTGGCCTTTAGCCTCCGGGACCTCTTGACAACTTGGGGAAATTGCGGGGAGCTAATGCTGGGTAACTAGCGCGGATTTACAAAGCCAGAGTCGTGGAGAAATGGCATTCTCGAAATGATGTCTGATGAGAGTTTGCAGTTTAGACCTCAAATTTATTTCAGATTCAAAGGAGAAAGGTAAGCACCGCCGCAGCGAGCAGGTTTCCCGCAAACCTTGCGGTGGGCAGCTTCCTTCCCAGCAGCCATCAGACTCCGAAGCGTTTTTTTCAAACACGAAAGGCGGGCGAAGAGGCTGCGTAGATGGGGGCGGGGTGAGGGCATGGAGGGCTTCTCGGCATTTCTGGAGCAACACTGCCATCAAGAGGAAAATCTAACAAAGCCTCAAGCCACGTGGGAAAACAGGGTGAGGCTGCACAATACCAGACAGAAAGGAAAGCTTTGTTGGAGCAGAAAACCCATAAGTCCTGAGTAAAGGATCCAGAAGCCGAGTGAAAGGTAGTCCCACTGATAGCAGGTGGGACGATTTGATCGTCACCAAGGTTATGATTGCAATAGATGGAAATACATGAAAGAGAAACCTGTTTGAAATCCAAAAACGAATAAAACTAGCTCATTGGTCACTGTGGGAGGATGCTTGGGAAACAAAGCTTGATACTGAAAACTGGTAAATACAGGGAAAGAATCAAGCGTTTATCCTGTTTTTCTTATATAAGGCGAAGAGTTGGCTAGGGGAAGTTCTCCTTTATAGGTGTATTTGGGCTAATAAACGAAGAAGGAACGAGGGACTCAGAACATCCCATTTTGTCACTCCTTTGTGAATAAATGATCCAGGCACCGCCCATCGATGACCGATGACGTCACAAAAAGAGGGACAACAAATAGTATGTGCCTGACAATGAAGGCACAAAGCATCCATATGAAGCTGTCCTGAATCTATATAAACATGAGAATAATGTGAAGGCTGAATGGATATTTGACGACATTTAGGATTTATTATAATTTTTTAGATGAGAAAATGGTGTTGAGTTTAGATTTTCTAGAGTCCTTATCTTTCAGATGCACATACTGACATATTCTAGATAAAATAATATGATGTCTGAGATTTGCTTCAAAATAATCTGAGAGGAGTGTAGCGGGTGGGATATAGATGAAATAAGATTGGTCATGAGTTTATAAAGGTCGGAGCTGTGTGATGGGTACAGAATGTTCTAGAAAAGTCTCTAGACTTTTGTGTAAATTTATTTTATTTTTAATTTTTTATTTCTTTATTGAAGTATAGTCGATTTACAATGTTGTATTAAATTCTGGGGTACAGCATGGTGATTCAGTTATACATATATATATATATATATGCCTTTTCATATTCTTTTTCATTGTAGGCTGTTACAAGATATTGAATATAGTTCCCTGTGCTCTACAGTAGAACCTTGTTATGTAAGTTTCTAATTTGCCGTAATACAAAGTAAAAATAAAATTTGATTACTGGAATTATGCCTTTTATAAGCACAGTGCCCTTAATTCAGAGCTAGCTTTGAATACACTCTTAACACATGCTCCACTAATTTGTATTCATACAGCTTGTGTGAAATGTGACTTAAAGTTTTAGATGGCCTAGTTTCATACAATCCTGAGTCATGTCACCACTTATGAGTCATTTCCCAAATCCACAACCCTACTTACTGTTAAGGATCCATTTTTTTTTAAAAGGAGATACTGGGGATTGAACCCAGGACCTCATGCATGTTAAGCATGTGCTTTACCACTGAGCTACACCCTCCCCTCAATCCATGTTTAGCTTTTCTTTTTCTAGTAAAGACAGACAGGGATTCATGTGGTGCTGCATTTTGTATGTACATGGAATTATGTTTTACTCATAAAGTTCTAGTAAATAGAGTTGGAGGTTCTCAACTTGCTCTGAACCATTTCATAGTTAATTACACATGTAGGACATTCATGTTTCAGCCACTGGTGAGAAATGAAGCTTCTCTCGTGTTACTTAAAACCCATTAATGACCCCCTCCCAAATAAAAGACATGCTCTGTTCTTTAACTGGTAGGATGCCCTCCTGCTCACACATCAACTTCTGATTTTGTTAGCTGTGGCCAAGGCGGCAGGAAGGTTCTCAACACACAGGGGAAAAGCGATTGTAACCTGGACCACAGGCACCAAATGGGGCCCCCTTCTTCCCAGGGAACAGTGTGATTGGCAGCCATTTTAAGGCTTCTCGAACTGGGGATGGAGCCTGAACTGGAAAAAGTTTGCAGGGGAGGCCTGAGACTGCTGTCCTGAGAAAGGCCTGCTTGCAAAGTTGGCCCTTGGTTAGTGTCACAGACTGAATTGTGTCCCCACCCCCAAATTCGTATGTTGAAGCCCTACCGTCAGTGTGACTGTATTTGGAGACTAGGGCCTTTAAGGAGGTAATTAAAGTTAAATAAGGTCATAAAGGTGGGGCCCTGATCCAATAGGACTGGTGTCCTGAGATGAAGAGACCCCAGGTTGCTCTCTTTCTCGGTGCCTGCACAGAGGAAAGGCCATGTGAGGACACAGCAAGAAGGCGGCTGTCTACAAGGCAGGAAGAGAGTCCTCACCAGCAACCAACCCTGGTGGTGCCTTGATCTTGGACTTCTAGCCTCCAGAACTGTGAGAAAAGAAAGTTTCTGTTGTTTAAGCCACCAAGTCTGTGGTAGCTTGTGTGGCAGCCTGAGCTGACTAATGCAGCTGGCATCTGGGAACTCAGATTTTGGGAGGGTTCCCAGCACTCTCTAAATGACAAGTGGCTGACTGTGCCTAAATGGTTTGAACAAAACACTGTAGTTTATGCTGAACACCTGCTTTCCTTCTGGGGAGCTGGGGTTTGGGTCCATGCTAACTGGAGAGTGCCTATGTCACTGGCTCCTGATAAAAATCTTGGACTCTTACACTCAGGTTGAGTTTCCCCATTGACCAGATTTTAGATGTGGTGTCACAGTTCATTCATTGCTGGAGGAATTAAGCGTGTCCTGTGTGACTTCACCAAGAGAGGAATGTCCCTTTTCCCTGTGCTGATCGCGCTTCGGGTCCTTTCATTGTAATAAATCACAGCATGACTACACGCAGTCCTGTGAGTCCTCAGTGTGAATCATCAAACCTGGGGGTGGTCTCAGGGACCCCCCCCCACACACACACAGCCTCTTCCCCATAGTCCCTTGCCATTGTCCTCAAAGCCCCTCCATTTGTCCCTTTACTGCTTGTATAACTGCTAGCTCCTTGGGAGCAGGGTCCTTAGTCATCACTGTATTCCCAGTGCCTGGAACAGAGTAGGATCCCAGTAAAGGTCTGTTGATTCTTTTGGGGGTGGGGAGGGCTTAAAACAACAGACATTTATTCTCTGATGGTTCTGGAAGTTAGACATCTGAAATCAAGGTGTCAGCAGAGTCATGTTCCCTCAAAGGCTCCAGGGGAGAGACCTTACTTCCCTCTTTCAGCTTCTGGTGGGTTGCCAGCAATCCTTGGCAGTCCACACAGAATTGCTTGGTGTGGGAAAAAAAACCCCACACATCTGGTGTCAGAGGTGGTGTGAGCAGTAATTTTTATAGAGGAAAAAAATCTTGGAATACATAATAAGCATGAGACATAATATACATGATATGCCAAGAATATCAAGTAAAGAGATTGAGAAAATCTGGAGTAGGTTCTAAACATCTGTATTTTGATTTATGATGGGGAGGTAATTAGGTTTCTTCATTGATTTCCGCTTGGAGGAGGTACTGGGGTTTGAACCCCTGACCTCCTGGGTGCTGAGCATGCGCTCTGTCACTTGAGCTATACCCTTCCCCCTAAATATCCGTATTTTGATAAAACTTTGTTGGCAAGTCTGATGTGCATTGAGAACCACTGGCTTAGAAGATGCTAGATTTAAAAAGAAGTAAATTTATGACAAAATAAACATTCACAATGATGACTGATATTATGACTGATAACTCTATCCTGTTGTGGTCTAACTTTGTCAAGCAAAGTGCCACCAGGACTCTGACAAATATAGGAAAACTCAACGGAAATGTTTCAGAAGGGTTTTGGTTAGTGCTTCCTCTAAGTTTCAACATATTATGAAAAGCAAGATCACAAATCTCTAGGGACTTCTCATAAAGCAAACGCTTTCGAAAATATTTATATTAGTCACATTTTAACTATATAAAGTTAACCTCAGGAAGGCCAAGGGTCTTATGATTTGCCAATTCTTTCCATGCAACTTATCAGTAGTAACACAGCAGATATTTTAAACAATGAGTAAAAATGCATGAGAAAAGTAAAGACAGAAAACAGTGGTTGCAATATAAATTCAAGACAAAATTAAGGGAATTTAAAAGATTAAACAGTCAAAAAGGATCAAGGCATGATCACAAGCATGATCAACACTGAAAATATAACAGCCGTAGATGATCGGATAAAGAAGTTGTGTTTTATATATATATATGTGTATATATATATATATACACACACACACACACACACATACATATATATAATGGAATACTACTCAACCATTAAAAGGGAAAATGGTAACATTTGCAGCAACATGGATGGACCTAGAGATATCATACTAAGTGAAATAAATCAGAGAACGCCAAATACCATATGATATCATTTATATGGGGAAATTTTTTTAAAAAGTGACACAAATGAACTTGCTTACAGAACAGAAACAGAATCAGACAGAAAACAAACTTATGGTTACCAAAGGGGAAAGAGGGGAGAGGGATAAATTAGGAATTTGGGATTTGCAGATACACACTACTATAAATAAAAAAGATAAACAACTAGGTCTTACTGTATAATACAGGAATCTATATTCAATAGCTTGCAATAACTTATCATGAAAAAGAATATGAAAAATAATATATATGTAAATGTATAACTGAATCACTATGCTGGACACCAGAAAATAACACAACACTGTAAATCAACAATACTTTAATTGAAAAAAACCTAGAGAATGTCATTCTGAGTGAAGTAAGCCAGAAAAAGAAAGAAAAATACCATATGAGATCGCTCATATGTGGAATCTAAAAAACAAACAAACAAACAAACAAAGCATAAATACAAAACAGAAACAGACTCATAGACATAGAATACAAACTTGTGGTTGCCAAGGGGGCGGGGGGTGGGAAGGGATAGTCTGGGATTTCAAAATGTAGAATAGATAAACAAGATTATACTGCATAGCACAGGGAAATATACACAAGATCTTGTGGTAGCTCACAGAGAAAAAAATGTGACAATGTATATATATATGTTCATGTGTAACTGAAAAATTGTGCTCTACACTGAAATTTGATACAACATTGTAAAATCATTATAAATCAATAAAAAATGTTTTAAAAAAAGAAAGAAAAAGAAAAAAAACCTAGAAAGTAACATGATTGTAAAGAACTTAAGTCAGAAAACTTCATTTAAAATTTTTTTCCTTCAAAAATTAAAACATAATAAAGTCCGTATAGAACACAGATTATTATTTCAGTAAAACGCAAAGCCTTTGCTATCTCAGTGTAGATTGGACAGAGAGTAAAGAATAACCATTCACGTGGTAGGTGGACACAAGGACACCAGCAAGCAAGTCCATCAAAATTGAGCAAACTATGCTAAGAACCCATCACGCAGCTCCCTCCAAGACTCAGGTATTAGAAACTTAAGGCCAATAAAATTCACTTTTCTCCAAGTTGGGTTCTTCATTATTCTCTTTCATATTCTGGAATGATCTGGCACTTGAGGACAGATGTCAGGGGGGCCCCCAAGGTCGGAACTAATTTCATAATGATACCAAGATATTAGTTATGTTAAACATGTAATGCATTCATCATTGCTATCATTGAATGAATCAGTAACTGTGTAAATTTTTCTCATTTTTAATTTCTAACCTGACAAATAGCAAAAGCTATGACCCATATAGAAAATGCAGAAAGAAAGGAAAACAGTCAAGCAAGGCAAAATAATAGCAGTTTAGCCATTAAACAAAGTCAAGGACCTTTAGTTACTCCACAAGGGCTATAGATAATATACTGAGCCATATCCTCTGAGCTGTTTTGCAGACTGAAATTCCCACCAGGTGGAGGAAGTTAACTGTATGCTGCCCGCAAGCACGCAGATCCCAGACCAGGTGGAACCAGAAGGTTGATGGTGTTGACCCTCAATTACCTCACCACCAACCAATCAGAAAAATGTCCACATACCCCACAATCCGCCTCCCTCAACCTTTTTTTAAAAACCTTTCTTGGGGGAGCTCAGTGGTAGAGGGCATGCCTAGCATGCATGAGGTCCTGGGTTCAATCCCAGTACTTCCATTAAAAAAATAAATAAACCTAATTACCACCCTCCCACCCCCCAAAAAAACCCAAACTTTCCCTGAAAGCCTTGGGAGAGTTCGGGCCTTTTAAGCACTAGCTGCCTAGACTCCTCGCTTGGCGCCCTGCAATAAACACTGCACTTTCCTTGACCACAACCTGCTGTCAGTAGATTGGCTTTACTGCGCATTGGCGAGTGGACCCAAGTTTGGTTTGGTAACAAGAACACAGCTCTTTTAATTTAAGAGACTCGGCAAAATAGTTGATTTGTTGACGCCCTCCGGAGCTAGAAAAACATTACACGCTCACACACCAAACACTGAATAACAGACACACTCATGCACACAGACACAGACAGCTTAAAGTTTTCGTTCTTCACTGTTAGTCCCTGGACAAGAGCTGCAAAAGGTACAGACAAATAAACCAGATACCCTGTGGTTTCTTGCCCAAGCTTCATTCATTCATTCATTCATTCATTCATAGATGTCACCATATGGTCAGATTAGAAAGCCAAATCCCTAATCATTGCTGCCACCGATGGGCAATAATTTGGCTGCAACAAGCCAAAAAGAAACATTTAACACACAGCTGGGCAGGCACTGTGTCCTGGCCTCGGCGTCTATTTTTCTTCACTTGACCCCTGCAAGGAGCAGGATGATATGCAGTAAAAATGTCTTTTTTCTGCACTTTTGTTATTGACTGCTGCTGGAATAGTCCTTTTAAAACTCCCCGCTTATCTCTTTGCACTCCTGCTCAAGAACCCACAGTGGCGCCCTCCTTCCTGTTATCAAGTGGACCCAGCTGATCATTTCCTCAGCTTCCATGCTCGCCAGTCATGTCTGAGAATGCATTGAGGCCATGGTGCCCACTGTGCGTCACAATCATCAAAAGCAAGGCCAGGGATGACCTCCGCTCTGAGTCTGCGTCACTGGATGGAGTTCAGGGGTCATTGGGAATGTCAGTTTTCTGAGGGCAGAGGTTTGACCTGTTTTGTTCTCTGTCCTGGCCCAGTGCCTACCACGCTGTAGAGACTTAGGTAATAAATGTCAGAAGAATGAATGAACTGACTCCCCAACCCTCAGCTGGGTCCGGAGGAAACTGAGGAACAGCATGGGGAGGCGATTGGCTCAGGGTTGAATAATGGGGGGAACCAGGATTTTACCTGGCCAGTTTCTTTCACAGCCCTCTCCTCGCGCTGCTCCTGGCAATGGTAGGTGCAGATGTGCACAACCTAGACCCCCTTTCAAGGAAACGCTGGCTGCAGCCGTCAGCTCTGCAGGGTGGCTGAGAGCCACCTTCCTGGGGTCAAGCCCAGCCTGGCCAGCCCACATCTGATGACTGAGCCAGGCAGAGATATGGTGCCCAGCGTTTCCTCCCAATGGGGGTCGCTCTGACTGGTAGCCCTGGCTCCAGAGCTCCCCCAGGGCCTTTGTAGGGCCAGTGTCCCAACTCTACTGCCCCCTCCCCATCCCACTTCCCTGCGCAGGAACCCATCCCTAACAAACATACCCCAGACTCCATCTCAAGTTCTGCTTTCAGAGAACTCATCTTGTGACACTGGCTGTCCAGCAAAGGCCTAATAAAATGTCCCAGTGATCTCAAGGGACTTAACCTGGCAGCCGCCAGGAATTACACCAGTTTGGGGAAAGCAGGTGAGTAGAATAGCTATCTTGTTCATCAGCTAAATGTCGCTGTCTGACTAGTCGAGAGGCAATTTATTTCAAGCGCACGTGAGAAAGTTGGAGGCACGCGACACAAAGCAGAAGGGGCAGGAAGTGGCTGTGTGAACTTCACTGGCGCTGGGTAGTATGAAACTTAGGGCCACACAACCAGACAGGTGGGAAGGAGGGCAAAAACCTGGGGCGGGTTTTTATTCAGAACACGTTTCCATCTGGTTCTGCGGGGATTGCAAAAATCAAAAAGCCCAAGAGAACAGCAGATGGACTGTATTTTTTGGGATCTGGGAAGTCAGGTTTCAGGGAGCTCCTGAAACGTGTAACATGCTGTGTAGCTCAAGAATCGTGTCCAACAGGTTGTTTTAGCTTAAGAAACACTCAAGAATGAAAAGTTGAAAGCGATGATACTTAGCACTTGAATGAATAATCTCTCTGATGCAAGAATGAGTAAGACTAGATCAAGCCTGTCAGGAAACTCGACCATCACTCTGGACAGATGGAGGAAACAGCCTCAGAGATTCTAGCCTGCACCTCAGTCAGTGTGGTAGTAGGAGCTTGGTGGCTTCTTTTTTATAATTGAGTGCTAATTTCTAATCATTATTGCATCATGGTCTGGGATTATGGTCATTGGAAAATTTTTTTTTAAGCTAGAGGATTTCTTGTGGTTCACTAACTGGGCAGTACACATCTTTTTTATTCTCCAATGAGGCTGAGTGAGGTGGAATTTGACCATCAGTGACTTCTCCCTTTGAATAAGCACCTGAAGATGGACTTAGGGAGAAAAAGAAAAAGCTCATAGATAAAGACAACAGATTGGTGGTTGCCAGAGGTTGGGGGGTAGGGGTGAAACAGATGAAGGGCAGGTGGAAGGATATAGCTCAGTGGTAGAGGGCATGCCTAGCATGCACGAGGTCCTGGGTTCAATCCCCAGTACCTCCATCAAATAAACAAACAAACAAACCTAATTACCTTCCCCCACACACAAAAAAAGAAAAAAAAATTTTTTTAATGGGTGAAGGGCATCAAAAAAAGGTACAAACTTCCATTTATAAAATAAATAAGTCATGGGGATTTAATGTACAGCATGGCAACTATAGTTAATAATACTGTATTTCATATATGAAAGTAAATCTTGAGTTCTCATCACAGGAAAAAAAATTGTAACTACATATGGTGATGGGTGTTAACTAGACTTATTGTGGTAATTATTTCACAATATATACAAATACCAAATCTTTATCTATTTCATTATATTTACACCTGAAACTAATATAATATTGTATGTCAATTATACCTCAATTAAAAATTTAAACATGGACCTAGGGCAGTCAAATCAAGATCTAATAGAAACTCACATAGTAAACTTATGGTTACTGGGAGGGAAGGGGGTGAGAAGGGATAAACTGGGAGTACAAGATGTGCAAATACTAACTACTATATATAAAATACTTAAAAAAACCAAATTTCCTCTGTATAGCACAGGGAACTGTATTCAGTATCTTGTAGTAACCTATAATGAAAAAGAATATGAAAACGAATGTATGTATATATATGACTGAAGGGCACGGATGGTGGAATTGTTAATAGAGGTCAAACCAGAGAAGCTGGAGTCCTGGAATAGCTCAAAATTAGATCAGAGGGTCTTAATGTTGGAATGGTTAACAGGAATCTCTATTCCTAGTCAGACCAGAGGGCCGATGATGGTGGAAACGTTTATAGAGGTCTGGGTTTGAGGTCAGGGCAGAGGGGCACCCGCAGTAGAATAGCTAACAAAAGCTCTGGGTTTTACTTGGATGCGAAGTCAGTCATGTTGGATTAGTTAAGAGACACCCATATGAGAATTCAGATCAAAGGGCGTCTTGATGGAGTAAAAGCTAACAGCGTCTGAATTTGAAGTCAGACCAGAGATGTCTTGATAACTCGAGTTCAAAAAGAGCCATACTGTATGATCCAGCAATCCCACTCCTGGGCATATATCCAGAGAGAATTCTAATTTGAAAAGATAACATGCACCCCAATGTTCATAGCAGCACTATTTACAATAGCCAAGACATGGAAACAACCTAAATGTCCATCAACAGATGACTGGATAAAGAAGTTGTGGTGTATTTATACAATGGAATAGTGCTCAGCCATTAAAAAGAATAAAATAGTGCCATTTGAAGCAACATGGATGGACCTGGAGATCGTCATTCTAAGTGAAGTAAGCCAGAAAGAGAAAGAAAAATACCACATGATATCACTCATATGTGGAATCTTAAAAAAAAAAAAAAAACAACAAAGACACAAATGAACTTATTTACAAAATGGAAACAGACTCACAGACATAGAAAATAAACTATGGTTACCAGGGGGGAATGTGGGTGGGAAGGGATAAATTGGGAGTTTGAGATTTGCAGATACTAATTATTATGTATAAAATAGATAAACGACAAGTTTCTTCTGTATAGCACAGGGAACTACATTCAATATCTTGTAGTAACCTATAGTGAAAAGAATATGATAAGGAATATATGTGTGTATATGCATGACTGAAACACGATGCTGTACAGCAGAAATTGACACATCGTAAACTGGCTATACTTCAATTAAAAAAAAAATCAAAAAAAGGCCCAGTCAGAACAGAAAACCAGTGATGATGAGATTTTAACCAGAGGCCCAGATTCAAGGTTGGATCAAAGAGTCACCAGAATTTCAGTTCCAGGTAAGACCAGAGGCATACTGATGGTGGTGTGGTCAAGAGTTCCAGAGCTGATGTCAAATTGGAGGCACAGTGATGACAGACAAGTTAACAGAGGCCCAAATTTGACCAATAAGCTTATTTTTTATTACTTGCTCTTTATTTCACCTTGGGTTGTAAGTCAAGAAAAAGTATCATGAAGATGAATTTAAAGCAGAATGTAGTAACTAACATTAAAAAGAAAGAGTGCCAACTCTGCCACCTCAAAATTTCACAAGGAGGAAACCCCCAAAATTGTGTATAACAACATCCATGATCAGCTGTCTTGGATCCGGATGCAATAAAGAACATGACGAAGTGTGAAGACGATGTTAGAGAAAACTAAGGGTCCCCCCAGATGATCCTGCCCACCCACTGACCTTAGTTGAAACCGAGCATCTTTTCGGTGTTGCATACTGTGCAGAAAAAGAGTTAACACAGCAGACCTGAACCGCTCTCCTTGGAAAGGCCTGCATCAAGGTAGGCCCTTGGCTGGCGTCTGGAAACTTCGATTCCGGGATGACTCCCACCACTCTCTAAATGATGACAGTGCCTGGACTGTTTGTGTGAGCACTGTGGTATATGCGGAACTCCTGCTTTCCTTCAGGGAGCCTGGAAGTTGGGTATTTGCCAGGCAGGGGCTGCCTACGTGACCAGCCCCCAGTGGAAACCTTGGGCGCTAAGTCTCTAATGAGATTCCCTGGCTGGCAACATGTCACATGTGCTGTCGGTACCCAGGACTGGGGGAATTTGGTGCATCCTGTGCGACTCCACTGGGAGAGGACCCTTGGAAGCTTGTGCCTGGTCTCCCCTGGACTTAACCCCTTATCAGCCGTGTATACAACCATATGCTGATACTGAGAGTCCTCCTCGCAAAACATCGAGTCTGGGTGGTCCTGGGGAACCTCTGACACACATACATACGTGATCTTGACCATGAACAGTCCAGATCTCTGATGTCCCTATTGCATCACCATTTACCTTAAGGTCTTGTCAGATGGAAGGTCCAGGTAGAAACGCTTCTGGCTGCAAGTAACCTCACTGTCCAGTAATAGTGGCTTGAATGAACAAGAGGTAACTTTCCACCCGCTACAAGACCGCTGGTGGTAGTTCAGCAACTCAGCAATGTTGGGCCCAGCTGAGGTGCTGTGACTCTGAGGACTGACCCTGTGGTCTCAAGACGGTAGCTACACTTCCCACTGAAGCCTCTGGACGTGGCAGCCTACGGAGCTGGTGGGGAGGGAGCAGCTGAAGCAAGAGCCTCTTTGATGTCCTGACAAGCTTGACATTTCCTGGTGACTCGGGTCACTGACAAGGGATTTGGGTTCTCCATCTCCGTCTATACACCCAAATTTTCTCTCCATGCTTAGGGCGCCTGTCAAATATTGAACATTATTCTGCGCTCTCTGAGCTGTTCCAGGCCCTGAATTTGGGCCCTGGGTGGGCATGGGAAAAGCTAGGGGTGGCTGGGGTTTCTCTGCGGTGGAGAGGTTCTCCATCCCCTGCGCCCACCAACACGAACTGCCACCTCAGCCTTAGGGCCTCTGGTTGCTCTGCACCACTGGCCTGATGCTCTAAGTCCTCAACACCCCTGCTCCCTGCTTGTGGAAAAGAGGTGTTGGGCCTCGGCCTCCCTGAGGAGCTAGCAGAGTCCTGCAGACTAACAGGTGAAAGCACTGGGTTAGAAGCCAGCAGTCCCTACCTCAGCTCCTCCGCTGCTGCCGCCCTGGTGCAAGTCCCCACCATGGCCTGCCTCCATGTCTCTGGACGGACCCCCCTGCTCCCGCTCCCCACCCCCAGGCTGTTCTTTTCACAGTACCCAGAGGGGTCCTCTTCCAACCAAGTCAGATCACATCCCTACTCTCTTTAAAATGGTCCGGTGACTCACCCCTCACTCAACCAAAAAGCCTAAGTTCTCACTGTAGCCCCCAAAGCCTTCCAGGATCAGGCCTGTTCAAGTTCATCTCCCACCAAACTCTGATCCAGCCACATTGGCCTCTACGGCGGCCCTTCTGGCACACTCCAGCCTCAGGACCTTTGCACTGCC
Organism: Camelus dromedarius; assembly: GCF_036321535.1. Taxonomy (NCBI): domain Eukaryota; kingdom Metazoa; phylum Chordata; class Mammalia; order Artiodactyla; family Camelidae; genus Camelus; species Camelus dromedarius. The sequence continues at coordinate 77,753,814 of NC_087472.1, forward strand.
TTTTCTCTGCCTCTAATTTTCTTCTCCCCGCTATGCTATGGCTCCCTCTCTCACTTCGTGCAGTTCTCTGTTTAAATCTCAGTCAGAAACGTCTTCCCTGATCACGACACCAAAAAGAGCCCAATGTCCCCCAACCCTGAAGTTCTATCTCCTGTCCTTGCTTTTTTCCCACAACACTCATCTTTAGCTGACCTATTATATATTTGTATTATCTACCTGCCCCCACTAGAACGTAAGCCCCATGAGGGCAGGGATTTCTGTCAGTTTAGGCCACAGCTGTACCTTTGGTGCCTAGGACAGTTCCTAGCACACAGTAGGTGCTCAGTATTGTCTGTCCAGTGCAGGGCTGTGTGAAACACTCAAAGTGGTGCCTCTGACATGATAGACGTTCATAAGTGGTTGCTGAATGAATGAATAAATCAATGCATGAAGGCCTGAATGAGAAGGGGAACCCCGTTCCATCTTGGGTCTGAGAGCTGCCCTCTCCCCTATCCCACCCCTAGTGGACCTGGGAGCCTGCCGTCAGCACAACCACAGGAACTTTATTTACAAACACAAGGCTGGGGCAGGAGGTGGGTGGAAGGTGGATGGTGGCAGGGCTGGAAGTCTACTTCTGCTCACGCCTCCAGACGATGACCATGCCGCTGGCGTCACTGGAAGCCAGCAGGCTCTCGTCACAGTTGAAGCTGACGTCCAGCACGGGTGCGCTGTGGCCCTGCAGCTTGTTGACGGCGGCCTTGGCTGCCCGCTCCACATCAAAGAAATGCACGCACATGTCCTCGCTGCCCGTCACTGCCCGGGTGAGAGGAGAGGCCATCGGGGGTGTTGTGGGAGGCAGTGGGGTGCCCTGCACGGGAAGTCTCTAAGGTGTCTTGAGGTGTTGAGGGATTTGTGTCCAAGTTGTGAGGCCCCATGGCTGGGGTGGGGGGCTCTGGGGTGGACCATCCCTAGACGGGAGGTCACCTCGCTGTTGTGGCTCTGTGTCCAGAGTGTGAGGTCTCTGAGCTCCTTGGGGGTTGGGGAGGGGGTCTGTGTCTCAGACTGAGGTTTCTGGTCTGTTGGGGGGATCTGTGTTCAAAATGTGAGGTTGCTGGGGCGAGAGAGTTCTCAATGTGCAGGAAGTTAGGGCATCAGGGTGTCATATCTGAGCCGGATCAGCACCAGCCCTGGTCCATGCCCCACCCAACCCCCCACCGCCTTGATGCCCCGACCCCAAGGGACTCACCCACACAGGCCCCCTGGCGGAAGGACATGAGGGGGCAGAAGATGCTGCGTACGGGGTGCGAACTCTGCTCAATGGGAAAGCTTCTCTTCAGCTGCAGGGTCCCCTCGTTGTCCACCACCCTGAGAGGAGGAGGAGAGCAGGTGAGGGCACAGCCTTGGCCCCAGAGAGGGACGAATGGTGGGCCAGTCTGTGTCCCCACCCCTGTGCAAGGTTCATAAGATCCACTTTTGAGACGACTGTGTAAACCTCTGAAGTGTGGGCTGGTGTGTGATTTACTGACGGTTTGGAAGCGGTACCTGCTGATGGAAATGGGAAGCCTCTGCAGTTTAATTCACTAGTTTCTCTTTCTCAGGGTCCCTAAGAGAGCTGGGCATTAGGATGGGCACAAAGAGAGAAAACGGCTGGCCAAACCATGGCACCCCTGCACTGTGGAATACCACACATGGCCATTCAAAGCGATGAAGCCAAGCTGCTGCAGGTGACCTGCGGCATTTCCACAGGCAGCACCTGGGGAGAAAAGCATTCCTGCGGGCTGCCCTGGCTGAGAACTGCATTTTGGTAACATGATGTGTAAGTGAGTAGGGATAGTAAACTCCCTGCTTAAAAGAAAAAAAAGGAAGAAAAGCAGGTCCCTGCTCTAAGGGGGGCTCTAGTCTATTTCATGGCTCAGTTTGCTCATCTGTAAAATGGACATGATGACAGCACCCACCTCTCAGGGTTGTTGTGACAATTAAATGAGGTGCTACGTATAAAGGTGCTCTGAACAGAGCCTGGCCCCAGGAAGCGTTACGTATGTGCTAGCAACTGCTATTACTGTGTTATTATTACTGCTCCTATTTTTATTTTATTTTTTGTGGGAGGGAGGTAATTAGATTTATCTATTTATTTATTTATTTAATGGAGGTACTGCGGATTGAACCCAGGACCTCATGAATACTCTGCAGGCACTCTACCACTGAGCTATACCCTCCCCCCTACTGCTCCTATTGCTATCACAATTCTCATGTTATTATTATTATTGCCATTATTACTATTACTACTACTACTAGTATTATTATTAGGAGACCAGACTTCTGCTCAGTGAAATTAACCTCCACCGCTTAGTCTGCTGGGGAGATGGGGCTCTCGTCCCGGTCTGATGGACACGGCAGGCCCCCCAATCTCCAGGCGGCCCAGAAGGGAGACCCACCTATAGAGCAGCAGCTTGTTGAGGCAAGCGTTGATGAGCAGTGAGGGGTCCCGGGCCTCGCGGCTGACCCAAGAGCGGGCGGAGATGCTGGTCACCGGGCTGCCCTCGTGCACCACCAGACGCTTGGCTTTGGTCAGCTTCCCTGTGGCGGCAGAGGGAGGGAGGGGAGGCAGAGGTAAGGGCGGGAGCTCCGTACTGGGTGGGGTGTGCGCAAGCGCCCTGATGCCGGCCTTGGACCTGCCTACCTGTGGCCATGTCGAAGAGAAAGGAGAAAACACTGCCGCGGTCATCGCCCGCCCAGAGCAGCCGGCCAGGGGCATCAAAGGACAGAGCAAGGACTCGGCCTGTCAGCTTGCTAGAGCCACCCTTCACCTTCTTGCCCGTGGAGATGTTCATGACATGCACGTTGTGCTTGGCATTCCCTACCTGTGGGTGAGACCCATATACCATCACCCTGTTCCCAGCCAGTCCCTCCTTGAGTCTGACCACAGAGGGGCTGCTGTTGATTGGGCTGGTGGATCCCTATCAGACTCTAATCACAGTGAGGCTGGGCCGGGAGGTGAGGTGGCCCAGGCCTGTGATCCTTCTGAGCTAGCCTCTCTTGCAATCTGACCGGAGTAGACCAGCTGCTCCCAGGACTAAGGGGGCCTGCCTGGCCCTTCTGGGAGCCTTGACTATACTGGGGCGGCAGCTGCTGCTGTAGCTGAGAGGACCCCAGAGCACAAGCTCACTTGGCCAGCTCCCCCTACTCCCCGCTCAGGGCCAGGCCAGACGTTTCATTTCTGTCCCCTGCCCTCTGACTCTCTTTATCCAGGGGTTGGACCACCGTGAAGCTGCCACTGAGACAAGACGAGGTTTCCAACTAGTAATCCTGCTCCCCAACCAACAGCCTCTGCAGTAGGAAAACAGTAGGACTACTGCTAATGGGACCATGACCCGATCCCCTGACCACCCCTCGAACCCCTGGAGTCTACCACAGTGAGGCCATCCCAGACCAAGCAACCCCCGCTGTGCCCTGTTTCCCTGACTCTGACCACATGAGGACTGCAGCGATGGACTAGAGGGGATCCCCTTATACTGACTCCCTGTGAGAGCCCTCCTAGCCTGGCATCCCACCCTTGGCGCATGGACCCCCTGGAGCCTGACCACAGTGAGGTTGTTGTTGACCGGCTGGAAGGTGCAGCAGAGCAGTTCGGCGCTGTCGGGGTCAGGGATCTCCCGGATACAGCGGCCGTCCTCAGAAGCCCAGATGCGCATGGTGGCATCGAGCGAGGTGGACACAAGGATGTCATTGGAGAGAGACCAGGCGAAGTCGGAGACACCGCGGGTGTGGCCCCGCAGCACGCGGAGCACAGTGGGCGGGGCGGGCACCAGCTGGCACAGGGAGATACTACCATCGAGCGAGCAGCAGGCCAGGCGGTGCCGGTCGTCATTGGCGAAGCGCACCCTGGGGACTGCAAGGCCAAGAGGCTGTTTGTGAGAGTCGGCATGCTCACCGGGTGCTTTCATCTATAGAAGGTCTCATGTGTGAGCTGGGGACCGGGACCCACTGCACCAGGTACAGTAGCCTCTGCAAAGGGCTTTCCTTGGCTGAGAAAGGGAGCTGGGACCCCAGAAGACCCTCTGCCAAAAGCTCCCTAAATCTTAGCAGATATTTTATGGATTACAAATGACTTCTGCAACTTGACAAGGCTTCTACATCTCAGTGAGTGCTTTATGGTTACCAAGGTCTTCATGGACATAGAAAACAAACTATGGTTACCAAAGGGGAAAGGGGTGGGGAGAGGGATAAATTAGGAATTTGGGATTAACAGACACACATCATTACTATATATAAAATAAATGAACAAGGACCTACTGTATAGCACAGGGAACTATATTCAATTTCTTGTAATAAGCTATAACAGAAAAGAATCTAAAAAAATATATGTATGTATATGTATAACTAAATCGCTTTGCTGTACACCTGAAACTACATTGTAAATCAAATACACTTCAATAAAAACATTTGGAAAAAAACCACAATTACCAAGGTCTTGGCGGTGTGCAAAACCCACTTTGCAAGGGGGATTTCTCTACAGCAAAGGCTTTAAACTTGTCTGAGAGACTTAGGACCCCAGAAGCCTTCTGAAAAGTGCCCTTTTAAGCTGCTGAGCCCCTTTATGGTAGACAAAGCAGCCAAGACTTTACAGATCATTTTGCAGTGGGCTTTTACGTTTGTGAAAGGTTTGATGGATAGGAATTCCTCCGTTGGAGGTGGGTTCAAGATTCTGTGTTCCCAAAAAGGATGGACAGGGCGGCTCTCACAGTTTGGACAAACATGTGGCATGGACCCTCCACCCACTGGCTCACCTGCCTCATCCACGTGCTGGTCAAAAACATGGTACATGCCCGCAAAGGCGTAGTTCTCGCTCAGCGATGTGTCCCCAGCCATGGCTCGACTTGCTTCTGCCGCTGATGTGGGCACCACACTGCCGGGGGGCCTAGGCCCCAACAGGAGTGAGGGGTGAGAGGAGGTAGGTACTAGCGTTGGGCCTGCTGTTGCCCCACGGCACCCCACCTCCTCACAGACCCCACCCTCAGCTGCCCCTAGTACGTACCTGTCCTCATAGACTGCACGGTTCATCTGTGCCTGCAGCTGGTAGGAGCCTCGGCTAACAGAACGGCGATGCCCACGGGCGCCCAGGGCCCGAGGATCATCCTCAAAGTCCTGCAAACAGAAGGAGGGGGACACACCTTGAAAACAGCCCTCAAGAACCTATGAGGTCTGGAGTCTTCAAAATATAGCCAGAACTAGATCCCCTCTCACCCCTTCTACTGCCCCCACCACTGCCTGGACTCCTGTGGTAGCCTCTGCACTAGTTCCCCTGCTCCTGCCCTTGCCCTGCTCAGCAGATACTCAACAAACCTTCTCTCAACAAGGAATGAACACTCTTTCACCAGAAACACTCAGCTTAGTCTCTTGCCTCATTCAAGTCTCAGCTCAACTGTCACCTCCTCAGAGAGGCCTTCCCTGATTGCCCCCATCAAAAAGAGCTTCCCTCTGTCCCACCAGTCCTGTTTCATCCCCCAAGTCTGCTTTAATTTTTCCATGTTAGCACTTCTTGCTACAAGCCATGATAGTTATTAACCTGTTTATCTGGCTTGCTGTTTATTGACCTACTTATCTTGTTTATTGCCTGTTTACTGATTTATCTCATACGATATCTCTTTCTGCCCTCCGCTTAGCCTAAGAGCCTAGAATAGTGCCTGGCACAGAGCAGGCACTTAACAAGTCTGTTGAGTGAATGGATATGAAGGAAGGTGGTTAGTATCGCAGGAGGCGTGGGGGAGGAGGAGCTCACCTCCATGCGGTCAAGGGTGGTGCGGCTGCTGCGGACGATGCTGTTGCTATAGGCACGAGCACTGCCTGGCTCAGATAGGGGCCCGTAGCGCTGGCCTAGGAGCTGCCCACGCAGCCTCAGGTACTGCCGACGCAATGCTGGAGGGTGCCCAGCCTTGGCATTCTCCCGCAGTAGCTGGCTGCGCCGTCGGATATACTGCGTCCGAAACTGTGGAAACGTTGGTGTGCGGTACGCGTTGTACCTGCGATGGCACGAGGCAAGGCGGGCAGCAGGCACAGGACAGAGGGAGTCCAATCAACTCACGCGATAGGGAAGGAGAATGGGGTGTGTGGCAGGGAAGGGTTAGGATGGCAAGTGATTAGTAGTGGTGGTGGGGGTCCCTCTGGTGCCGTGATGAGGATGAGTCTACATCATTAATGGGCAGGGCAATGAGGTCAGTGTGGGGACCGTGGAGGCCGTCTGCAGCTTTGGTGGAGTTGGGAGGGGGTGCCCAAGTCAATGTAAACAACAGGAGAAGCCAGTCTGACATGATGATGGAGATTAGTGTGGGACAATGGTGGGAGTCAGTACAGGATGGCGACTGAGTCAGACTGGGGAAGTGATGGTGGTAAGAGCAGTCTGGGAAGCAATGGTGGGGAACAGGATGTCACCAGCCTGGGCTCCATCACCCCCTCCCAAAGGCTCCAGTAACACAGCCTCTTTGCGCATGCCTATAGGTGACGGAATTTTCCTAGCAGGCTCTTTAACGACCCTCTTTGGTCAGCCATTCTCACCGCCGGCAAGCCCCCACACCCTGCTATTGCGCATGCTCAACTCTGGCAAGCCCACTCAGCCACATAAGGCAAGTTCTCCGCCCAGCCTCACTTATCGCCATTGCGCATGCACCACAGTAACTTCCGCTCCCACGAGCTCCGACCCCACGCCTCACCTCGCGTCTACTGCTAAGACCTGCTGCCACACCGCGGCCATTCCCCGGCCTCCTCTTCCGGCGTGTCCGCCCGCGGGAGCCTGCAGGACAAGGGCTTGGAATGTCAGCGTCTCAACTAAAGCGATCTAGTTCCGCCCCTTCCGCCAGGCGATCATTGCCATAGACACTGAGTCCCTCCATGCCAGGATGTCGCGAAATCCCACCCGGCTGTTAGCATGGCCATCACCCCAGCCCTGCCCTTCCCGGGCAGTGCCCGGGTGACTCACAGCCGCGATTCAGACCTGACCCCGCCCCTCCCAGGTAGCCATAGCAACGCCCCTCCTCCTCCCCGCCTAGCAATCCTTGTTGGCATTCCCACCCAGCTCGCCCCCACCTCCCCCCGCCTTCCCTTCTCGGGGCCAAGAGCAGGGCCCGGGATCAGGGGCCACCTCCGGGGCTGCCTCCGGCTCTTGAGGCTCCCGGGGCGGCCCTGAGACCAGTGTCACCCTTTCCTTCTCTCTTCTCCCTCTCTCTGGTTCCAAGCAAGATGGCCGCCTGCTGCCAGGAAGAACTGCCAAGCGCAGAGCAAATCGATAGGAATCCTTAGGGCGTGGGAGAATCACGCAGGCGCATTAAGGGCCTCTGGCACAAGGCTGGAAGCTCCGCCTTTTAAATTCTATACACCCCAGTCCCTAATAGCACTTTTTGTGTACACATGAACAACGTCCAGGAGCCACAGGGACACGGGCGAGTGTGCAGATCACTCACTGAAAATCAGAAATATGACTTTCTTTAGAGTGGTATAAGATGCTTTTTTAGCACAATCTTAACCAAGCAAGATTTGAAGTGCAGAATGAAAAATCATCACACATGCGAAGGCCCCTAGAAAGTTCTCCAGTTCTTAGGTGACTGATGGACCTTCAGACACCCCGGGGATGAGAACAGTCCTTTCTGTGTGTCTGTGGTGGGGTGGGGTGGGTGGGCTTGGATGCTCCCCGGAAGCTTGGTCTGGGCATGAGTCTCTAAAGGCAGAAGACGTAATTAGGCACAACACAGGCTTTAGGGTTTGGATCCCAGGAGGCTATCTGAATCATCCTTATTTCAACTCCAACAGGAAGCTGCATCTCTCCATCTTAATGTGATCAGGACACACAACGTACAAGGTTGGAATACGAGGTTTAGTAGCTTCCTATTGGATTTTTTTTAATTGAAGTATAGTCAGTTTACAATGTTGTGTCAATTTCTGGTGTACAGCATAATAGTTCAGTCATACATATACATACATATATTTGTTTTCATATTCTTTTTCATTATAGGTTACTATAAGATATTGAATATAGTTCCCTGTGCTATACAGTAGAAACTTGTTTATCTATTTTATATATAGTATTTAGTGCTTCCTACTGGATCTTAATATCAACTGACACAATTCTCAAAACTGTTATTTTTCACACTATTTTTATAATAAATACAATAATCTGGACAATATTTTTAAAGCCACCTGAAAAGAGACACAGCCAAAACTCTATTGCAACCTTGTGTTCTAACAAAAATAGACCACACTGTATTGTACTGACTTAACATCTCCCTTCTTCATGTAACTAAGCTATGGGTGTCTTTTCAGGATATTGACCCCTTTTGTGTTTCATGATTGCTAAAGGATAAACTATTTCACTGCACAAACCATTAACATTTATTGGACAATGTACTGGATACTGTTCAAGGTGACTTACATGTATTAATCCACTGAAACCTAATAACTGAATGTTGTGGATCCCATTACTATCCTCATTTTACAGATGAGGAAATCTGAATCCCAGAAAGTTCAAGGGTGACATTTTGTTGAATTGGACCCCTATTTCTGACCAACCAGCCCTGGGTTTACAGTTGGCCCATGAACACCATAGGTTTGAACTGTGTAGGTCCACTTATACAGGGTTCTTTCTTTTCAATAACTGTTACAGTACTACACCACCCATGGTTGGTTGAATTTGCAGATGCAGAACCACAGATACAGAGGACCGATTATGGGATTTGAGCACTCATGGATTTTGGTATCCACGGCAGGTCCTGGGACTAATCCCCCACAGACACTAAGGAACAACTGTATTTCCCAGTTCCTTTTTTTGCCATAAAGGATATGATCAATGCCTTTCCCATTCACCTTGATCCTCCCTGGACAGAACCCTGCCCCTCATCCCACCATTCAGCTTCCAAAGAAACACGATGGGAAGAAATCAGAGGAGAGTCAGGGGTCCCAGGGAGATTTACTGTCTCACTGCCTGAATTGGTTTTTTTGTTGTTGTTTTTACAATATTCATGTTAAAATTTCAAAAATTATTTTAAAAACCTTATTCATATACAGCTATATATAAGATACTAGATAAAACAACCTAATGAGGGTGGTCATAAGTAAGAATTAGCCATTAATGCATAGAAAGAGTTCATAATGACACCTGCTGTGTGAACATTTGCTGTCGTTCCAGGAAGCAGTACTTTTCAGAAGGCAGTATAACTTGGCCACTGCCACAGGCTCTGACAAGTAGGAGCTATGTGGTCTTGGGCAGGTCACTTAACCCCTTTGTGACCCAGCCTCATCTGAAAAAAAAAAAAAAACTGCCTCATAGAGTTAGAGTGAGGACTCAATGAGTTAATATTTGTAAAGCTTACACTAGCATCTGGGACAGAGGAAATATCCACTAAATGCTGACTACTGTTAGTTGTTTTAAAAACTTTTCCCAATAACAGATTCATCTGCCAGAGGTAAATCTGGGGCAGAAATTATGTGAATTAGAATGACCACAGCCACCTCTTGTATTTCTGTCCTCTGCATTTTTTTCAATTTTTAGTTTTAAACACTTACACACTCTTATTGGATTAAAAATGGGTTTTGAGCAACAAGCTGATGACAGAAGGTCTTTTCAGTTTGCTGGGAGCTTAGAGAGAAAGGGGCAGAATTTATGTGCATGAATGACACGTCGGGGTTGGGGGAGGCCTGGATGTATTAAGTAACCAGAAACAGCTTCTGGAGGTTGTGAATGACCTTGGTTACAATCATGACATCTAAAAACGCTCAAGTCCATGTGGGACACAAGTTCCACCCACTCTCACAGAATCTAGGGCTATTTTACAGTCAGAGTGACAGCTGAGGGTCCTAGCCAAATGAACAACAAAAACAGATTGGGATAGAAAAGACAGGTAAGCCAGAGCTGTTTGAAGATAAAGCCACATCACAATAGTAACTTAAGTGATGGCAGAAACAGGTAAGGGCAGTGTCTTTTTTGGACTCCTTTCTTCATGGTGCCTCCTGCCTATATGGCCCCCAGAGCTTACACCTGCAAAAGCGAGCACTGAACCACAGTGGCTGTGTCTGCTTTTCATTACAAACACAGGCTGAAATGAAACCTGAAATTGGGCCCCATCCTCAGGAACTAAAAGAAGCATAATTCGAGGGAAAGCCTGGGTGGCTTGGGGTGACAAGGGTGTGCTGAGAATCAAGGCCAGAGAGCGATATGGGAGGACACTTGGAGCTGAGGTTGTAACTAACTAGTGTGCAGATACTGAGTCCTTGTTCACTTATCTCATCTCTGAAGTTTCTTCCTAAATGGGACAAGTGGGGGTTGGAACACAAGATCATAACTTAAATTTGACCATTTCCTGGTGGGAAAACATTTGCCTCTGAAGCCAGAGCGCTCACAATTCCCAAAGTTTTTTTTTTTAAGTGGGGGTACTGGGGATTGAACCCAGGACCTCGTGCATGCTAAGCACACACTTTACCACTGAGCTATTACCCACCCCCTCCAAAGCCTTAATGGTGACAACTCTCCATGGCATGAGTCAGAACCCAATTCCTGCATTTGGGAAGAGCCTCACAGACCACTTGAGCAGCCTCCAGCAAGTTGCAAGAGCAAGCCAGCCTTCTAACAAATATTTATCAAGTCCCTACTAGGTGCCAGGCACTGGAGAAACAGCAGGAACTCTAAACAAATGGCCCCCTGCTCTCATGAAGTTGCCATTCTAGCCGGAAAGATGCATGATAAATACAATCATTTTAAAAACGGACATTCACTATCATTAAAATAGTAGTTTGGTTAGCGTTTCTGAGCAGTGAGGGAAGAGAGGGAGGGATGAGAAATAAATTTAAGCTGCAAACTGAATGAAAGGGAACCAGATACACAAAGCTCTGGACACTGGGTAAGACCAGTGAGGCCAGTCTGTGACTGATTCAGAGGAGAAATCACTTCACGGGGCTAGAACTGGAGTCACTTTGCTCTTAAGAGCTCCATTCCATCTAACCAGTGAGTGACTAGGGGCCTGAGCAAGACCAGACTGTAGGTTTGGTACCTCAGTCCCAGATGATATAGCAAAATGGGCAAGGCCCTTGATTGTTCCCATTTTTCCTGCTAATAGACTGAACTACCTCTAGCTGCTTTTCAAATGTGAAGCCACCCTTGCTTTCCTGGGATGAGCCTCACCTGGTTTTGGTGACAGCCTGCATTTATCGAGCTCTTACTACATCTATCTTATGGAACTGTCACAACAGCCCTAATGAGGTAGGTGTGACATTTAGCTCCACTTTGAAGATAAGGAAAGTGAACCCTGGAGGGGTTTACTGCCCGTGGCCACAGATGCAGAAAATATCAGAGCTAGCATTTGGACCCAGGCATGAAGTAGAACTGGACTAGGTTTTCTTATCCTGAACACCAGAAACCACCATCCCCTGGTAACCGGTCAGCAGTGTTGACAGCGGTACTCCATCCCTCTCTCACCTCTCTGTATGGCCCCTGCATCGAGTCCCAAATCAATTTCCACTGGTACATCCTCCCTGAAATCTACAGCGGCTCCCAGCTGCTGTGAGGAGAAGCCGGCTTCTTTGGCCTCCTCTCCAGCTTTGTCCCTTGTTGCTCTTACTCTATCTGGTTATGTTCCAGTCACACTGGCTTTCTTGCACATCCTTTTAAAATTGCACAAACTGTTCCCAAGATCTGGAACACTGTCTTCTGTGCACTCAAACACTTCTCATCCTACAGTAATATTACTAATGACAAGCACTCTGTGCCACGCACTGTTCAAAGCATTTTACGGAGAAAACCTTCTTTAATACTCACAACCACCCTATGAAGTTGGTAATATTATCATCCCATGTCACAGATTGGGAAATGGAAGCAAAGACACGAAGTAAACAGCCCAAGGCCACGTAGCAAGTAGGCGATGGAGTTAGATTTACACCCAGGCCACCCGGCTCCAGAATCCTTGCTCATAACCACTACACTATTTAATATCAGTTCCTGAATTACTTTGTATGAGGTCCTCCAGTGCGGATTCAGAACAATTTCTTTCTCTCTCACCCCCTTCGTTTAATTTGTCAAGCGGATCCTGTCAATTCCTTCAGAATTTATCCAGAATCCACGTCCACTGCTGCCACCACCATTGCTGATCTGGACCAGGACAGTGGCCTTCTCATGGCTTCTGCCCTCGTTGCCTCCCTGTCTGTCCTCACAGCAGCCAGAGGGTCCTGTTACAACCCAAGTCAGCCCACAGCCCTCCTCTGTTCAGACCCCTGCTGCATCTCTCTCAGAGAAAAAGCCCAAGTCATCCCCATGGCCAGTGAGGCCCTACGGGACCAGGCCCCGTCACCTCTCTGGCCTCACCTCCTGCCACTGGCCCTCCTGCACACTATGCTCCCGCTGCACTGACCTTCTTGCTGTTCCTCATATACACCAAGGAATCTCCCACCCCAGGGCCTTTGCACTTGCTTACTTTTCCTTCTGCCTGTAATTCTCCTCTTCCAGATGTCATGGAAAGGGAAGGCTGAGAGATCTGGCTGGTATAGAAATGTGCCATCGTTCCATTCAGGTGTTTGCTACTTACCTAGACGGCAAAAGCAAGAGTTGCCACAGATGCCAGCTCATGTCCCTCGTGCAGGGTAACACAGAAACAAAAAGGGGCCAGATAACTGCAGCATGGATAGTAGGATACCGTGTTGCCGAGGAGCTAGGATATGCTAAGCAGTTTGATAACCTTAAGTCAGAGAAGAGAAGTAACAGAAAGCCTCATACCTCACTGGGAACTCGGGAGATGAGAAATCGTCTCATGACAGCCTATTTGGTAGACAGGGAGGTGAACGAGAAATGGCCTTGTAGCTGTTCCTCACAAGCCTCTCGTGCTCTGTGTTCCAAGGATCACAGGGCGTTCTGCCAATACTTAGATCAGCTTGCCTACGTCGCCTATGCGGAAACGTGCTAGGCGGCCAGAGCGCTGTGGCGGAACAATTCCCCTACCATTCTTCTTCTAATTTCAAGTCTCTGCTGTAAGGTCACCTCCTCTGAGTCATCTTCCCTAACCACCCTGTGTAAAACGGCGCATCCCATCACTCTCCATGCCCCTGGCTTTATTTTCCTTAATGCCAACATTACATTACACATCACTTTATTACTTGATCATCCATAGACCCCAAAACGTGATTCCCAAGGAAAGAAATTTGTCACATCCATTGTTTTCCTACCATTATTATCTGGCACACATAACAAACTCTTCTTAACATTGACTATGTCTAACTACCTGACACTGTTCTGGGTGTTCCCCACGTCTTAACTCATTTAATGCGTTTTATCCCCATTTTACCCACAAGGAGACAGGTTTCTAAGAGATCCTGGCTTTTTCAGGAGATAAAGCAGGACCTCTGGTGCTGGGCAAAGGAATGGTCCCTTGGCCTGGAGGAGCCAGAGGGGTCCCGAGGACTGTGATTGGGGAGCAGAAGCAGGAAGGGGTTCTGGGACCAGTATCTGGAAAATATCAAGGAATGTCAGATGTCAAGTAGAAGCTAGCAGTTTGGGGTTTCTTGAGGCCCTTGGAGTAGAAATGCCTGCAACTTTGGAGAAGGCTTTGGGGACCAGGGGCAGGTCAGCAGGAAACATTAGACAGCTACCCACCTCCCACACCAATGGAGAGGTCTAACAAACCACACCTCTAACACTTTTCTTTTGAACATTTATTATGGAAAACCTCAAACTTACAATAGTACTGATATAATGAACTTTCATGCATCTATCACCCAGGTCCAACAATTGTAAAACACACTGCATTTTCTAAACTTCAGGCTCCATAAGCATTTGAGTGGTTTGGGGTCAGCTGTCTTTGTTAAAATAAACTAGGAAACATCAGGGCATTTTGCACATTTCATTCATCAAATCTTTCCTCCACTTAAATAGACAAATGGGTGGACTGGATCCCAAAGAAGAAAAATGTACTTCTTACTATGGATTATTGGTCATAAAGTTTAAAAAATAGAGACTGCAAATTCTGTGCTCAGATGATTTAAGTACAAAAAGTAAAAAACTCCCAGTTTTTACTTCAAGGGAGCTTAAAGTTGAGTTTAAAAATTTGACTGAACAGCATATTAGAAATGTTTATGCAGAACAGTGCAACGGATTGTTTTTTAACAATTTAGAAGCCTTAACTTTCTCTGTGCTTTCACTGGTATGTTGAAACCCACGTCCCATGGACTCTAGGACAGCTCTCCATAACCAAACAAACACTAATATTTTCTGCAGTACATTGTATGCATATTCATACAAAGTGGGAAAAATAAAAATTATGAAGAGCTTCAGGTCTTGTCACCAAATTTGAAAAAAGACCACTTCTGGTTTTTCAGATCTCTGTGCACTTTGGACTATGAGGAATCATGGTCCTTGTCAGCCTGGAGAGGGTTGGAGGGGGTGGAAGAGGAATGCATCTGGGCAGGGAATGTGGCACGTCCTGTCTCCATAAGCAGGAGTGGAAGGAACACTGCCTACTGTTATCTAATGTTTTTTACATACCTGAATTATTTAAAAATTTTTTTGAGTTTTTCTACACCCACAAATCCAGAACGTAGGGCAAGGTGTGGGTATCACAGACGTACCCTGTTCTCAACATGTCACATCTATTTATTTATTTATTGAAGTATAGCTGATTTAAAACAGAATAGATAAACGAGATTATACTGTTTAGCACAGGGAAATATACACAAGATCTTGTGGTGGCTCACAGCAAAAAAAAAATGTGACAATGAATATATGTATGTTCATGTAGAACTGAAAAATTGTGCTCTATGCTGGAAGTTTGACACAACATTGTAAAATGACTATAACTCAATAAAAAATGTTTTAAAAAATGCTGCGTTAGTTTCTGGTGTTTGGCAGGGATTCAATTATACATATATACGTATATATATTTTCATTACAGGTTACAAGTCATTGAAAATACCCATTGAATATAGTTCCCTGTGCTATACAGGACCTTGTTTACCTATTTTGTATATAGTAATGTGTATCTGCTAATCCCCAACTCCTAATTTATCCCTCTCTCCTCCTTCCCCTTTGGTAACCTAAGTTTGTTTTCTGAGTCTGTTGGTTTTATAAATTCATGCCGTTTTTTTAGATTCTACTTACGAATGATAAATTACGTCTTTCTTACTTCACTTAGTATGACAATCTCTAGTTTCATCCCTGTTGCTGCAAATGGCAGTATTTCATTTTTCTATGGCTAATATTCCATTGTGTATATACATATCTTTACCCAATCATCTGCCATGGCTAAACATGTCATCTAATAGCCCTCTGCATGGTGGACACTACAATTTTTTTAAAAAATTAGGTGGTGGTGGGGAGTAATTAGGCTTTTATTTAACAGAAGTACTGGAGATCTAACCCAAGACCTTGTGCATGCTAACCATGTGTTCTACCACTGAGCTCTACCCTCCCTGCTATTGTACAGTGGACACGATAACTCCCATTTTGCACACGTTGAACCTGTGGCAAAGAATTTAGGCTAGGAAACGGTGTGATTTCAGCCACGTGAGGTAAGGAGGGCAAAGCTTGGGATTTATTCAGGACCTTGAAACAGGCCAGGGAGTGTCTATAACAGATGTTACCAATTTTTTTTTTGGTATAGACAAGATCTGGGGCTTGAAAATACAAAAATTTGCAGGCCAGGGGCCTGGTCTTCATAGGACTTGGGATGCAGGTTCTCAAGGGACCTTTGAATATTTGGGAGTTTCTAGTCTCTGGTGGGTTCTTGGGAAACATGCAAATTAGTGAGGTCCTGGTAAAACGGAAGAAAATATGCTTTTAATGGGGTTTTGAGTCTCCTGTCTGGAAATTGTACTGATGAGCCACATACTGCCCCTTCTAGGCCCCTTTCCTTAGAGCAACTGAACAAGAGACTGGGCCTCCCTGAGCTGCATTACTACACAGCACCTTCCTTCTGAAAGGCTGTTTATGGTCTTTGTTGTCACTTTGGGGATCATTCTATTGTAGGAACTTTGTAATTGATTATAGGATCCTGCCTCAGGCCACATAGAGAGAGGGCCGTTTTACTTCCTGAAGAGGTAGGGAGCAGAGGTGCCACCCCAGGCAGTAAGTAACCGCGTTCCTCTTGCCAGATCCCACTGCCTTAGCTCTCTGAAGGCCCAGCACAGAACGCCTCCTCAGACTTAGTACCCATCTGGTAGGAGTGGCCACAATGCTGTTACCTAGGCCTGGATCAGTGGGCCAGGCAGGTTGCAGGAGTTCCCAGTCTCCACCTGTCAAAGCAAATTCATGACTGGGTGGGTGGACGAGGGGTCTTTGGGCCTGTCCCAACTAGCTGGGAGGCACCAGAGGCAGGCTGTCAATACTGGGACTCATGCAGTCTGCTGTTCAATAGTACAATCTATCGGGTGGCTTACAAAGAGAAATTTCTCACACCTCTGGAGGATGAAGTCCAAGATCAGGGTGCAAGTATGGTCAAGCTCTTGTGGGGGCTCTTCCAGATTGCAGACTGCTAACTTGTATTCTCACAGTGATGGCTGAACCAAGCTTCTTAGGGACTCTTATAAGGGCATTAACTCCATCATGAGGGTGGAGCCCTCATGACCTCACCCAACCCCTATCACCCCCATTAGAGCCTCATCTCCCAATACCGTTACTTTGGGGAGGGGACACATTCAGTCCACTAACACAGGCTCCATGAATGAGGGAATAAGGCAGTTTGAGATGTCCTGAAACTTACAATCTGGTGGTATTCGGCTCAGTATCAGTCAGGTAGAAGCCATGGACACAGCTGATTTAGTAGCTCCAGATAGAAAGATAAAGCACATGGGAATCCAATGCAGGCAGCAGAACCATGACTAGAGGGAGTAGAACTGAGGAGCTAAGACCAGCTAGGGGTGAAAAACCTAATCAGGCCACCACGACCACCTTACCACTGAAGACCCTTAACCACCATGGAAGGTTGAATGCCTGTGGCTGATGGCTTTGCCAACTGTTTTTACTGGCTGTATATGCTTATTAAATGCACTTAACCCCCAACAGAGAAAGTAAAATGTCCACGAGCCTGAGGGACATGGGTTAAATGACTCACCCAAGGTAGGGAGCACAGGTGCCTGGGAAGTAGCGTAACTTGGACTGGAATCCTAGACTCTGAATCCAGTCTGTGCTCTTAGAACCAACCGTTTTCAAGCCAGGATTCTCCCATGTCCCTCACACTAAGGTGAATTTACTGTAACACCCCATTATTTCAGGAGTTGGAACCACTGTTTATTCTTACATTCTCGAAACAATCCTGTGAGGAGGGCACCTACCTGATGTTCAGAGAAGCTAGGGAGAGTCAAACCCAAGTAGTCATTCCCAAGCTGATACTCAACAACACAATGGGACCAGGAGACCATCTCAAAAAACCCAGTTCCAGCCATAATGGGATTTCACCTGGATTCCGCCCCGCCCCCCCACCCCCAGCAGGCCTTATATATACCCAAACCAACCCCGAACTCCAAGCTTTGCACTCAAGGTCTCTACCCTTCTGGCAGTCCCTGCCCACCCCTCTAACTAAATTCTTTTCTCAAAGACTCCCATTTGGAACCTAATTATGCCCCCCCCCCAAACAAAACTAAAACCAAAAGCCTCCCTCTTGATCTTCCCGTTTTTAATTTGTAACAAGCCTCTATGCCTTAATTTGTGTAAGGAAAAAGCACTATCAAGATCGATTTGTTTTCAGGTTTCATCTTTTTAATCAACTCCATGAAAGACATCCTAAACACTACATGAAACATAACAGGATATTTTTATCTTCCAGTATCAAAAACTGACGTACAAATATTTTTAAGAAACTTCTATATAACGAAGGCAGATATCTGGAGTAAAAAGTACCCCTAAGTAATTATGTTCTTCATTTCTTAGTTACAGTGGTAAATTGCTTTCTAATGACAACTGAAAACATTGCATACAGGTTTTTTAAATGCTCCTAGATGCACATTATCTTCAAAAAAATCAGTCTGGCCAAACATTTTTGATAATCCTGAGAGCCTGAATTAAAACAACTGGTAAAAAGAAAAATTACCCAGACACTACAGATGTCTCAGAATTTGTCTTTAAACGGGAAATTTTTAGAAAAAACATGGAGCTTTCTGAAAAGTCTTTAACAAGCTACCTTGGGAGCTCAATTAAAAAAAAAAAAAGCTTGATGTACTTAAAAAACCCCCAGATGTTTCAGTGCAGCTCCAAATATCTTTATAAACACAGCCATTTGGAAGGATGGTCCTGGATCAGAAGTTTTATTCCTTGTGCATCTGAGAATAGTAAAGAAAGGGAAGAATTGTGATGTCGGAAACAGGCTAACATGCTCACTTCCCGGGGTTGATTAAGGATGCTGAAAGGCTGAACAGGGACCCCTTCATCTCCTCCATGCTCAGTAAGAACAGAAGATTATAGGCAAGACAGGCTTAACTCTCCTCTGCCCGCCCCCTCCCCTCCCCACAATCAGACTAGCCTTGACAGGCACCCGAGAGTAAGGGAGACCTAGGAATGGTGTCAGATGGTCCCATGAGGTGTGCACATGCAGGAGGAACAGTGAGAGGAACAGGACAGGGCTGGTGGACAGAGATCTGCCCAGCAGCAACATACATGTCTCACCTACATTAGGCGTGTATGCCTCATTTCAGTTGTCGTAATTGTCCCTGTAATTTCCTCCTGAGTAGCGGTCATAACCACCCTGGCTTCTGAGAAAAAACACAGTCATATCAGAAATGTATTATATACACTCCCTGATAATATTAAAGATCATGTATGCTTACATATCCTGTCATTTTTTATGTACTAGAATACAAACTTTAATGCATAAAATGGAATATATTAAACACGTGAACATCATGTAGAAATCAGTCATACGGCACATAACATGCATAGCATATTAAGTCGTATCAAATACTAATATAATACAGACACCTCATTAACCAACACAGTAAAATTAATATATACCTCTCACCATCTACTGAACACTGAAACTGTATGATCTTATGACTTATTAGTGTTGTATGTAACCCAGAATACTGTCATGTACTTGCTTTATAGTTCGCTATTTGTAAAAGTGAAAACTAACTAGCGGCACCAAAACAAGATATGAATGAATGCTCAAGAAGCTGAGCTCTTAAGAAGCACCACCAGAGCACCCCAATCCCTGGGCTACCCACCTGCCGCCATAGTCTCTGGACCTTCCATATCCATATCCGTATCCATATCCTCCAGGTCGACTGTCATACCTGCCACCTCCATAGCCCTGGTCTCCACCACCTATAACACATAAATATTTTAATGGCAATTATCTAGACAAAGGCCACTAACAGGTGACTCTCCTCCATACCCCATGATCAAGCTTAACCACTACACTTACCTCTAGGGTAGCCACGACCACGCCCATAGGACCCAAAGGCACCCCCTCCTCTTGTTCCTCGGGCTGACTTGCCCGCGTGGTCCACACGGATCTGGCGACCATCCAGAGACTAGGTGTGGGGAGACACAAGGAGGATGGATGGGTTGGTGGTCAGACAGGGCAGTGCTGAGGGAAGAGTGGGCAGGGCAGGCGAGCAAATGAGCCCAGAAACTCCTGCTGGGCACCAGGTTCTGGGTGCCACATTCCAGAACAAGCTCCTCTGACCAAAATGGCTTTATTGGGAGCTACAGAATCCCACAACATGACCTGAATCCACCGTGTTCCCCCTGCTACTACTTACATCTTGACTGAACTCAGGTGAGTTCTCCTCCCCACTCCTCTAAGCTGCCCGACTATTAGGGCTAGTTAGACACCTCTCTTGGTTTGAGGCTTCAGAGTCCATCCCAGAAGACTCACGAGGTCCTCTCCGGGCCAGGCCCGCAGGTCTGCAGACTCTACTACCTAAGCCCAGGGCAGGTCAACCATCCACAGGTGGCTTCTCGGCCTCATGCAGGACCAGTCGTCGCCTCCCAGGCAGCCCGGCTCTGTCTGCCGCTGCCCTCCACCCCCTAGAACAGAAGGCAGTCACGCTCCTGTGAGTGGGCACTGCGGGGCTTGGTGGCCACGCTGCCCCTAGCAGACACAGAGAAAAACAGAAAGAATGGTGGAAGTGACAGATAGGGGCAGGACCCCTATAAAGTTAGGAGGCCTCACCTCTCCATTCATGGCTCTCATTGCATCTGATGCATGCTCTGGATTGGCAAAGGTGACGAAGCCAAAACCCCGGGATCGCTGAGTCTCCCGGTCCTTGACAACGACCACTGGGGAAAGGGAGAGAGGAGGAGGAGGAAGGTAAGAAGAGTGGCAAAGAGTGTTAGCTGAACTATGTATCCTTATCCCACCAATCTTCAATGGAAGGTTATTGGGTTCTCCTCAGTCTTAGGCCGAGAAACAAAAGGAGGAAAGGGATACATGAAGGCCTGGGGTCCTGAGCCTTTTCTGCATGTTTCTTGAAATGGATGTGCCCCAAACTTTTTCCCACAACCCCCTCATTATGGTTATGGCCCAAGACTCACCCTCAGAAATAGGCCCAAAGCTGCTGAAGTGGTCTTCCAGAGCCTGCTCGTCAGTGTTGAAATTGAGCCCTCCCACGAAGAGCTTCCCTTCTTCAGAGGACATGGCAGTAAATGCGAGTCCTGCGGAGAAAAGTACGGAAAAGAATGGGAGAGAAGCGGAGATGGGAGACAGAAGAGATCGGAGTGAGAAAGAATGAAGATAGGGAATGAAGAGAGAACAGGGAACTAAACAAAAGGGATAAAATAAGGAATAACTAAGGATGGACAAGAGAAAAAAGGCAAAAAAGAGGAAATCTGCAGGAACCGCTCAGTGAGGTAGCCATTTGAGGGCCGCCCTGACGCATGCCCACAACATCCCCTGCCACCACGCCCGTCATTTTGTATGGCCGCGCATGCCCATTACACCCTTGCGTTCCCTCAGCACCCGCAGAACAAGATGGCGGCGATCACGTGAAAAAAGGGGTCCACCCATCCCCCCGCAGATCTCCGCTGTCGCGTGGTCACTGCTGCCACCAAAGCCGCCAGACCCTCCCGGCACTTCCCGCACTCGGACAGAGCGCGGCCAGCCTCGCGGCAATCAACAAGTGTCACTTCCGAGTACGAGACCCGCCCCCCCCGGAAAAGCCCAAGCCTACGTGTCAGAAGCCGCTATTCCCCATGGCGCGGCGCAAGTCAGTGAGACTAGGAGTGGCCGCTCCGCAAGACCAACATTGCTTACCTGGAAGTCAAGAAGTAAGAAGGCAGGAGAAGCAGCTACCGCCAAAGAGCCGAGAGACTGAGAAGGCTGGCGCGCGGGAAGACGCCTGATAAAGCCTACGTAGCGGACACGTCACGAAACGTCCCCCGAGCGTGAGCTCTCATTGGCTGAGGCCAGTGAGGTGGGTGGGAGGAATGCGCTTAGCACGCTTCCGGGAATGGAGGCGAGATTTGTGTGGTTGGTAGCCTCTGACGTCAGCATCGCGCCACTGGCCCCAGCCGTCTTCATCCCTTCTGCGCATGAACCTTTTCTCTGTCACACCCCTTTCCGTCCCTGACTTCACCCTCACCATCTTTGACGTCATTTCCCCCGTTGGTTCTGATACCTTCCTCCAGGTCCCTGATGCCATAATTGCCGTCCTCCGATTGTTTCCTTCACCGTTTAGTCCTCTAAACTCTTACCCCTTGAGAGCCCATGTTTTATCCACCTACTGTCTGTGACGTCATCACCCTTCACGGTCCTTAACATCAGACCCTTCGTTTCTTAGTGCCTTATCCTGACCCCTATGTTTTCTTCTCTGTGCCGAACATTTCACTACCTGTTTCTGGACTCTTTTCCCTGCCGTCATTCCTTCTCGTTTCTGACTTCAGCCCTCATCCTTATCTGACAGCCTCTTGAAGCCAGTCTCTTGAATTCCCCTCCAGTAGACTGCCTGAGGTGCATCTGCAAAATAGGATGCTCCAATCTTAAGAGGGAGTGCATCCCAATCCGACAGAATGATTTGTTGTTACTCAGAATTGCTGAACCCTCGATTCACAGAAGGGACTTTCACAATACAAAATGGACTTATTCAAAGGGTAAGGAGTGTCTGAACCCACTGCCCACAATTTGGTCTTGTCCAGCCTCTGAGCTACCTTTACAATGAATGGATTTGACAGACCTGTTGTTTCTGAGCTCCCCATCAAGGATGAATGGGTTAGTTTGCGCTCAGAGACTCTAAATTTCTTATCCATAGAATGGACTTGTTCAGCCTGCTAAGGGTCATCACCCCAGAAAAAGACCCAATTTGTTAACTTTCAGAATACAGTATGGTATGCATCCACAAAATTTGGCTTTTGCCATATCCAAACCTCATACGCCCAGGATGGACGTGAATAGATTTCACATTATCCACACACGTACTGGTTTTTCTTAGCCTTCTGAGAATCTGAGCCCCCATGCAAAAAATGAGGTACTTGTTTACCTCTCAGAGTGTTTGACCTCTGATCATATTCCACAGTTCGTGACACATTGTTATGGTTGTTCTATGCAAAGCCTCTCGTTTTATTTATTCTCTTTTATTCCTGCACCCAACTATCATTCTCTTCCTCCCGCAGTTAACCATTTAATTGAGTTTAATGTGTATTTTGGTGCGATTTCATATAAAATCTGTATTTTTGTGTATGCTTTTAATTAAAGTAAGTGGTAGTGTCATTCTTTTCCTTTTCTCCGACCAGCATTATGTTTTTAAGACCCATCTGTGTTGTTACGGGTACATCTAATCTGTCTGTTGCTTCTAATGGTTGCAGTAAACTCCGATGTGTCCATCCACTCCATTTTACCCCTAGGAGCTCCCAATAAGGGACACTTGGGTTCCTTCCAACACCTCATTTCAATAAATAATGCCTTGTAAATGCTCCCTTATGGGCACTGTGGAAAATTCTTTAGAATGTGTACTCAGAAGAATTGCTGAGTCATAGGGTATGTACCTACTTAAATTTCTGTAAGCAGTGCCGGGGTGGGGCAATGTATGAAAGTGTCTACATTCCCCCATCCCTGCCAACATTTAGCATTATTCAGCTTTCTAAAATCTTTCAGTCCAACAGGTGTAGTCATATTTCATTAGTTTTAAAAATGATTGACAATTATTTTGAGTACTCCTCATATACTTGTTCGGTATTTGATTTCCTCATGTAAATTGCTTGTTCATATCCATATTACTGTTGGGCCAATTCTCATATTCCTCTTCTTGTTGATCTTCGGGAGTCCCTCACATAGTCTAATTACGAATCTCTTTGGTGTTGGAAATTGCAAATACCCTTTTCCACTCTGACATGTATGGTATTAACTGTAAGTAGTATTCTTAGTTGAATAAAGATCCTTAATTTTGATGTAATTAATTTCCCCCCTTATGGTCTGTGCTTTTAAATTCTTCTTTCCCCAGGTCATATAGATGTTCAGTATTTTCTTCTATTAACTTTATAATTTTTTCTCACATTTAGGTTTTTAACCCATCTAGAGTCCATCCTTATTTGTGGTGTGAGAGAGGGATCTGGTTTTATTTTTTTCCATATCATGAGCCAGATGTTCCATCACTATCTGCTAAGCAATCTGTCCCATCGTTTTGTTTATGTGGTACCACTTCTTATCATATATTAAGTTCCATGGATATAGGGCTCTGTCTCTGAGCCCTTTTTTTCTATTCCATTGGGCTATTTGAGCCAATATCAGTTTTTTTCTTTAATTAGTAAGGCCTTTAGTATGTCTTAATATCTAGTGGGACAAATTCCTATCACAGCTTTTTTTTTTCAAAGTAGTTGTATCATTTAATTATTTATTTATTTTTATTGAAATATAGTTGATTTACAATGTTGTGCCATCAAAACTACTTTTTGAAGGTTATCTTAGCTATCGATAATCCTTTATTATTCTAAATTCTAATGTAGGTTTATTAGAATTCTAAAAAAAAAAACTAATGTAAGTTTTGTTGGGATTGCATTGAATTAATAGATTTGGGGCAAAATAACATCTTAATAATATTACCTGTGGAGCTTCTTTTTGTGCAATTTATTTTTATTTATTTTGGGGGGGAGGTAATGAGGGTTATTTATTTATTTATTTATTTATTTATTTATTTATTTATTTATTTAATGGAGGTACTGGGATTGAACCCAGGACCTCCTTCATGCTGAGCATGCGCTCTACCACTGAGTTATACCCTCCTTCCCCCTGTGGAGCTTTTAAGATAGGTTCACAAATTCTTTGATACTGCCCCCTTCAAGAGGTGGAGCCTAGTTCCTTTGCGCTTGAGTGTGGGCTGGACTTGGTGATTCACTTGTAATGCACAGAATGAACATGTCACTTCCAAGACTAGGTCATAAAAGTCACTTCGACATCCTGCCCTCACACAGATTGCGCTATAGGACGATAGCTGGTATGTCATGAAGCAGCCCTATGGAGGAACTAAGGCCTCCTGCCAACAGCTATGTGAGTGGGCTTTCTTGGAAGTGGAGTCAAGTCTTCAGATAACTGCAGCCCCCATCCACATCCTGACTGCAATCTTGTGAGAGACTCTGGACCAGAACCACCCAGCTACTCCCAGAATTCTGACCCTTTGAAACTGTGAGATAATAAATGTTTATTGTTTTAAGCCAATAAGTGTGGGAGTAATTTGTTGCCAATACATAACTAATACATCACTAAAATCTTCCCAGCAAAGAGCATGAGATGGCTTTCCTTTTATTCAGATCACCTATTTGTTACTGATTTTTTTCTTACAGAGGTCTTTTGTATTGGATAAATTCTTTCCTAGCTGCTTTATTTTCTTGGTTATTGCTAGTGTAGAGAAATGTTTTGATTTTTATAGGTTGATCTGGAAAGCTCTTATTGGTCCTAATGGTTTTTCTGGTCATTCTGTTAGTTCTTTAAGGTAGTCAATCATATCATTTGCAAATGGGCTATTATCCATTCCTTCCAAAACTTACATATCATTTCTTTTCCTTTCCTTACAGCATTGGTCAGTTATGTATTAAATAGCAATATTGAGAGTGAATGTCTTTGCCTGTTCTTGATCTTAAAGGGAAAATGTGTTTAAATTTTCCCTATTAGGCATTCTTTTGTTTGTTGTTTTGGTTTAATTTTTTCTATTAGGCATGTTTGCTGTTTTTTGCCACGTTTTTTGTTTTTTTTATAACCTTTATCAAGTTAAGGAAGTCCTCTTGTACTCAACTTTGTTTGCTAAGGGTTCTTTTTTTAAGTATCATGAACGGGTACTGAACTTTAGCAAATATTTTTTCTGCTTTGAGATTATCACGATTTTTCCTTCTTATTAATGTGGTAGTTCACTCATTAATTTTATAATTTGGATTATGCTTGCATTCCTGGGATAAGCCCTACTTGTGATTTTTAAAAGATATGCTGTTGAATTCAGGTAGCTAATGTTTTATTAGAATTTTTGCATCTATATTAATGAGTAAGATGGGTCTAGAACTTTATTATCTTGCATCTTCCTTATCTCATTTTAGAATAAAAATTATGCTAGCCTCAAAAAAATGAGCTAGGCAGCTTTTGCTTTTATTTTCGGGAAAAATTTGTGTATTTGGGAATTAACAGCTCCTTGTAAGTTTGATAGAATGACATCTGCAAAAGCATCTGGGTCTGAAGCTTTTTGTTACAATGAGATGGGGTGTCTTTAACTATCATTTCAATTTTTCTTAAAACTTACGTTCAAGTTTTCAATTTCTTTTTGCATCAACTTGAGCACATTTAAATTTTTCCAGAAACTTAAGCCTTTCACCTGGGTTTTCAAATGTATTAGCTTAGAATATTTAGCCTCTTTTTGTGTCTGTAATTTCCCTTTTTTTTTTGCTCTGTATTTTGCATTCTTTTAAAGCAGTCTTTGGCCAAGGTCTATCAATATTTTCAAAGAACCTAGCAGCTTTTCATTTTGTTATTCTTTATCATTACTTTAAAAAATTCACTTTGGCAATTATTTCCGTCCTTATAATATTTCCTCCATGACTCATGGAGTCATGGGTTTGTTCTCTGCTCTTTCCAACTTCTTAAGATGAATGTTTAAATCATTTATTTTTCAACCTTTCTTCTTTTCTGATAAATGTGTTTAAAGCTATATATTTTCTTTTATTAACTGATTTTGCTGTGTCCCACAAATTTTGCATATAGTGTTTTTATTATTTAGATCTAAATATTTGTAAAGTTCCTTCATGACTTCTTTCATCCAGGGGCTATTTAGTAATGCTAGTTCCCCCAAAATGGGGTTTTTTTTAAAAAGCTTTTTGTTATTGCTAATTTTATTGTATTGTGCTCAGCATGCTTAACATTGATACTTCTGAATTTATTGAGGCTTTCTCGGTGCCCTAACATGGTCTATTTTTGTAATTGTTAAGTGTAAGCATAAAGAGTCTTCTCCAGTTGCTAAGTGGAGGGTTATATCGGAATGTGTCATGAAATTATATATCAAGCTTAAAAATTGTTCAGGGCCCCTTAGGAGTGTATGTGTTCATGGTAGACTCATATTCCTTGTCAGTGAGTGTATGTCCTTTGTCTTTTGTGATCTTAAATTTTGTTTTGTTAGCTATTAGGATGGCTATCTCAGCTTTCTTTGGTTATTGCTCTGCTGTATTTTTTCTGCATCCTTTCCTCTTCAGCATTCCCAAATGTTTGCATTTGTGCATACTGCTGGACCTTTTTTTTTTTTTTAAATCTATTGAGGGTCTCTGTGTTCTAAGTATTTTTCATAATTACTATTAAAACTTCTGGTGTCTCATTTTATATTTTTCATTTACAGTATTTTTCTGTTCCTTTTTTTCAACTATCATACTTATACCTAATATTCTCTTTGGGTCCTTTTTGTATCTCTTGTTCTTGTTTTTTTTTAAATTAGGTTTTTATTTTGTTTTGTTTCTGAGGGGGGAGGTAATTAGGTTTATTTTTTATTTAA
The DNA here is from genome assembly GCF_036321535.1 of Camelus dromedarius. Taxonomy (NCBI): domain Eukaryota; kingdom Metazoa; phylum Chordata; class Mammalia; order Artiodactyla; family Camelidae; genus Camelus; species Camelus dromedarius. Next base: position 77,780,697 of record NC_087472.1, read on the forward strand.
CAGAGGTACTGGGGATTGAACCTAGGACCTTGTGCATACTAAGCATGCACTACCACTGAGCTCTACCCTCACTCCTTCTTGTTCTTGTTTTATATTTTACCTCTTATTTATTATACTTACTTAAAATTCTTCATTGATCTATCCCAATACTCCTGCTTCGGATATTGTGTGTCACCCAGTGTGTTAGCCAATCTCTGACATAGCCCCTGATGACCCCTGCCTCCTGGTATTCACATTCTAAGTAATTCTCTTCCATGCTGTGCTAGGGTTGGCCTATGTGACCAAGAAAATACAGCAGAAGTGATAGTATGTCATTGGCCACAGTCTCTTGCCTGCCTGCTGGAACCATTTATTATGAGAAGCCCCACGGAGAGGCTTAGGTGGCGAAAACCTGAAGCTTCCTACCACCAGCCCTGTGCATGGGCTGTGTTAGAAGTGGGTCCTTCAGCCAGGTCATGTCTTCAGCTGACCACAGTCCTGGCTGACTTGACTGAAACCGCAGAAGAGACCCTAAGCCAAAACCCCCAACTAAGCTGCTCCCAGATTCCTGACCCTCAGAAACTGAGAAAATAAATATTTGTTGTTTTAAGCTGCTAGGTTTGGGGGTAATTTGTTACAGAGCAATAGATAACACATCCAGTTTATTTATTTTTGTGGAGGAAGGAGGGAATTAGGTTTATTTATTTATTCTAATGGAGGTACTGGGGATTGAACCTAGGACCTCGTACATGCTAAGCACGTGCTTTACGACTGAGCGATACCCTCCCCACTTACGTCCAGCTTTTTCTTCACTGGAGGTAATTATACTGCCCCGGTGTCTAGCTGTTTGGGCAGTGAGCTCATATTCCCGACATGAGCAGCTGTTCTCACTGGTAAAATGTGTGGATGGAAGGCCGAAGGCCAGACCTGACTCTGCTCAATCACCTGAAGTCCAAGGGGTAAAGGGATGTGTGGGGAGATAAGCCAGGGGGTGGACAGGCCCAGGCACCACACAAGCGGAGCTCTCTCCCATCTAGTATCACACCGCCTGATGATTCCTCTGGTAGCGGTTTTCTCTTTAAACCCTAAGAGGAGGTCATCTCCCAGGTGTGACCACGGGCCCTGGTGTCTGGAGGGGACAGTGGACGAGTGATTGCCTCTGGCTGCTCATTTCCTCCCCTCAGCAGGGTTCCTGATGCCCTAATACTAGCCCCCGATGCCTGTCCCAGTGGTTTGGATGATTTCTGCAGTGAGCGGGCTAAAGAGGCAACATGGGGGAGAGGTAACAGCCAGAACTTCTATCTCTAAGCCATCATGTATCTGCTACCTCCAGCCATCTGCCACTCAAAACACAGGCCAGCTAAAGACAGCCTTCCATCTCCCCTTAGGTCTTCATAGCTGTGCTGCAGTCTCTGGAACTCATGTTTTCCTCTGTAGTTTCTCCAGAGTTGTTTTGGGGCAAGGGAGTCAGTGGCTTGTGTTGTTTGCCATCTTGGCAAGAACCAGAAGTCCCAGGTAACCTTGGGGACTAACAGATATTTCTGTCCTTCAGGGTATCTGAGCCTCCTGTTCACAGAAGGGACCCCTCTGGCCCTCAGAGGTCCCAAACCACCAAATAGTCTGACCTCTCAAGTATATGAGCTCGTTAATCACAGCATGCACCCAGAGGGTGTCAGCTGGTTACTGACAAAGGGGGACATTTCAGGTCCACAGCTTGGATGGTGCTTGGGGACCAGGGTTTCTGAGCTCCTTATCTGCTCTTGTTAGACCCCCCCCCCCCCCAGTCTCAGAGCACCCTTGGCACAGAACGGTCATGTCCTGCTCTTCTGATGACCGAGCCCTCATCTGAGGAATGGTCAGCTTCCCCTCCAATACTGGGAGCCTTTGAAGGGTTATCTCCAGCTTTGTATGGGATTCTTGGGAGAGACAGATGAAAGGATGGCTGCCCTGATGCCCCTCAACTGTCAGCACTGCCTGGCACAGCACAGCTTCTGGCCAGAATCTGGCATAATGAGGCCACAACCTGAAGGAGCCCAGTGATGTCACCAATCGTTGGTCACATCCTTTGTGGAGGAGAGCACCAGGCCTGTGAGAGAATCTGCCTTGTGAGAAGGTAAGTGGAAAAAAGGACCTTTTTTTGATCATTACCCTCCAAATATGTAGGTGACTTCTTTTAAGGCCTGAGCTTTATCAGTGCTTGATTAGTTTGTCTGCAGTCGTGGCATAGAGAAGGCAAAGAAATGGTTAACACAGGTATCCATGAGTTGGAAACCCAGTTTAGGGCTTAGAGCCCTAGGCATGGCAAGGCCACAGTCCCTTAAGCTGGCCCCAAAGCAAGTGACAAGAGTAGGAGCCTTAGACCCTTGCACAGGACCGCTGACATGAGTGCATAAGACTCTAGGGGAGGGAGGGTCTGGATCCTAGAAATGGGGACATGTGGAATGCCAGAGGTGGCTGGCTCAGTGTTTTTCTCTAAGTGGCCCATACTTCCCAGTCTTTGTAATGAATCTTGTCCTTTCTGAGTCAGGAACTCTCTCTCATCCCTCATTCGGGGCCTGTTCTAAAAACATACATTCACAGCCATAGTCCAGACCCTCATAGGCAGACAAATGTACCACAAAACAGCCTCAGGCCTCCTCAAGCAGTCCTCGACCTGGGCTCATCTTCTAGAACCGATTTCTCAGCATCCGCCCTCCTGCCCCTGGGGACGCAAACTGCCCTTCACATGAAGTGGGAGGTATTTCAGCTCCACCAGGTGAAGAGCCCCCGGGGATGCCACCTATAACCAAAACCAGGGAGAAGATGGAGAAATACACAGACCACGGTGACCTTCATGTGTGCAAAGTATAGTTGTTAAAAATAAAACAACAAAAACAGAAAAAAGAGGCCGTGGCCTCCATGGGGCAGTGCCAAAACAGAGCCCCATACTCTCAGAGCTGGGGAGAGAGGGCACCGTGTTCCCACAGGCCTCGGGCTGGCAGGCAGGGAGGTGGGGTCTCACATGTAGGCCCTGATGGCAAGGAACGAAGATCTGGTGGGGCTGATGGTGGCCTGGAGGGAGCCTGATCACGATGGGGCCGTGGCCTCGGCCCCCTCCTCTGAGTCCCATACCTCTGACTGCAGGTAATCAGCGAAGAGAGCCTTAGCCCGGCGCAGAACGCGCCCCAGGTGGTGTTTTCGCACTAGGCGGTCAAAGTGCATGGCCAGCTCGTTGTAATCCAGCCCGTTGCGCATGATGTGGTCGCGGTGCTCCAGCAGGATGGCAAGGCAGAGGAAGAGCATGAACGGGTTCCCGCGGCCAAACTCCTGGGGCGGGGGCAGGCCCAGTGGGGGTGGGGGGAGCAGGGGCTTCCCAGTGTCTTGCAGGGAGCCCACCTCCGGCATCAAGGGGGATCCTGCAGCCACGTCACCCGCAGGAGAGGCGTCCTGGGTGGACGGCGGAGACGAGGAGGATGGGGAATCAGGGTGGGAGGAGGAGGAAAGCAGCGGGTCTGAGGAGTTCAGCAAGGGCTCCGAGAGGGACTTGGAGCTGATGAGGGCAGCGGGGTGGGGCAGTTGGACCAGGGCGTCCCTCCTGGGGCCTGTGTTATCCCTGAGTTGCTGGAGGTCATCCAGACTGGCTTGTCTCAGGAGACGCCCCCCACCGCCAGGCCCCTGGCTGGTGGCAGCCAAGTGGTCAACAGCATCTTCAAAGGCACCACCTCCTCCACCTGCAGGCCTCAGCATGTGCCGCTGCCGCACGGGCCGTCCCCTGTGGCCCCCGAAGCTGGTGTCTGTCACCAGGCTGGGGGGCCCGACGAGCTCCACCTCGTGCTCAGGAGGATCAGGGGGCAGCGAGCTCCAGGTGACCTCTAGCATGCGGAGGGCATCGTCGAAGGCAAACTCACGCTTGAGCTCGAGCAGCAGCCAGCGGTAGCAGAAGAACAGGTCGTCGGCACCGGCTTCCTGCAAGTACTGGTAGAAGTCAGGGTCGGCGTGCCGCAGCAGCAGCTTGAGGTGAGCGAACTTGGTGGCCATGGCGCGGCCATCGGGGTGGAAGTTTGCGGCCAGGCGCTTCATGATGCCACAAAAGCAGATGAAGGCGTGGCCCTCATGGTCCATGACGGCGAGGATGGGCGAGGCCAGGTCACTCATGCCCTGGCAGTAGGACACCTGTGGGTGGGTGACGGCGTACGTGGTGAGCAGGTCGTGCAGGGCCCGCAGGTGCGGGCCGTCCTCAGGCCCCGCATAGTAGGGGTGGGCCCGGTCGGTACGCAGCACATCCTTGAGGACCGTGCTGCGGATGAACTCCAGGTCCTCGGGGCTGGCGCGCTGGGCCCACTCGCTCTTGAGCTGCTCGTACTCGCGACTCTTGCGTTTCATGTAGTCCATCCGCTCTCGGCCTGTCAGCCCGTCTGGGTACACATTCAGCAGGTACCGCCACACCACCTGGCCAGGGATGAGACAGGTGAGGCTGAGGTTCTACAGACGAGGTGCCACACCCCGGCGTGGATCTGTCACCACCCCGCCCTCAGGTCTCCACCCTTCTTTGGGAAAGGCTGCCTTCCCACCTCTGACTCCTAGTCCCTCCTGAAGGCGAGCCTGCCGCCCTGGAATATTTCCACCCCATCCCATGATAGTGTGGCCCACTGCCTATGTCTCCAGGAGTGATGGGTCCAGTGGCCGAGAAAACCCACCTTTCGCAGGGAGGGCTCGACACCACCATGATAGATCCGCAGGCGCAACTCCTCGGGGCGGGAGAGCTGGCCCTCGTGGTTCAGGTATGTGTGAAACTCCGCATCACTCAGGGGTGGCTTGAAGGGCTTGACGTCTTCCCCGTATGACCAGCTCAGCACCTGTTGGACCTTAGATAAGGTGCGGCCCACCTGTGAAGGAAGGAGGGTGGGAGGCCCCCAGTCAGCTGGGCAGGCACCAACCAGCATGCTCAGATTAGGGGTGCCAAGCAGGCCCTGCCCTCCAACCGCACTGGGTCCCGGGGCTCCCTGAAACCACCTGAGAGAGGATGGACTGTGTGAAGGGCAGGGCAGCTGTCGTCAGCGATGACCGTTTCTCAGCCAGCAGCACGTCGGAACCAATGACATCCTTGGGGCTGATTATGTCCCAGTCTTCCAGCAGGGGGCCTGGGCACACAGGATGACGTGGTATGAGAACCCCAGACCTCAGGGCCGGGTTCCTCTCCCACCAAAGCCAGGCCACCCACAGGGCAATGAGCCACTCCACTCTCTCTTGCCGTGTCATCCAAATCATGCAAAGATAAAACCCTGAATAATTCTCTTGTGGTAACTGTCTCACAAGATGGCTGGGAGACTCTATCGGTAATAGCTTAATGATATAAAGTAGTATTTATTGAGCACTTACTAGGTGTCAGGTACTGTGACAGGGCTTAACTTCAACATAAATAATAAGAACATTAGTCCACACTTCCGTAGGGCTAAGAGCCAGTAAGTGTTCTGAGCCCTTTGCAAATATTAACTCATTTAATATTATATTCACTTCCATCCTCTAAATTAGGTGCTACCATCACTGCCACTCTTTCTATGAGGAAACAGGCACAGGCAGGATTAGGTGGTTGCCCAAGGCCTCACAGCTAGTGAGTGTGAAAGAACTGAAATTTGAAGCCCAGGCCCGAAGCTCAGGAGCCTAAACTCTTAATCTTACATTCCTGCTAGTCCTCTTCCCACAACTGGGGGAGACCACCATTATCGTTCTCATTTTACAGACGAGGACCAAAAGGCTGGAACATTTAGTAAGTGGCCAAGATTCTCCAGCCAGGAAACAGTAGGGCTGGGGTCTGAATCTCATTTACCTTACTCCAGGGCCCAGATAAACGTCAGAAAAAAGTATCTGTGGAACAGGTAGGTCGTGTATGTTAGACGCAAGAAACAATGCTATGCTTGACTTGACCCAATTCTGGCCCCTGGAATATCAGCAGAAGCCTGTCCCTTCTCTCTCTTCTTTCCTCCCCCCTTGCATCCTTTCTTCCCACGTCAAATGTGATGTGGCTGCAGCAGCAGTGGCCACCTGAGGGTAAGTTCGAGAGACTTAAGAGATGTCAGCCCTGGTGCCACAGAGCTGCTAAGCTGACAACAGCAAAGACCGGTGGCTTTCAAATGCTACGATGTGAAACAAATCAACTGCGATTTGTTTAAGCCATTGTCATTTGCAGGCAAATGCTGCCCCTAAGCAGCATTTCCATGAAGTCCACTGAACTTTCTCCTACAGAGCATCAACAAGTGGATGTCACTGTCTCTCCTTGGAGGTCTCAAAGGGCACTGAAAACCTAAGGGGTCCAAAAGGGGAACCTGAGATCCACTCTAGACATGCCCTCCTCCTCTGCTCATGTGAGTGAACAGCATCTCTATCTGTTCAGTTGCTTCAGCCCAAAACCTGAGAGACATCCTTGCCACCTCCCACTCTCCCAACACCCAGCGCCAAACTGTCGCTAAGCCCCGTGGCTCCTGCCTGCGGAACACACTTCAATTCCACCTCTCTCGTCTCAAGCCACCTCCTGACCAGTGCCTGCTTCCCCTTTGTCCCTCTCCACTCTCTCCAACAGCTAGCTGCAGAGTGGTCTTTTCTAAAACATGAAAGCCCTTAAAAGGAAGAAGATCACACCACTCAGAGGGTAAAATGAAGGTCACACCGATGGTTTGAAAGACCAAAGAGAAGAACCCCTTTCAAGGCACAGAGGTAAAGCCTGGTGATTTGAGTGAAAAAGTAGAGTGACCAGGAGGACAAGTCCAGGAGACCTAAGATGCAGACGCCAGCAAATGCAGGGGGAGATAAGGGATCAGGTGGAGACACGATGACCCAGGTATGAAGGAAAATGTCCTTGAGATGAAGAAATGGCTCACCAGGTCTTAGACAGAATGAATCCACAAATGGCCCATACCACAGGCCTCCCCCAACTCTACTCACCTGCTGGCGAAATGCCCAAATTCTAAGAATGAAGACCAACTCTTGCCAGCTTCCAAAGACAAAGAACAGGCTGCTTACAATGGAAAGAAGGTCAGACTGGCGACGGACTTCTGTTCCACAACTCTGGAAGCAAGACAGTGGCTTGCAGCACCCACGGAGCACTGACAAGAAAGGCCCGAGATCCAAGGGCCCCACCCCAGCTAAGCCAGCACATGTGTACCACAGCCGAGGAAAGAATTTTCTGGTCACCGGAGTACATCTAACCTGTGCACCTTACTGGAGGAGAACAAAGAAGTTCTCTCAGAAATGACTACGGAATGACTGCAAGGGCTTAAGGTGGGGGAAGGCAGAAAGGAAGGTGAATGGTGACAGGCCACAAGTGTTTAATATACCCAGTTAAACATAAAATGACAAAGACACAGTGACTGGGAGTTTGTAATATTAAGTGTTACATTACGATTCCTGAAACACATAAGCGACCTACTCTAAAGAAAAGATAAGTGATAGCCTGGAATTTAAAAAGAAAAAAAAATTACCGTCTAAGCAAAGCCATCTCGGAAGTTAAGGGTTAGGGAGGGACCAGAGGAAGAATGAGAATTAGAAGTGCTCCAGAGCTTCCATTTCAAGGGCCAGGGAGGGTGGGGGAGTCTGGAGGGGGAAAGTGGTCAAAAGATTTCACTGGCAATTCTGTTAAAACGCATAAATCCAGCTGAGGAGTTTTTCTGAGAGATGTACCTCAAACTAGGTGACAAAGAAAGGTTAAAAATGGAAGAAACGGGGGAGGGTGTAGCTCAAGCAGTACAGCGCGTGCCTAGCATGCACAAGGTCATGGGTTCAATCCCCAGCACCTCCTCTAAAAATAAATAAACCTAACTACCTCCCCCAGCCAAAAAAAAAAATTAAAAAGAAAAAGTAGAAGAAACCTAAAGGTGTACCTGGCAAACACGGATAAACAAAGCCAAGAGCAGCCATGTGAACGTCAGGAAAAGCACAGGGCCAAATACATGACAGGAAAAGAGAGACGTTCTATATTGATTTAAAAAAGAAAGAAAGAAGCTCTTAATAAAATGGGTGAAGGATTTCTACAAGCACAAACTCATCTAGTGGCAAAACCAGCTCTGAACTGACAAGAGACTATATATAGTCCTTATGTAACCCACTAAGTGTGAATCTGCATGCATTTCCCTGAAGAAAGAGCAAAGTGTTTCATTATAGGGTGTGGCCCCAGGCCCTGCCTGCAGTATTACACAATATATGCTATACATACTACGTCTCCTTATCATAAAATTGTCAAACCTCCCAAACTTTAGATAGAGTCTGTGCAATGCCAAATAGAAATGTAATGAGGTTTTTCCTGGAACTGGATAAAATTATTTTAAGGCTCATATGAAAGAATTCATATTTAAGAATAGTTAAGAAAAAGAAGAGCCAAAAAAAAAAATAGTGGGAGGAAGGCACTAAATTTTCTGATTAAAATTTATCACAAAACCACTGAGATAAAAATATAGTGTTAGCATAGCATGAGACAAATAGAGCCAATTGGTGGAATGCAATAGAAAGCCCAGAAATAAATCCAAGTACATATGGAAACTCAGTATATGACAAAAGTGGCATTTCAAATCAGTGTACAAAAAGCTGGTTATTAAATAAATGATGCTGGCATAACTATTTATCTGGAATTATTTTTAAAAGCTAAGTCTACTAATCACACTGTTGGCAGAGTAGAGAGTTATATGTAAAAAAAGAAAATAATAAGCATATTGGAAGAAAATATAGGAGAATATTTGTGTAAGCTTATGGATGGGGAAGATGTTCCGAAGTAAGAGAAGAAATTCAGAAACCATAAAGGAAAAGGTAGACACATGTATGAGACTGCATACAAATTTTAGTTTCTGATAGGACCGAAAAAAGATACCATAAGCAAAGCCATAAAACCAAAAGATACACTTGGAAAAAATATTTGCAATACCTATGACAGAAAGAGGATTCCTATCACAAATGCACAAATTGGTTGAAGGTCTAGGTTTGGTAATCTTCCAACTATAGAGGTGACAGAGACTGACTTCTTCCCAGAAAGAGGGACTGGGCCATCCAAGTGGTCACTGCATGCCTGCTGCTTTCACAGTCATGAACACAACTGCAAGAATTCCATTAATAGTATTTTTAACAGCTCCACCGATGGGATACTTACTCATTTAGAGTATGATACCATTTATGTTAAACAAATACTGTTTGTGGATATATATAAATAGGAACATACTTACGTATCTCTATATGTGGATTAATTTGTGTGTGCGTGTGTGAATAAAGGACCTGCAAGGTTACACATCAAACTGATCAAAGTGGTTCCTGCAGGGTGAAAGGGTGGCGGGGGGGTCAAGATTAGGCACAGTGGTTCCAGGAGACCACAGCATTATTTGAAATATTTTCATTTCTAGTAATATATTTACTGGATAATTAAAAAATTCGTTTCAGGGGGAGGGTATAGCTCAAGTGGTATAGTGCATGCTTAGCATGCATGGGGTCCTGGGTTCAATCCCCAGTACCTCCATCAAAAAACTAAATAAATGAATAAAACTAATTACCTTCCCCTGCAAAAAAAAAATCGTTTCTTTTAAAAACGCAACTTCAATCAAATTCCCATCAGGATTTCAATGGAATGATAAGCTAACTCTATTAAATGAAAAGAACGGCAAGTGCACAAGAATAATCAAGAACATTTTTAAAAGGAAAACATTGAAACATATTTATTTTAAAGCTATGTGATGAAAACAACATGGAACTGGCTTAGGAGTTAACAAAGAGATCAGTTTAAGAGGATCAGGAATTCTGAAACAAACTCCTGTATTCCTGTCTTTGCAGGAATTTGGTAAATAAGAACTGACTCATCTGTAACTGGAAAGTTGATTCTCTTTAAAAAGGTACCTTTTAAATATCCTTTTGCCAAATGGTTGGATGTCTGTCTCCCTGTGTCATTTGCATTCCTCTCAGTTCTTATGCAGTTGGGGTTTTCTTTTTTAAAATTTTTTGGGGTAATTAGGTTTATTTATTTATTTATTTTATTTTTTAATGGAGGTACTGGGGATTGAACCCAGGACCTTGTGAATGCTAAGCATGCGCTCTACCACTGAGCTATAGCCTTGCCTCTGGGGGTTTTCTTCAAATATTTATTAGCCGAGGGGATTTTATTTCCTTACTGAAATAGTGCTATGTGTCTATTTCGCAGGGGAGGAAACCCTGGGCTTGGGGAATTAGTCAAGTGACTGACACATGGTAGTGCACAGGGCTTCTCAGTGTAGAGGATCCTGTGTCTCTGGTTACCTGTCTTTTTTCCATTTGTCTCTCTGCCTGTCTCTGTCACTAACTTTCTCTCTGACTCTTCTTTCTCTCTCTCTCTGCCTGTCTTTTTCTTACCAAGCTCCAAATTTTGCAGAGTCAGACATTAAGAGCGAGGACTCCGAAGCCACCACCTGGGGTTCAAATCCTGCTCCTCCACTGTCTGTGTGACACAGATAAGTACTGTCCCCTCCCTGAGCCTCAGTTTCTTCATCTGTAACATGGAGATAACAGTTGCCCTTTCCCTGTAGGATTGTTTTGACAATCCAATGAATAAATATGTGTTTCAGAATGGCCCCAAGTGTTCAATACGTATTAGCTACTTATGTGTTATTATTATGTCAATAAAATGTCTCAGTCACCCTAAATAGGCACTGTGAGTTCCCTGAGGCTGCGAACCATGTCTTCCACTCCATAACTTTTTATTTTAAAAAACTTCAAATCTACAGTTAAAGTTAAAAAGAAAAATACATTGAACAGCCGTACACCCTTCATCCAGCTCCCTTAACTGTTCAGTTTTGCCACATTTGCTTCATTTCACTCTCTCTGTATATATGCATTTATTTTTTGCTGAATTATTTGCAGATCTCGTAACACTTTACCCCTGAATTCTTAACTGTGTTTTTCCCAAGAACAAGGATGTTTTCCTTCGAAAACCATGATACCATTATGATACCCAGGAAGTTTAACACTGATACTATATTATTATCTAATGTCTGCTCCATAATCAAATGTGGGGGACCATGTCTTAATTTATCTGTGGGCCCCTGGGACCAGCACAGTCAAGACTGAGGGAACAAATATGAGAAGATCAGAAGTGGCTGAGAGATCAAAGGAACAAATAAATGAGTGAGCAAGAGCGCAAACAAATGAATATGAGTGTGAGATGACTGAATAAATAAATACAATTACCATTAGTATAATCAGCATTGTTATAGTTACGTATTATTATAACTCAAGCATAATACTCCAGCTCTATTGTTACACTGCATTCTATGACCATAACATACATTGCTAGATTATATGCTATAATCAATGATAATTATTGTTCTTAGAGCTAAAACTTTTTGAGCATTCACTATGCAGCTATGCACAGTTCCAGGCATTTTACATGAATTTCCCTGTTTAATCCTCATGATGGCCCTAAGATACCATTACTTCTACTTTACAGGTAAGGAAATTGAGGCCCAGTGGCCAAACCAGAATTTGGACCTAGGAGACCTGGCTCCCTAGCCCCCTGTGAGGGAGTGTATTGCAAGGGGTGGAGTCATCCTATGAGGAAAGAAAGGCAATCCCAGAGCAGTACCCCAGGGCACCAGGTACTCACTATCCTCAGTGGGCCGAATATCTACACGCAGCTGCAGGTAAGGTTTGGAGGCGGTGGCGAAGGCTGTGCTGAGGTCCCAGTCAGACAGGAGTGAGAGGTAAGCTTCCTGCCCTAGCCGATCCCGGCCCAGGTAGCTGATACCAAAGTTCTTCTTCCTGGACAGAGGAGACGTGGCAGCTTTCAGTGCCCCAGTGCCCTGGAGGCCTCAGGGATGGCTTCCAAAAGAAGCAGGGAAAGATGGATGGTTTTGAATACAACTTCCTCCTATGTGCTGGGTACTGCGCCAAGGATTTCAGGCAGTCTGAGGTCAGATCATTTACATCCACTTTGTTTCACAAACACAGAAACAGATACACACCTGCTTGTATCTGGAGAGCATATAGGAAACGGGTAATGTGGTCCTCTCTAGGGAGGGTAACAGAGTAGTTGAGGGATAGAGGTGGGAAGAAAGCAGCCTTCTTACTGCATAAAAAATAAAGCAATCTGTATGTCTGTTATTTTTCACAACAAAAAATGTTTATGCAAAAAAGTCAAATAACAACTAAGAATTTTTTCTTCAGATACACCTGTGCAACTATGCAAAGAAGTACGTTAATAGTTATAACTATGTAACCATGGAAACATATACCCATCACTTTTGTACTCTGAGTTTGTCACCATGTGCATATAGCCCTCCAAAACGACAACCACAACAAAATAAGCATCATACCTGCCCCCAAGAGACACCACTTTTCATCTGTCAGGTTGGCAAAATTTCCAGTGTTTTCTAACTAGTGTTAGTGACCAGGCTGTGAGGGAAACAAGAATTTTATATGCTGCTGGTGAGACAGTAAATTGGTAATACCTATCTGGAGAACATTTTGGAAGCATCCATTGAAATTTTAAAAAGCATACACCCTTTAACTCAGCAATATCACTGCTAGGAATTTCTCCTCTGACAAGATTTCCCCAAATATTCCAAGATATGCATGTGGCTGTTTGTTTATTGTGGGATTATTTATAATAATAAAACAAACAAACAAACAAACACTCTACCAAATAACAATAAAAAAACCCCAAACAACTACTGTCGAGGCTGGGTGGTACAGAGGTTTTCCCCAGCATCCCATTACTCACCCGTTCAAGTCAAAGGCTCGGATAAGGATGTGCTGTAACACATCAAGCGAGGTGATCTGAGGGTCAACAGCAAAAGATCGAAACTCAGGTGGCAAGAAGCTCTCACATTTCTGGGAAGAGAAGACACAGGGTCAGCCATCAGGGGTCGCATCACCATGCTTGAAACGCAGTGAGAGGCTGGCGGCAAGGTCAGAGAAGTGGCAGGGGCCAAATGAAGGCAGGAGTTCTGGACTATGGTGAGGACTTTGGTTTTTGTTCTGAGTGAGGGGGTAGGCTTGGAAGGGTTCTGAATAGAGGAGGGATGTAGTCTGACTTAGGATTTAACAGGATCCTTCTGGCTGCTCTGTGAAGAACAGACTATGGGGGACAAAGGAGAAAGCAGTGGTCCAGTGAGGAGGAGGCTACTGCAATCGTCCAGGCACCCAATCCTTCTTCTGTATCCCTTCAACGATGGCTGGCAGGATCACCATGTCCAGTCTGGCCCTTATTAAACCAGTCATCCACAATGCAAGCAAGCCAGCATCTCTGTCTACAATACTCCCCTGCTTAAATCTCTTCAAAGGGAACCCCAGGGTCCCCACCAAGTGGAACTACGGGACCCCAGCCAGCCTCTCTCCAGTCAGCTTTTTTGAACTTTCCACTCTGGTACTACCAAACTGAGGGAAGTTACTCTAAACACATTCTGGCTCCTGGCCTTTGCTTATGCTGCTCCCCCTGTCTGGAACATCCTTTCCACTTTCCTCAACTGGCTCACTCATGGCTCAGGCACCATCTCTTTTCTGAACTCCCAAACCTCTATCTTAGAGCTCTCTCTATTACACTGAACTGATCTGTTTACATCTCCCCAGAAGTGACCCTCTTCTCATCACCACCAGAGCCACCACTCTAGTCCGAGCCACCTTCACTTCTTGCTGGAACTACTGCCAACAGCTTTCTTACTCAAGAGGATGCACCAAAGGTCCGTCACAATCTGCCCCTCTCTTACCTCTCTGATTCACCTCCTACCACTCTTCCCTGCACTCTCTGGGCGCTAACAATATGGGAGCCTAAGAGAGCATGCCAAGCTTGTCCCCACCTCTCAGCCTTTGCCCTTGCTGTTCCTTCTACCTAGAACACTCTTCCCCCGCTGATATGCACATGGCTGACTCCTTTTTATTTCTGTCTCTGCTCCTTCAATAGCTCTCTGGGGATTTCCCTGTACAACCTTGGCTAAAGCTAACTCCTTAGCTCAGAACCTTTTTGGTTATTTCCCCATGCCATCCACCAGTGTCTGAAGCTCATTTATATAGACGAGTATGTCTGCTCAATCAGGGTGGGGACGTGCACCAAAGTGCAGTCTCAACACGTATGTTAGCTGATTTCGGCGCCACCTTTTCCGACAGCAACAGCCTCCCTCATTCATCAGGGCCCCACTCAACTATTAAAGCCCCTCCTCCAACCCTACAGCCCCTCCTCTCTACCTACAATCTCCATTCCATAGGCCCCTATCCCTCCATGTGCAGTCCCCACGCCCCATGCCCTGCCCCTGCATTCCAAGTCCAGCCTTCCCCCAACCCCCACCCACGCCACCATCACTCTGCCCTCAAGCCTCGCCCCTCACGCAACACCCTAAATCTCAGGTCCCGCCCTCCATCCTAGGACAGCCACCGCCTTCCCCTCCCCCGGGAGCCCCCGGCTGGCTGGCGGACGGGTCGCCAGCCTCACCTTGACTCGGACCCGCACCACCTCTCGCTCTTCCTCCTCAGCCGCCGCCGCCTGGGCTCCCCCGCCAGGCGGGGGCGCTCCGGAGCTGGCCAACTCCAAGGACCCAGAGGCCGTCGCCATCCCGCCGCCGCCACCCGCTTCAGAGTGACAGCTGACCGTTGCCCCCTACCCTTGCGCGCACCCCAGAGTGCAGGCGCCCGCGGCCCCACCTTGCGCCCAGGCGCAGGCGCAGAGGGCGCCGCGCGACCCTGCCCCCCCTCACCTGGCACAGGCTGGCCATTGCCTCTGCGCATGTGCACAGCGCGCTGTTGCCAGGCCCCCACCCCACCAAAGCCGGGCATTTTGCCTCACTTCGGCCAGTGTGCAGGCGCCTACTGAGGCCCCGCCTCCTCTCGGCCGCGTTTGGTTGTTTGGTCCTTTTGCTTCCGGATTCACCTAGGTGTGTGTGTTAAAGTGACAACCTATTCTGGCGGGAGAAGTGGGCGGGGAAAGGAAGCTGCTGCGCGATGACGTCAAGGCCTCACGCCCCGCCCCAAGTCGCCTTGCTTCTTTGCTTACAGATGATGTCATCTGTTTCAAATGCCTGTGGCCCTCACTTCAAATGAATCTGCTGAAGGGAGGAATAATCCTTTATCCAGAATCTTTAAAGAATAGTTTACACTTTGTGACAATTCATCGAGCTGTACGTTTATGATTTTTGCAGTTTCTGCCCTTACGTTATACTTCAATAAATAATTTACCCCTAAAAGCCGTTATTATACTCTCTGGAGGTCCTAGCTTTTTAAAATTTGCCTTTCTTTTATTTAATTCTTACAACACGTTGAGGTTGGTCCTATTATTAAACGGTGTGTGTCCACCAAATATCAGCTGAATACTGGACATACATTAGATTCCTTTGAGAAACTTTATGTATCGCAAAATGCAAAAAGGCATTCTCTTCACTTCATTGCACAACATCGTATGGTTTGGAAAGAATACAGGCTGCCTGTACAAATGTAATTTCTAACAAAGAAGTCCTGTAAGGTGCCTGGACTTCTGCTGTTGTTGCAGTGTTGTATGATGCTACCCTGAATGTTAACTTTTTAGAGAAGTAGAGAAGTCTGCAATTCTATTTTGATATCTTTTAAAATACTTTTTTGCCTTGGTATTAAGAGTAAATAGATTTCTATTTCCTGGAAG
This sequence comes from Camelus dromedarius, assembly GCF_036321535.1. Lineage (NCBI taxonomy): Eukaryota > Metazoa > Chordata > Mammalia > Artiodactyla > Camelidae > Camelus > Camelus dromedarius. The sequence goes on from NC_087472.1 coordinate 77,796,256, forward strand.
CTATAAATCCTGTGGAATTTTTTTTTTTTGAAAGCCAGAAGAGGGTTCGTGGCGCATTTCTCTTGTCCCCTGTGCTGGAGCCAAAAACACTTCTTATGGCACTGCTGGATTTTCTGATGGAAACAAGGAGTTTGAAAGTCTGCTTCCCAGGGGGTGGGGGATATAGCTCGGTGGTAGAGCATGTTAACACGCAGGAGGTCCTGGGTTCAATCCCCAGTATTTCCATTAACAAAAATTAAAGAAAAAGAAAGTCTGCCTCTCGTTAAAATTAGCATAGGGTGGAAGGAGCAAAATATTAGCCTAGAGCTTGAAGTTTATCCTGAGCACAGGTTTTAGATGCGGATATGATGTAGTCAGATGTCTCTGTCTTGGTTACAGAGCTCTGGAAGGAAAGATACTGGAAGAAAGGAGATCAAAAAGGAGGTCCCTGCCATAGTGTCAGGGAGAGGGGAGAATTTTCTCTTTCATTTGTTTATTCTTCCATTCAGCATATACAAAGTGCCAGATAGTTTACATATATTAATTCATTTAATCTGCATAAATCCCTATGAGGTAGGTATTACTATTATCAGCATTTTACAGATGAAAGCAGAGAATGAAGGTCAGGGGAAAATGTGCTCAATGTCAAAGGGATAGTAAGTGGCACAGAGAGTAGACAGCACCATGGACAGAAGGTGGGGCTGGGCCTGGAGTGTTTGAGGAAGAGCAAGGAGGCCAGCAAGCCTTAAGTAAATGAGGTAAGTGACAGATATGAGGTGAGGAAGTAATGCACGGCTTTGGCTTTAACAGTGAGGCATTTCTCCAAAGCCACACTGTAGGCTGGAGCAGAACTATGATTTAAACTGAAGTCTTGCTCTGCACAGGTCTCCTGGAGCCAGGTATCTGCAGCTTTATTATTCATTGTCACCTACTCCAAATTCCTCAAGTACCCATTTGTTTTATGACTGAAGGTCTATGAGGTTAATGACAGACTGTGGGATGAGGGGGTATCTGTGGGGTGAATGATGGGAGTCTATAGGTGGATGATAGGTGGTTTGTGGAGTAAGTGAGGGGATGTGAGGGAAGTGATGGATTCTGCAAGGTGAGTTATGAGGTGTTTCTGGGGTGAGTGATGGGGGAATCTGTATAGTCAGTGATGAGAGGCCTATGGGGTAAATGATAGCAGGTTTGTGGGGAGAGGGTCTATGGGTTGAGTCATGGAGTTGTACATGATGGGAGATCTGTTGGGGGGAGAGATGGGGTCTGTGGTGTGTGTGATGGAGGTCTGTGAGGTGAATGATGGGCAGTCTATGGAGTAAATAAAAGGCTGTGGGAAGAGGGATGGGTATCTTAGGAGTTAATGACAGAGTGTGTGGGGTGAGTTTTGTGGCGTCTCTGGAGTGAATGATCGAGATCTTTAGGGTACTGATGGGAGTCCTTGGAGTGAGTAATGGGGGGTCTATGGAGATAGTAATGGGGTATCTATGGGGTGCCTGATCAGCACACAAGAAGTTGAGTAAACTGAAGAACCTGAAGATTTGGAAATTTTGCAGCCTGTCCGTATTAAAAAAATGAGAAAGTGTGTTGTGGAGAGAATACCAAAGGTGTGGATGGACGATCAAGCCTTAAAAAAGATTAAAAGCGGGGAGGGTATAGCTCAGTGGTAGAGTGCATGCCTAGCATGCACGAGGTCCTGGGCTCAATCTCTGGTACCTCCACCAAAAGTAATATATAAATAGATGAAACTAATTACCTCCCCCGGCCAAAATTTTTTTTTAAAATAGCAAAAAAAAAAAAAAAAAAAAGAGAGAGGGACATTAAAGGTGGGGGGAGGGTATAGCTCTGTGGTAGAGCTCGTGCTTAGCACGCATGAGGTCATGGGTTCAATCCCCAGTACTGCTATCAAAAAATAAATAAACAAAATAAATAAACCTAATTACCCGCCCCCTCCGCCAAATATGCTCAATGCATTGCTTTCAACCTTCAGGTACATTTAAAGCAATGGGTCCAATGTCAATCTGAACAAACTAAAATAAATGCTAAATAAATAAATAAATAAATAACCTAATTACCCCTCCCCCGCAAAAAGAGATTAAAGGTGTGTCTCATGGATCTAATCAGCCATTAGGGGCATCTGTGCGATCAGTGATGGGGGTTTGTGAGGTTTATGTGATAACGATGGTGGGGGTCTATGGCTGAGAGAATGGTGGTCTGTGGAATTAGTGATGGAGGGGTCTATGGGGCCAGTCTTGGGGCATCTCTGGGGTTAGTAATTCAAGATCTCTCAGTATAGGGCCAAGATCTTTTATTTCCTGATTTAAAAAATTGCCACCATTGCCATACCTCCTAGGTTCTCTTGTACCTTTGTCCCAATGGCTGCTGACAGTAGCTCCACACAGCTCCTTCCTTTCCCATCTCTGGCCCTTTTGGTGCCCACCCATCAGCCTGAATTTGACAGATCAATTCAATTTGCCCTTCCAACCTGTGGGAGCAAGGATTGGACTCTTCTGGCAGGGGGAGAATTCCTCAACAGCCAGTGTTCAAGCCCACGTCATCACTTGTTAGTTCTGCTTGCTCTTGGCTTTTGTGGCTTTGGCATCCAGCATGCTCTGGGCATGAGCGAGATGCATCACTGAATCGAACACAAAGATTCCGGGCAGCACCAGCCACACGGCATTCATGAAGACAAAGTAAAACCAGAAGTAGAGTGGGTGGCCCAGCTCCCCATGCTGGAATCCATCACGGTACTCTGTCAGGAAATAGAGAATATCCCCATATATCTGACCTGTGGGAGGTAGAAGAGAAAGAGGGAAACCTTGTGAGGAGGAGGTGCAATTCCAAGCCATTTTCCAAGTCTTCAGAGCTTAGGATTCTCCAATTCAGAGAGCTAAGAACTCTGAAGTCACCCAGCTGAAAAGTTGAGAAATCAGGAAAGGGAGAATTTCAGAAATCGGAAGCTGAGAAATTCTGAACTCAGGATGGTTCATCGCTCCCGAATTTAAGGAAGCTCCAGATCCTTTAAGACAGCTCAGGATTCCAGGACTAAAGAGAACTCCAGGCAGAAAGCTAACAATGTAAGAACATTGAATCTCAGATGAAGGCAGCTCAGAATCCTGATCCTGGAGGACCCAGGGAGTTCTTGCCATCATGCGCCACCTCATGGAACCTTTACAGGAGGCTTTGTGATGGAGTGGGAGGAGAAATGAGAATTCAGGCCAAGAGGGGCATGGCTGTTCCAGAACCTCAGGGAGTTTGTTAAAATTCAGTCAGACTCAACCCTCAATGGGCACTATTGAGAGATCCCACCCGCAGGGATGCCCCCATGTCTGTGGATCCCCCATCAAGCCAGCAAACATCCAGCATGGGCCCTCTCCTCACCCACAGAGACCACAAGCTGTAGGACAAAGCGGTGGGGCTGCTGGCGGAGAAAGGCGATCACTACCCATAGGCTGAGTGGACCCCACAGCCAAGCTGTGATGGTCTCCATGCATATCGTGAAGTTATCATTCCTGCAGAAGAAAGGATAGGGGGTGGAAACTGGCATCACTGTGTAGGGCACCAGGCACCCCATTAGTGCTCCCGACTCACCACCGCCCGAAACCGATACAGGTCTCCCTTGACAGAGGCAAACACTTACAGGATGTAACGGCTGTCACCCTTGGCATACTCTTTCCCTGGAGAAGACAAAAGACAGATGTGAAGAATACTGGCAGGAAAAGGAACTCAGACTCATGACAGTCGAGGACCCATGTAAGAAGGCAGGCTTTATAACCTCCCCATGCCTCAGTTTCCTCATCTGTGAAATGGGGTAGCTGTTTGGACTCGAGAGTTAATATACATATACAAGATAATGTGTGCAAACCTGACAAAGAACAATAAGTGTTGCTGTGATTGTCGGGTATTCAATAAATGGTTGCGGCATGAAATGAGGCAGGTGTAAATGATGGAGAGGGTGAAGTAGCCAATGAGCGTGAAACAGAGCAAGCACAAGGGTGAACAGATGAATGAATGAAAGAGTGAGGAGAGAATCAGTCAGAAACAGACAGATCACCCAAGATAAAAATAGACAGGAGACTGGAATAGGTTCTTCACAAAAGAGGATTTCCAAATGGTCAGTAAACATGAAAGGTACTCAAACTTTCACTGGTCATCGAGGAAAAGCAAATTAAAACCATAATGATAGCACTCACATGCACGAGAAGGACTAACATTTAAGAAACACCCGACCATACCAAGTGTCAGTGAGGATGGGAAAACACTAGAACTCCCCTATACTGCTGCTGGGAATATGACATGGTGCAGCCATTCTTGAAAACGGTTTGGCAGCTTTTCATAAAGTTAAACATCCATCTACCATGTGACCCAGCCATTCCACTCCTCCCTGTTTATCCAGGAGAAATGAAAGCAGATTGCCACACAGAATGTTCTGGCAGCTTTCTTCATGAGGCCAAAAAGGAGTATTGTTTGTTAACAGCAAGAGATTGGGGTTGGGGGGGGAGGATGCCTATCAATACTGGAGAAGTCAAATCATTCTGTAACATCTGCGCTTTCAAAACTCTTTATGAACTGAGGAGGAGTGACCTCATTTAAAAAAAAGCAAAGTTTAGAAGTGTATATAGCATGTTACCATTTACACAAAAGGGAAAAATAAAAATCATGACAGTTACATGGCATCTACTGTCTGCTAAACACTGTTCTAAGTGTCTTATATATATTTGGATATTACTTTGGTCCCTCTTATACAACTGTGAAAACTGAAGCTTATGTGTGTAATTTATGTGTAAAACCCTGAAAGGAAACATAAGCAATTAACAGTGGTAATAAATAATTGGGGAAACTTGGTGGACAGAAGGTAGATTTTCACTGCATACCTCTTTAAATGGTTTGTTTTTTGACCCATGTGAATATATATGAGACAAAAAATTAAATAAATTTAAAAAATAAGTTAATGGAAAAGGAGTCGGTGAGGGGGTAAACTAAATCAATCCCTTCCCAGAAAATTCCCTCCCACAGCACATCATAGAACTCAGGACTCACAGAGCTGGGACAATAAGGCTTGGTCTCCAAGAAGGTCCTCGTGGTAGAGGCTGAACCAGCCCTCAATCACCAAGTGAATGAACCCACACACTGCAAACCAGCACAGGGACAGTCTCCGCCCAGTCCCCAGTGGGATGACTGCAGCACGACCTGACAACAGCCACGTGGTCGTAAGTAAGACCCCAGAGACGGAGAAGAGGCCAGCCAGGAGATGCCAGGTGGTGTAGTCATTGGGCACAAAGTTGTCCAGCCTCAGGTGCTGAGGCCAGTATGGATGCATGGGGCCGGTGTTGGTGGACATGTCTCTGTAGACTGATAGCTGTGTGTGGATATGTAGAAAGAAGAAAAAAGGAGGTGGATAAACCTAAACAAATAGAAAGCACAGAATGAGATCATAAAATCAAATCCAAGTAGTTCATTATGACAAGAAATATAAATGGACTCAGTTAACCAGTTAACAGGCGGACTCAAGTAAAAGAATTATATACTGACTTAAAAACATGGCTATAAGACCACAGAAAGACTGAAAGCTTGTTCCAGCCCCCTGGGAACCATACGATGTGGTAGACACAGGAACCAGACCAGGTCCCAGCTCCCATTGGTCACAGTCTGCTGGGGAAGGCAGGAACCAGACCTAGTCTCTGCCCTCATTGGTCACAGTCTGGTGGGCAGACACAAGAATCACACTAGGTTCCAGTCCTCATTGGTCTGGTGGGGGAAGACACAGGAACCAGGACTGGTGCCCGCCCTCAGGGGTCACAGTCGGCTGGGGGAGACACAGGAGCCGGAACTGGTTCCAGTCCTCATGGGTCACAGTCGGCTGGGGGAGACACAACGACCAGGTTAGGTCCTATTGCAGGGGTCACTGTCTTGCATCATTCAACGAAAAGGTATTACCCTCCCCGTAGTCCTGGAAACTGCAGGACAGAAGAGAGAAGACTAATCAGAACTACGACCCTCAGGTTCAGTGTGTGGGATGGCCCGATTCCTCCTGAAACAGCGCTTCCCGCAGCCAACTTGCAAGAAAGAGGAAGCGGAGGGCAGGGGTCTTGTGCGGGGCGCTAAAGAGGAAAAGGAGGGTCAAGTACAGAGACCACCAATCAGAACTAGAACCCTCTAGTCCAGCTGCCCAATGAGAAGGCGGATCTTCTGTCGTCCGGACGACCGCGCGGTAGCTGGGGGTCCTGCGCAGGCGCGTGGGAATGGCGGGGCAGGGGTTGGGGGGGAAGGGTCTTGCGTACGCGCGCAGAGGGCCGGCTGTTTAGCAATTGAGACCTAGGGAATGGAGTGGCAGGCCACACGGGAGCGCTTACCCAGCAGCGCGGTTGCAGCAGCTTCTGCCACAGGCTCCCGGGTCCTCTAGGCTAGCTCGCTGGCTCCGAAATATTCCTAGTTCAGAACCACCCTCTCACAGGTTCCTTGCCTTACGGAGCTGGCCAATGGAAGGGCTGGGAAGGCGGCCGGTGCTGCTCCCAACCAATAGGAGTTCTCTGTGCACCTCCGGCCCCACCCTCACGCGTGGTGCCATTTTCGCTGTTGGTTGAGACCCAGTCAGGAGTGGAAGAGGCTGGGAGGGCCAATGTTGCTGGGCGTTTTCGGCTGGAAACCAATCTGCAGCTAGTGTCGGTTTTAATTTTTCTATCCCCTTATCAATCACGTTGGAAATTGGGTGTTTAACCTCCTTATCTGCTGTTGAGACAGCATTGCGTTATGTCCTCTCACCTTTGCCCTCGTTTTCAAAGGCAGAGCAACCAGTCTTTTCCCAGACCAACCATCGGTCTTAATGCCTGAATGGGCAAGGGAACTGTTAAAATGACAGGCAGATCACATCCTATACACTGCGCCTCTGTCTCTCCCTCTGGTCATCTTCACCTCTCCCAACTTCAAGTCAGAA